>NC_083355.1:52876912-53183066 GCF_030254825.1 Meriones unguiculatus | reverse complement strand
ATAGTAGTCTGAACTGCTGTCTGTGGTTGCTTAGTGTCTACTGTACAACTGTTGAGGCCTTCCTGGCTTTTAGTCTCCATTGAGAAATCAGGTATAATTCTAATAGGTCTGCCTTTATATGTCACGTGGTCTTTTTACTCTTGCAGCTTTTAATATTCTTTTTTTTTTTTTTTTTTTTTTTTTTTTTTTTTTTTGTTCTGTGTTAAAGTTTAATGCTTTGATTATTATGTGGTACAGGGACTTTCTTTTCTGGTCCAATCTGTTTGGTATTCTATATACTTCTTGTGTCTTCATAGACATCATCTTTAGGTTAGGAAATTTTTTTTCGATGATTTTTCTTGTTTTTTGAGACAGGGTTTCTCTGTGTAGCCTTGACTGTTCTGGACTTGCTTTGTAGACCAGGCTGGTTTCAAACTCACAGAGATCCACCTGCTTCTGTCTCTCAAGTGCTGGGATTACAGGCACGTGCCACTGTACCCGGCTTCTATGATTTTTGTTGAAAACATTTTCTGGGCCTTTGAGATAGGAATCTTCTTCTATTCCTGTTATTTTAGGTTTGGTCTTTTCATAGTGTCCCAGATTTTCTGGATGTTTTGTATTGGAGTTTTGTAGATATAACAATTTCTTTGATCAATATATCCACTTCTTTTATAGTATTTTCAGTGCCTGAGTTTATTTCTTTTATTTCTTGTGTTTTGTTGGTGAAACTTGTCTTTGTAGTTTGTTTGAATTCCTGAATTTTTCATTTCCAGATTTCCCTCACTTTGTATTTTCTTTTGCTTTTATTTCTGTTTTCATGTCTTCAACAGTTTTTTAAGTTCATTTTTTATAACTTATTCACTTTATATCTTGTGTCCTACTCCCTCATCTCCTCTTGGTCCCATCCACCCTCCCTCCCTCTTCCTTCTATTCCCCTCCCCTAGTCCATAGAAAGTGGGAGCCGTTCTTCCCTACCATGTGATGCTATCCTATCAAGTCTTATCAGGACTGTCTGGGTCCTCTTCCTCTGTGGCCTGGTAAGGCCTTCTTTCCAGGGGGAAATGATTGAGGAGCAGACATCTGAGTACATGTCAGTGATAACCCTTGCTCCTCTTACAAGAGAACCCACATGGAGACTCACATGGGCTACATCTGAGCAGGAGGTGCATGTCGCTTCCAAGCATAGTCCTTGGCTGGTGCATCATTCTCTGCAGGCCCCCTGTGCACAGAAATTTTGACTTTGTTGGTCTCCTTGTGGAGTTCCTGTTCCCTCTGGGTCCTATCTTCCCACTCATCCATCAGATTCCCTGTGCTCTGCTCAAAGTTTGGCTGTGAGGCCCAACATTTGCTTAATTCCCTGCTGGGTAGATTCTTTCAGAGAACATGTTTGGAAAGCTCCCATCCTGTTCCCTTTCTTCAACTGCTTCAGTTATCTATTCGCTCTTCTGAGTGAGAATTAAGCATCCTTCCTAGGGCCCTCCTTGTTACTTATTTAGTTTAGGTCTGTGGATTGTAGTATGGTTATTCTGTATTATATGACTAATACAGCTTTTAATGAGTATATACACTATTCTTGTCTTTCTCGTTCTGGGTTACCTCATTGAGTATGATCTTTTCTAGTTCCATCCATTTGCCTGCAAATTTCATGATTTCCTTGTTTTTAATAGCTGAATAGTATTCCCATGTGTAAACATACCACAGTTTCTTTATTGATTCTTTGGTTGAGGGACATCCAGGTTGTTTACAGATTCTGGCTATTATGAATAAAGCTGCTATGAACACAGTTGAGCAACTGTTCTTCTTGTATGATTGAGCATCTTTCAGATATATGCCTAAGACTGTGGTATAGCTGGGTCTTGGTGCAGTGCTATTTCCAGTTTTCTGAGAAAGCATCAGATTAATTTCCAAAGTGTTATACAGACTTGTACTCGTTTCCTTCAACTGTGTTTTCTTAGCTTCTTTAGGGATTTATTCATTTCCTTCACTTGGTATTTTCCTGGGTTTCTTTAAGGACTTCTATCACCACATAGTTGGTTTCAAGGTCTTTTCCTTGATGTTGGAATATATAGGGCCTGCTGTGATAGTGTTAGCTAGGCAGCAGTGGAGACTGGCTGTTGTTGATTTGTTTTTGTGTTGGCATCTGGGTTTGGGATGACAGTGTAAAAATGTCTCAGTGCTGACTTCTGGATTTATCATTGTTAGATGGGTCTTTTATTGTTTTTATTTCCTCTTTGGATTTTCAGAAAGAGTAATGGCTATGCCTTGCCTGTTCAACTAGTGTATTCCAAGCAAATGCCTGCCTGTCTTGGAGTATTTGTATCTGGGAAAAGTTGGGGAAGGTTAAAAGCATAAGGTCTTTGTGATCCATTGGGGATGGGGTCAGAGAGGAAAGGGAAACCAAGGCAGGTTTCTAGCTACAGAGCTGGGGATGAGACCTGGGGTTGCAGCTTTAGGAGAGGTATGGCTGTACCTTTAGCCTACTTGTTGTCCTGGGAGGAGCTGCCCTTGGATTAACAGGAGATACCTGATGGAATGAGGGCTGGGACAAACTAACAAGTGGTAGGAGAGAGGTTAGGAAGGGATGGTCTGGGGGTCCATAGATGTTGGGAGGGGTGAGGAAAGGATGCAGCTGGTTATACAAGCTTGTTGGAATGCTAGGGACAAGACTAGGGGATTGGGTATTGGGGGAACAGAGAGAAGGTGTGTGGGCAGTCTACTGATTTTCTGGCAGGAGTGACCTGTTTGTTTTTTTCTCTCCCCCCAGGGGCTTAATCTGGTAATTTTAAATCTCATAGTAAAGGAAAGGTGACTGTAGTTTGGAAAAGAATATTTTAAAGAAGAAAGATGTCTCAGTCTTGGATTGTGATTTGCTGCTTTGCTTATTTTGGTAGAAGAGTAGATATTCAGAGATTTCTTATGTTGTCACTTCTTGCATATGATGAAAAGAGCAACATCTGCAGATTTCTTGTTTAACACAGTTCCTAAGAATTTTAGCTCAGTCTCTGCTAGGAAAAAATGTTCTTGATCAGGCTCCATTAAAAACTTGAAAAACACCCTGAAGTTTTGAAGATCTTGAGTGATATTTATTGACACTTTAGAAAATTGGGAGTTCAGGAAGTAAATTGTTTGCTGCTATGCAAAGGACCTTGTGTATCAATCTGCATCATGTGGTCCTCTGGTCCTTGATAAGTGTGGTGAATTGTGCAGATACCCAACAGATAACGCTTCTGCTACACCTTTATAAGCAGTTACCTTAAGAACCACTCATATCTCTTTGTCTGGCATTTCAGTTTTCTTTTTCCATAGGAATTTTGTTCCTGATGCAGAAATTCCCCTGTTGCTTAAAATCTGATTATTTAAAATGTCACTCATATCTAGGAAATGCATATAAGAGTTTTTCTACAGAACTTAAGGAATATTACACCTTGGGGCTGTAGAGATGGTTCAGCTTTTAAGGGTACATACCATTCTACCAGAGGACACTAGTTTGGTTTCAAGTACCCATGTTGGTGAATCACAACTGTCTCTAACTCCAGGGGATCTGATGCCTTCTAGCCTCTGTGGACACATGAATTCTTGTGCACATGTCCATCTCCCCTTTAATAAATACTAAAAATAACAAAATATTACTTTGGGAATGAGGTATATATGAGTATGTCTAGAGACAGGAATGAATACATATTGAGAATTTCAGGTATTTTGGCATCTTAAGCTTGCTATATATTCTTTCCAGCAGTGGAGCCTTTTGCAAATCACGTGTTGACAGTTGTGCTCTGAACTAGCAAGACTGCTCTTATCTGGTAGCTCGCTCTACTTTCATAAACCCGTCAATGTATATCCATGTTTTGAGGTATATGTTTCTCTGTCCACACTGCCCCCATCACTGAACTGAGCTAGGAGCCTGCTTTATTTAATCTCTGAATCTTACAAAACTATGAGAATTAGAAGGTAAATTGAAATTGAAATTATTTATTAAAAACTGCTTGAAAGCTGTTACATAATAGCTTGGTATACAGCATATACTTAGCACATGAAAGGTCCTGGACTTAGCCCTCACACCAGCAACAAATAAGTAAAAACATAGGGGCTGGAGAGATGGCTCAGCAGTTAAGAGCATTGTATGCTCTTATTAGAGGTCCTGAGTTCAATTCCCAGCAACCACATGGTGGCTCATAACCATCTATAATGAGATCTGACACCCTCTTCTGGTATATATGTAATAAATAAATAAAATAAATCTTAAAAAAAAAAGTAAAAACGTAGAAAACTGTTTAATAATTTCAGTACCTTGAGTTAATAAAATGTAACTGATAAAAAAAAGAAAAAAGAAAAAAAAAAAGAAAAAAAAAGAAAAAAAATAATTTCAGTACTTGCAATTACATCTTTCCTACAAAGCTGAGACAACATGAAGTAACTTTATAATGAGCATTTGTAGTTGTATCTTGAATTTGAATGTTGTGTTATTGTCCAGAAAATTTCTTGGTATGAATGTGCTTCATATTCAGGTTTCATTTATACTTATAAAAAAAAATTGGTTTTTACTTTTTTTTTTTTTGTAGAAAACTAAACTAGAAGAAAATGGCATTTTACTCAAGAAGACTGCTGGGCCTGGATGACCTAAGAAATGATTGTGGAATTCGCAAGAAAATCTCAGTTTGTGATGATTACATTTCTTTTTTGTCCAATAGTTCGGTGTGTGTGTGTATGTATATATATATATATATATATATATATATTCTTTGCACTACACAAATGGTAACATTTTAAGGACTAATATGCTGATACTTGAAAAATCAAATCTCATGTAGGTTTTAAGTAGCATTCATAGATTGACTCTTTTTGAGCTTGAGGACATTAAGTTATTAATTATTGTTCAGTAACATGTTTACCTGATTTTCTCCCATAAGAAATATAAGCTGCTTTTCTAAGGCATAGTTATGATTATGAGATAAAATTTATAATTTTTACTTTTCTAAATTAAACACAAGAAACAGTGCAAGGCAAGAGTGGATTTTAAATGAGGTTAAATCAGTTTTGTATCAGTCATTGTTAGCCAAGTGGCAGGAAACCAGTTGAAGAGTCCTCTACATTCTTTGTGGTCCACACAGAAGTTGCGGGCTTTCACAACTTAGAAAATCATTGTCTTGTGCACTATGCTTACTTTTTACAAAGGATTCACCAAACAGACTCAACTTGATGATGGAATGATGACTAGGCCTAATATAGTTGTAAAGTGTATTATGAGTCTACACAGATGATTAATCAGATTTTAATTCAACCATGCACACTTAGTCCTTTGCAATCCATTGTTCTTTAAGTGAGGATATGTACTGTCTGCTTCATCGGTGCTTTGCAATAAAATGAAAACTTATATTGTTTTTACTAAGGTAACAAACATGAAAATCCTATTGTCTGCAAGTGGTAAATGACAATATGGATTATTAACCTTAGTGCCTCAGTTTTTCCTGTGGGGCATACTTCACAAGGGTATCGGAAGGACTTTCAGCCTACAGGTCTCTGTGTCTGCATAATTAAGGAATGCCTAGCTAATGGAAATTTATGTTCCTTCTAGTCATTAGAACAAGTGGAAGATTAATGGAGATACTGGAAGAACTGTATTTGGGAAAAAAAAATCCTTCTTCTATACTTTCCCAAAGCTGTGCTCACTCATATTTATACTTTGAAGATTTAATTTAAAAACTCTAGCAAATATTTTGTGCTTTTCCTTTGAGATAGAGTCATGGCAGCTTCCAGTTCATGCTGTAGTTAAAGATAACCTTGAACCCCTGATGTTCCTGCCTCCACTCTTCTTCAGTTTCTGGGACCACAGGCATGCACCAAGTCTGGCTTTGTACAGTAAAAACTTTTAATGCATTCTGATATGTAGGATGTTGGGGAGATTAGCATTAGGTATTGAATATTTTCACTAAGAGGGAAAGAATCCATCTCCACTATATAGGGTTGTTCTTTGAAGAAAAAGTATGAGAATGTAATTTGCTTATCCTGACTTTACCAAAAAAAAAAAAAAACAAAAAAAACCCTGTAAATTAGTTTTTAAATTGTATATCACAACTTGGTTGATCTGTCTAAAATGATCTACTGGCATTTGCTTAAGACTAAAAACCCCCAAATCTTTCTTCTACTTTTTAGAAGGATTTTTTTAAAATTAGAAAACAAGTTGCTATCATTAAATGATGGCTTTTTTTTTATATAGATAAAACGCAAATCAAGGATGTAACCAGTTGCGATTCATTGCAAGTAGTCAAGAGTAACTAACTCCTAAGGGCAACCATTTGTATCTTATACAAGAATTACTTTATAGTTTGAAAAGCACTTTGCACACAGTTCTTGTATATAAAATATGTAATTATAGGATATAGTGGTAATGCTTTAAAACATGAACCTCATTTTAAAAATGACAGCCACGGTATTTTTTTAATGATCTGCCTTTCTGTTTATTGTAAAACTAAGTTAAAAATAAAAGGTTAATGAGAAATGAAATGGTTTTTATTACTTTGTTAACTGTATTGATTGTGTACAAAGCTAAAATGAAACATAATAGTAGTTCATATATAGTAATCCTGAATGGCAGGCAGGAAATAAAACTCTTATACATGCCAAGCATCTGGGGTACAAAGGTACAATTCCAGTACCATGCAAAAAGAGAAGTTCATGAGACTAAACAAAACCACAGTAGTATAAGTAATTTGATAAACATTTCAGAAATGAATGCAATTTAACTATTTGTCATCTGATTGAGGATGTTAATAATATACACAATTAAGGAATGTTAATTATGTTTTTAAAATTAGTTTTTAAAAAACAAGATAGGGTTGTACTATCTAGCTCATGCTGGCCTCGGCCTTGCAGCAATCCTCTTGCCATTTTAAGTTTCACAGATGTTAAGCTGGAAAAGTAAAGGTACAGAGTAAGGTTTGCTTAGATTCCTCTGGTGCTATCTCTGGCCTCACTACAGAGGTCTCCAGTGAAGGGGCATTTATACCTACCCACATACAGACAGATGATTTCCTAGTATTCACTATTTCACATTGACTTCAGCCTAAACAATGTTTACACCAAACAGGCATATTTGGGGTGACATTCTGTTTCTTCAGAAGGTATATTTCTGTGGGGAACAATCAAGACCATTTATCTCATTGTTTTGGTTTTTCTTTTATAAGCATCTGAATGTAGTTTTTGGACCTGTATAAATTTAGATAAATCATTTATTTCCAGTAAATACCATCACAATAGCGCCTTATCTGGTGGCAGACTATTAGGTGACAGTAGCTGCATATGTCTGTGATAACAAACTATAATTTTCTACTCCAGGGCTGTGCTGTCTTGTTTTATCTCAAACTTGACCCAGGCTAGAGTTATCTGAAAGGAGGGAAGCTTAATTGAGAAAATGCCTCCATAAGATCTGGTTGTAGGGCATTTTCTTAATTAGTTAACTAAAGGGGGGGAAGGCCCAGCCCATTGTGGGTGGTGCCATCCCTGGGCTGGTGGTCCTGGCTTCTATAAGGAAGCAAGCTGAGCAAGCCAGTAAGGAGCACCCCTCCCTAAGTTCTGCATCAGTTCCTGGCTCCAGGTTCCTACCCTGTTTGAGCTTCTATGATGACTCCCTTTGATGATGAACAGGGTTGTGGAACATAAACTGAATGAGCCCTTTCCTCCACAACTCTCTTTTTTCATGGTGTTTTCATCATGGCCATCAAAACCCTAAGACAAAAAATAAGTCCAGTGCAGTCATGTTTCTGGTTTGCATATTTTTGGGAGTGCATGTGCTCATGTCACAGCACATGTATGGATGTCAAAAAACATTCACAGTCCTCTCCTCCTACTGTGTGGTTCCTGGAGACTGAACTCAGGTGCTCAGGATTAGTGGCAAATGCCTTTACTTGCTGAACCACTTGCTGGCCCTAATTTTTGCTTTACCTCATTCATGTAAATAATCTATATTAGTTACTTTTCTGTTGCTATGATTAAGGTAACATGACCATGGCAACTTATTAAAAAAAGAAGTTGGGGTTATTGAGATTGCTCAGTGGTTGAGAGTACTGGCTGTTCCTCCAGAGGACCTGGGTTCAATTCCCAGCACCAACATGGCAACTCAAAACTGTCTGCAACTACAGTTCCAGGAGTTCTGACACTCTCACCCAGATATACATCTGGGCAAAAAACCAGCGCATAAAAAAAAAAAAAAAGTCTTGTTGGGCAGTGGTAGTGCAGGCCATTAATCCCAGCACTCAGGAGGCAGAGGCAGGTGGGTGTCTGTGAATTTGAGGCCAGCCTGGTCTACAGAGAGAGTTCCAAGACAACCAGGGTTACACAAAGAAACCCTGATTTGAAAAAGACTTTATTTGGATCTTATGGTTTCAGAGGGGCAGAGTTGATGATGGTGGAACAGAGGTAGCAGGCAGAGGAATTTTGAAACAGTATCTGAGTACTCACATCTTAACTACAAGCAAGGGTGGAGAGCACGCTGGGAGTGACTTGAGTCTTTGAAACCTCAATGTTCACTCCCAGTGACATACCTCCCAATTCTTCCCAACAGTTCCATCAACCAGGGACCAAGTATTCAAACATGAGCCTATGGGGCCATTCTCTTTTAATTAGTCACACAGTTAAAAGAAACAACAGTGCTAGAACCTTAGGTTAGATAATCTTGAAAGCAGAAATAATTAAAAAAAATCACATTCTGTACAGATAGGTAATGAAAAAGGAAACATAAATGTGCAAAGTGTTTATGGTTTACTCTGTCAATGAAAAAAACTCCACCAACTACTATGAAAATAGGCCAGCTTACAAAAGAACCAAAAAAGTAGAAAACGTCATTCATCTATGAAGAGAACTTGATATCTTCCCGCCCTTCTCTTTGTAAATTCATTTCTAGCACAGTGTTTTCTTTGTATAAATGCATCCCTTTTTATTCAGCCATCCATTTACATGCTTTTCTGTCTACTTCAGTGCTATATTCATTTAGCCCCAGGAAGGCCAGGACCCCTCAGTAATCCACAGCAAAATTTAATTTTACTGTAATCAGTTGTCCAATGAGTTGATTTAAGAAGCAACTAGGGGCTTACTTCTACAGACTCATTACAATCCTAATAGCTGGGACCCAGAACTGCCAGAGGCCAGGACTCCTCTGACTTCTAGCTTGTTTCTAAATTTGGCTCTGCTTATTCTAATTCTACAAAGTAGTTACTATTTGTGTGTGTGACTGGGGATTGGACACAGGGTCCTTTGCATATGAGTAAGCATTTGTTATCTTCAGTCTCCAAAGTAATTACATCATTCTCCAATATATTAGTACTCAATTTTATCCTGTCCATATCATTGCAACCGTTAACCATTTTTTGATTCCAAAGGCTTTTTTTCTTTCTACTACTTGAAAACACTATAAAAGGGTGATACAGATAGATTGTAAATAGATTGTAGAATTATGCTGTCACCTGAAAGTGACTCATATTAGATGAAGTTGTTGTAACTATATTTTGAATATTTTTATATATAAAAGGAGACCAGACCACTAAGTAGTCATTACTAAAGTAAGTGCAGTTAGGATTCAATCCCCAGCACCAGTTATGCTGCGCATGTTGGTGTAACAGATTTCTGCTTCTCTCTTCTTTGCAAACTACATTATATCTGGGCTGTGACTAAGTGTGATGGAACATAAAAACACTAAAGTCAATGTGCAAGAACCTTACTTAGGACACATTTAAATCAACTTTGCTCTTCTAGAGAAATGCTGAAAGCCTCAATTAGTTTAAGATAAGACTTGTGAACTGATTCTTAGTACATATTCTTGGAAAAGAATGATGCTCAAAATCATTGGTTACAGTTATATTTACCAAGCAGAAGTAGTTATTCCTCTTTGTCTCCGATGATGTTAGAAACGATATAATGTAAAGTATAATATTTTTCTATTAAAACTGAACAAACTATTAAAATCTCTTAGAGCATCATACCCAACCTTTCCAGTACTCCTTTAAACAAAGAAGAGTTGTAGAAAGACAACCAAAAGTTTCAAAACATTGAAACTGTATCATTAGTAAGATAAGTATAAACTTTAGTTCTTTTGTCTAGTCCAAACTCTGCAAAGTCATATTGCTGAGTCGTAGAAGTTTCCAAGTTTTACAAGGCAGGGTTCTGCTAAGTAGTTCTGGCTGGCCACCAGCTCAGGAGACCTGGCTGGCCTTAGTCTTAAAATTGCAATCATTTTCCTGTCTTTTTTTTTTTTTTAATATTTTTATTTATTTAACTTTATTTTATGTGCATTAGTGTGAAGGTGTCAGACCCCTTAGGATTACAGACAGTTGTGAGCTGCCATGTGGGTGCTGGGAATTGAATCCGGGTCCTTTGGAAGAGCAGGCAGCACTCTTAACCACTGAGCCATCTCTCCAGCCCCCATTTTCCTGTCTTGCACCTGCTCCTGATTATGGGGACTCCAGGTTTGCACTATCACGTCTGGCTCAAATGATTTTGATAAATCTTTTTTCATGTCTTGTCTTTTCATGGTTTGTCTTTAATGACAGCTATGAGAACAGTTTTGCATGTAATCATGTGCAAATAAATTAAATTCAGATGAAATGGTTCTTTTTTGATGTTAACACCAAAGTGAACAGAAACACGAAATCAGCAGATTCTGGCTTATGACTCATGCCCTCTATTTAGAGTGGTAGTGTCGTTTTAGTTTATTGATACATTGGTCTTCATAAAGTGCAGTAAATAAGGTAAGATGAAAAAAGGTGTGATGATTTACATACAGTTCTAAGGTAAAGATTACTGATTATATTTCTCACAGTATTTTAACTCTGTGAAAGCTGTTGTATTCAGTAATTAAAAGCTCATTACCCTAGGTAAAATAATGACATGTAGACCAGTCTAGTATTAAGGAACAAAAGCAACATGTACTATAGACTAAACCCAGATATAGTCAGATGCTGAGCATTATTCCTGGCTTCAAAATAGGATGTATCTGTTTCATCGTCTGGTTGGGGTACGAAAGGCATAGTCTGATGCTGCAGATTTTCCCAGTCCACTTCACTGAAGAGAGGATGATGCTTCAGTTCTTAAAGGGAAAATATGTAAAAAAATAAAAATAAAACAAAACAAAACAGAATATTCTGATACCATTACTTAATCTCTGCTTTCAGGAATTAAAAAGAGAATGTCTTGTATGTATCTTGCATTACTTTATTATACTACTCTCAGTGATATTTATTTAATGTGTCTTCCTATTAAGCTACATATTTTATATATTGTGTCATTTTGCATATCACCTGGTACATTATAGGTGCCTGCTGTATATTTGTCAAGAGGATCTTTCTTGATGCCAGCATCTTCTCATACAATCCCTCACTTGAAGATGGTCTGGCTTGCTTCCCTACCTCTGGAGCTTACAATTAAACCTCCAATTCTCATTTCACCTCCTTAACCACCTGTCATATCATGGCAATCTTTAAGCACTATGTATTGTCCTAAACAACTTAAACATGAAGTTCATCTTTCACTCTTTGTTTTCTATACCTCATCTTCACAGCACTCTGTTTATGTCAGACTCTTCACCTTTTTTTAGTTTGTTTTACTTTGAGACCTTGTCTATATATTTCTGGCTGTCCTGGAATAGGTCTCTCTGTAGACCAAGTTGGCCTCAAAATGCCTGCCTCTGACTCCTTAGTACTAGGATTAAAGTGTGTCTGACCAGGCCTGGCTTGTCTTCACATTTTTATTACTTCTACCTACTAAAACAAACAAACAAACAAAAACCCATGTTCACTTGTTGGACTATACTGTGATACTTGGTTGCTAGAAAGAAGCTCCCCTTCTTTAATGCTTGACCATTTCTTCTTTGTGGTGCTGGTAATTGATTGCAAGGACTGGCACATGCGAGGCAAGTGTCTACTGTGGGTCTACATCTCCAGCCCCAACTCCTTCTCACTCATCTATTGAGGAAACTGCCTTTTTTTAAACTATGGAGCCCTAGGTTGGCTTTGAATTCATGGCAACTGTTGTGTCTCAGGCTCCCTAGGTGCTGGAATTATAGGTATAAGTCACTATGACCAGCTTTCTACCCTTTACCTTTTAAAGCAGCAGTATAAATTTAGTAAATAAAGACGTGACAAGGCAGTAAGTAAATAAAACCAAAAAGTATCAACTTCTAAGAAGAATAATGGAAGGTGATTAATACTTGTATTGAGAATGTTGATTTAGGAAATTTATACACCTATAAATTGTTTTTCCTCTAAACTAAAAGATACAATATAATATTGTTTCTGGTACCTCATTGAAAGTTACAAAATTGTCTGAGTTGCAGCTACACTGCACTGAGTTTTAAGCTGAAATAAAGACAAATACACAAATGCATTTTTCACTGAGCAGTTAGATTACTGTACTAGAACCTGATGGTACAATTACTTTGGGGAATCAAGCAAGTGTAAAGTAACCCTTACCTTTCATTCCAGCTCTCTTTGTATCATCAATGGTTAAAAGTATGTCTATTGCACTTTGAGCATTATCAGATAACTTTTCTTCACTTTCTGGCCAAGGGATATCTAGAAATACAAATACACAAGTAAAGTTGTTTGACTTTTCCTTGGAAAGGTTGACACCTATATTCTTGGTGTATTTTTTTTTTCTTTTGAGTGCCTTTTTCCTCTCATACCCCTCTGATCCTATGCTTAAAAGAATATTAAAATGCCTTTATTAAATAAGATTTTTAATCATTCTCAACTAATAGAGATAAATGAAGTTTTTGTCCTAAGGATGGAATTAAGGGTCTTTTGTATGCTAGACAAGTGCTCTACCTCTGAGCTGCATCCTCCAACTTTGAATCTATCTTAATTGAACAACAACAACAAAAAAAAGAATCACCTCTTTTTAAAATATTCTGGAATACTTGTTGTGGAGTTTCATCATTGAATGGGGGAATTCCTGTTAGAAATTCAAACAAGCAAACTCCAAGTGCCCACCAGTCTACTGCAGGACCTGGAATTTAAAAGGAGATAAATTGCATTTGTAAGTATTTTATATAAGTGTTTTACAAGTAAAACAGTATATTGATACGTGAGCAATCAAGGCCTTCTAGCTTTAGGGCTTTCTCCTGTTTCTGTCAGTACAAAAACGCAAATTACCTTCAGTCAGACAATGGGTTAACCATCGCTTTAGCTTTCAAGAGACTTAGATTAGAAGTTGCCACAAATACTTAAAATTTAAGGCCACTTTTAAATTTAAGGCCACTTTTTCGTTGGTTAATAACCTCTGTTGTTAAAATATTTTATGAATGCCAGATTTTAAAATGCAGTGAATAAGTATATTTACACTAAAGAATATTTTCTGAAGTAGACTTTTTAAGTCAAGAAATAACAACATAAGCCAGGGGGTGGCAGCGCAAGCCTTTAATCCCAGCATTTAGGGGGCAGAGGCAGGCAGATCTCCTGAGTTTGAAGTCAGCCTATCATAGAGAGAATTCCAGAACAGCCAAGGCTACACTGAGAAACCAAAACTCAAAAAAAACAAAACAAAACAAAACAAAAAAGACAACAACAACAACAAAAAAACCCCATGACATTTAAATGATACTGTATTTCAAGTGTTTCACCCAAGGTATGACAATATTTGTACTAACTGAAGGAAAGCCTGGTAATCACTGAATGCCCTAAATAGAGGTTTACTATATGTTTTGTTGATGCAAAAATATAGTTCTTACCTATTCTGTAGCCAAATTTGAATGAGCACAACTCAGGCATATGGATTTAGTATGCCTTGAAGGACATGTCCCGGGTCTGAGGAGAGGGTTCAGTGGTAAGAGCACTGGCTGTTCTTCGAGAGGGCCTGGGTTCCACTCCCAGCACCTACATGACAGCTCACAAGCATCTGTAATTCTAGCTCCAGGGAGTTACAAATCCAGTACATTCTTGTGGCCTCAGTAGGCACCGGGCATGTACACATGGTGTACATACATACATGTGTACATGTAATGCAAAACACCATACACCTAAAATAAAGTCTCAAGAAAGAAAAAAGCATGTTCCACTGTAGAAGTGGTTATATGCTGCTGTATCAATTACAGAACAAAGAAAGTTGTAAGTCAGACACTGACCAAATATGCTGATGGTGTGCACAGGGAGTCATAGAAAAGCAGAAAAAAACCTCAGTTACTGTTTTTAGATGCTATCTGATGACATTCTTAAGCCTTTGTATTGTGGAAGCTAGTGGTTTGCCAAGCATGCACATTTTTTTCTTTGCTTTAAATTTTTTTTTTTTTTTTCCTGAAACACATTTTAAAGGTTTTGATGGTCACCTGTATGTTAGGCCAGACATACAGGTGGGCAGTGAATGGCTTTCAAAAGCACTAAAAATAGTCCAGTTTGGCTCTGGTCTGTAATATCTTAACTTTCCTTAATCACAGTGTTCAGTCATTTGGTCTTGTAGAATCTCTAATACAGATGTGGACTTTGTTTCTAAGAAGTTCATTCACAGGTTCCCATAATGGCCAAATGATCACATTTTGTACAGGCAGAGGCCAAATGCTTTTGTACCACAAGTGTTGGAAGCCTCATTCATACTGTCGGAAAAATATCAGATAACCTCAGTCTGATTGTTTTTTCTTTTTATTATAGGATTAATATGCTTATAATTAAAATAATTAGGAAAATAGGCAAGGTGCTACATACCTTTAATCTCAGCACTCAGGAGGCAGAGTCAGGCTGGTCTCTGAGTTCAAGGCCAGCCTGGTCTATATTGCAAGTTCTAGGACAGCCAAGCCTACACAGAGAGCCTTCTCAAGTTCCCCACTATGGTAGGTAAGGTATGTAGGTAAGTTTTTACAGTGCTTGCCTTTCTTGTATGAAGCCCTGGGTTCAAGTCTTAGCATTCTAGAGCTGGAAGCAGAAGGATTAGAAGTTCGAGGTGATCCTCAGTTACATGATGAGCACCACATATAAAGAATAGAAATAGGTTTATATCAAAGATGGCCAGGAAACTACCACAAGGTTGCAAATCATGGAAGGATTGTCCTTCAAGTTTCAAAAGTCTACTCTAGACTTCAGACTTTAAGATCTGTGAAGCATACATTTTGGCTGCATTTTGAGCCACTTGCTTTGTAGTATTTTCTGATATCAACCCTGGCAGATGAATACAGTTCACTTCAGAATATAGAAAGAAGAATTTTTTTGAAAGAGAAAGGAAGAAGAGTTCGAGGCCAGCTTTGTCTACATGTAAGACCCTGTCTCAAACAGCAAAAATAAACAAAAAACCACATGCCCACAGTGTGGATGTTATGGGAGAAGAGGAACCATGTGAATACAGATAAATTTAAAACAATTTCGCATAAAAGCATAATGCAGCCATTGATAAATGTGAGACCTAAGACACATACTATATAACTTACCATGGGCTGTACCCAGTAAGAGCTCAGGTGCCAGGTAATCTGGAGTTCCTAGAATTCGTCCATCATCCACTGGTCCTGCCCCTCTTCTCACACTCTTTGGAGTTCTGTATGATGTTCCCAACTTGACCTGATTTGGTGTCTGCTAATTCAAGGAGAGTTCAAGAGACAACAAATATGTTAATTTTTAAAAAATGAACAAAAGTATTGAAGCAACAAGAAAAAGTCTCTATGTATAAAAGATGTGTTCAAATCCTCAATCAGGAATTTAAAAACAGACTCATGCTAGTTATAATTATGAAAAGGTCCTTATCTCAGATAACATCAATTATTTCAGTAAGACATGATTATAAAAAAAAAGATTAAAATGCCCAAGAACAAAATTTTTTTTTTCTTTTGAAATAGTTTTACAATATAGCCCACACAGACTTTAGACCCATGATCAGCTGCCTCAAAATCTCAAGAGTTAAGATTACAGGTTTATAAGACAGAGAATTCTCAAAGAAGAATATTGAATGGCAGAGAAACACTTAAAGAAATGCTCAACGTCCTTAGTCATCAGGGAAATGCAAATCAAAATGATCCTGAGATTTCACCTTACACCCATGGGTAAGATCAAAACCTCAAGTGATAACACATGCTGGAGAAAGGGGAACCCTCCTCCATTGCTGGTGGGAGTGTAAACTTGTACAACTACTTTGGAAATCAATCTGACTCTTTCTCAGACAATTAGGAATAGTGCTTTCTCAAGACCCAGCTATACCATTCCTAAGCATATATCCAAAATATGCTCAAGTATACAACAGGGACATTTGCTCATACATGTTTGTAGCAGCTTTATTCGTAATAGCCAGAAGCTGAAAACAACCCAGATGTCCCTCAGTTGAGGAATGGATATAGAAATTGTGGTACATTTACATAGTGGAATACTACTCAGCAATTAAAAACAAGGAAATCATAAAAGGTGGGAACTAGAAAAGATCATCCTGAGTGAGGTATCCCAGATGCAGAAAGCACACAGGGTATATACTCACTCATAAGTGGATGTTAGACATATAATATAGGATAAACATACTAAAATCAGTACACCTAAAGAAGCTAATCAAGAAGGACAACTCTGGGTAAGACGTTCAATCCTCATTCAGAAAGGCAGAGACAATGGACATCAGAAGACGGAGAAAACAGGGAATAGGACAGGAGCCTACCACAGAGGGCCTTTGAAAGTCTCTACCCTGCAAGGAATCAAAGCAGATGCTGAGACCTATAGCCAAACTTTGGGCAGAGTGCAGGGAATCTTAGGAAAGAAGTGGGAAATAGTAAGACCTGGAGAGGACAGAAGCTCCACAAGGAGAGCAACAGAACAAAAAAACCTGGGCACATGGTCTTTTCTGAGACTGATACTCCAACCAAGGACCATCCATGCATATACCCTAGAACCTCTGCACATATGTAGCCCATGGCAGCTCAATGTCCAAGTAGGTTCCCTAGTAGTGGACACAGGGACTGTCTCTGACATGAACTGATTGGCCTGCTCTTTGATCACCTCCCCCTCACGGGGGTGCAGCCTTACCAGGCCACAGAGGAAGACAATGCAGCCACTCCTGATGAGACCTGATAGACTAGGATCAAATGGAAGGATGATCTCCCCTATCAGTGGACTGGGGGAGGGGCATGGGTGGAGAAGAGAGAGGGAAGATGGGATTGGGAGGGGAAGAGGGGGAGCTACAGGTGGGATACAAAGTGTAATTAAAATTAATGAAACTAATAAAATAAAAATAATTGTAATTAATAAAAAGAAAAAATAACCGACAGTAATCCACTAAAGGAATGTACCTGGACAGCCTAGATTGATACAAGTAAGAAAGCTATGACTGGCAAAATGATTGAAAAATAATGAGACAACATGTGAGATAAACCAAGTAATTGTCACTTTTTTTACTAAGGAGCCTTAAAAGGTTTTGAAGGTAACTGTTGTTTAATATCAACCTTGTGAAACCAGTACCAGAGGGGCTTTCATTCTAACAGGCATCTGGAAATAGGCGCTGAGGTTAAGGGCCACCTAAGCCCTTAAAGGAAAACCCAAACGTTATAATCTACATTTGGAGCTTTATCTTTTTATAATGCTCTCTTTAAAGGAATAAAAGAAACGGAAATTCTGATTTATTACAAGTATAGAAAATTGAGACAAATAATGTTTGAAATATACATGTTAGAAAAAGTAAGATTTCAATTTCGTATTTCAAAGTATGTTAAAATCAGTGAAAATATGTATTTTCTTAGAAAAGCAGTTATAAAAATACTCAGAATAATAAACATTATTATCAGCTTTAGTTTTGTTCATGAGAAGTTTTCAACAAAACTGTATAGTTAATATCATATAACCTAGCTGAGAGGAAAGTATGTATCTTAATAGGTTATTCTTCTAATGAATAAAATGCTAAAAGATTGTAATATACCTGTGACATAAAGGACCTTCCTTTCTGAGTAGGGGTCAAAGCCATGGGATATGAGCCACTGTAATCACAGGAAATGTCCATAGCATCTAAAGAAGTTATGCTCATCTTGGATGGTTCTGAGTTAATGGATGCATTAATATGACTGTTAAAACTTCGAAAAGCTACAACATTTGTTTTAGAGGCTAATGTTTTCAACACCTTTGAAGGAGCTAACATTTGGCTACTGTCTTGGATAGAAGAATGCCAATCATCTTTTGGCAAGGAATTTTCTTGGCACTTTGGTAACACAAGTACATCTTCATTATTTGATTCTTCAAATGAGTCTTCTTTGACACTTTTATCTGGTTCTAAGTTCTGAATTTCCAGTGAACTTTCCATCATAGAAATTCCAGGAAAAGATGAATCTGAATCCACACAGACAGTTTTAGAAGCTCTATCATCATCAGAATATACAAAATTAGAATTTAGGCAGTCCTTTTTACTAGTCATCTCACAATCTTCATCTAGTTCAGACATAAGGTTTTTTGCTATCATTGGTATATGCAGTTCTTCTGGGGTTTGTTTATCAGTTAAATAGGTGACAATGTTCTCCTTATTAGCATAGTCCTTTTGCTGACTTCTGCAAAGTGATAGCTTAAGGTTCTGGACTTCGGTTGTCATGCCTGTATTTTGATTTGCATAGCAACCTATCCTTTCCTTATTGTGCTCATTATACTCTATACAGTTCTTTTTACTGTGTATAATTTCCTGACAAGGACTGGAGTCGACCAATTGGAAATTTCTTTTAAAATGTCTTTTACCAAGTTGTTCTTCAGACATACTACTAGGTTTTATAGCCCATTGATTGGACTGATGCAAACCAGACTGTCTCGTGTCAATGGCCATGTTCTCATTATTTATATCCAGTTCCCTTGCTTCCCAAGAGGTTTCCCCAGAGAAGCATTTCCTAGGGAGATTCATGTGATTGCTTCCAGTGGCAGGAATGGGAGAAGGCACTAACTCAAGCTCCATTTTTGTCTCGATGGCATTTGTAGATTTTGCATGTAGCATTTCAACTGCATTCCAGCTCATCATTGTACAGCCTGATGACTTGGTACTTTCCTAAGAGGAAGAAAGTTATATTTTCAGTTATAAACCTTAGATTTTTAGAAGCTTCTAATCTATGATTGTCTATATGTGATAAGCAATTCAATGAACTAATATGCTACCTTTTCCTGTTTTAGATAAAACAGAAGAATTAAAAACAATTACAGTATGGGAAGCTTACTATAGTACATTGTTTACAATTCATTGTTTCAAATGAAACATAGGTTAAAATTTAATAAGTTATGCCCTAATACTTATTTTTATAGCATGCTACATGATATTATACAAGAAAAATTAACAGAATGTATTCAGACAGATTTTAGGGTAGGGTTATATTATAAATATAGTACATTATCTATACTGCAATAGGGATATGGTAATTTGGTTTAAAAATGGCAAAATGCAAGAGTAAATTCTAATAACTGAAAAATTACAGACCAAAAATAGTTAACATGTGTCACTATATGAAGAATTAAATAAAACCAGGAATACCTAGGAATTAAAATCCATTGTTGGGGCTTTGGATGTAACTCAGTGGTAGAGCACAAGCCAACAAACAAAAGTAAATAAAAGAAAATAATCAAAAAGGTCAATTAACACTGTCTCAAATACAGAATTCTTTTCTTCCTTTTATTTTTTTTGAGATAGTTTCATGCATCTCAGGCCTGACTTAAACTAAGGTGTAGCAAGGATGACCTGGAACTTCTGATAATCCTGTTCCCAGGGCTGGAATTGCAGGTATGTGCCATAAGGCCCAATTTGGGTGATGCTGGAGACTGAGCCCAGAGTGTTTTGCCTGCTAGGTGACCACTGTACCAACTTCGGACTAACAAAATGCTTTTCTTGAAGACTGAGTTGAAATAATCTGAAGATACTTGTGTCAGAACTTTGTGTATATTGAAACTGGTACATGGCAAGTAGGATTTTTTTTTTAAATCAGGATTTTAAAAAGTTAACTTTATTCTCTGTACATTGTGGTGTTTTGCCTGCATGTAAGGCTGTGTGAGGGTGCTAGATTCCCTGGAACAGAAGTTAGAGAGTTGTGAGCTGCCAAGTGGGTGCTGAGAATTGAACCTGGATCCTATGGAAGTGCTCTTAACCACTGAACCATCTCTCCAGCCCCTAAGAATTTATTAAGAATGCTTTCATAGCATGAATCTCCAGCAGTGTCTAATACTACCTTATTTTTCCCTGGCAGTACTGGAGACTAAACTCAGGATTGTGTCAAACAAGGGATATACCACAAAGACACAACCCCAACCTTAACAGTGCCTATTTTCAGGTATAAACATCAAACTTAGCAACTATCATTAATTTACTTAGTTCTAAGCAAAAAAAGAAAACTTCTGTATTGTAATTTCCCAGTTTTCTGGTATGAAATTGATGAGTGTGGGATCAGTATAGTATTATCAGAAGGTCCCATAGGGTCCACTATCACTCTGTGATCATAACTTTTCCACTATATAGTCTGCCAGGAGGAAGAAGGTGAAGTTACCCACAGGTGGAAAGAGTGCACATTATGATCTCTAGTATATGAAAGAGAGGAAATAAGAGTTCTTGGAATAGGAATCTGTTTATTGTACAGCATGTATTATCTATAGCAAAGTCTAAAGTGAAAAAGAACCAGATGTCTTGTTTTATTTGTGATTGACTTTAAAAACATAGATATCCAACATCAATGAGAAAAGTCAGATTTCTGGAAATAAGAAGCAAATATAACCTTAATTACTTATTTTGATCTTACCAACTTTCTATGGAGAACTTATTATAATTTTACATTTAAGTTTCTATCATTTTTTTGTATTTATCAGTATTAATAAAACTTTATAGAAAAAGCAAAAACAATATGTAAATTTACTAAAATAATATTGTTGGGGGATGTTTTAAGGCAGAGTTCCTCTGTGTAGCCCCATCCTGGAACTCACTCCATAGACCAGGCTTGCTTTTAACTTAGAGATCCACCTGCCTCTGCCTCCTGAGTGCTGGGTTTAAAGGTGTGAATCACCACAACTTGGCTTAAGTAAAATAATTTAAAGGACATCACTCATTTGGCTAACAACTGCTCTGAATGAGAGACTTTAAAGGATACACCCCTATTAACTTTATGATTTTTTTAAAAAAGAGTTATTATTTATACAGCCTACATGTGTGCTTCCACATCAGAAGAGGGCAGCAGATTGCACTATAGATGGTTATGAGCCACCATGTGGTTGTTGGGAATTGAACTCAGGACCTTTGGAAGAACTGCCAGTGCTCTTAACCTCTGAGCCATCTCTCCAGCTTTATGATTTAAAAGCTAATTCTAAAGAGTTTCCATTTCATTAAATGTGAGATAGGTAGTAAACAGTTCAGGAGATATTGTAAGTTCTAAAATTATGTAGGTAGACAAACAACAAACCCTCAATTATTCAATGTCTTTATCACAAAAGGAAATTAAAGTCTCCCTAGAAGCCAAACATTTTCTGTTGGTTTCCTACAACACTTAATCATTCATCATACACTAAGCAAGACTAGTGTCACAAGAATGAGAACTGAAATAAGGAGTTTACAAGGATTTAATAGAATGTCCAGAAAAAGAGAATTTTTTCCTTCACAATTTATTCATTATATATCCTGATTGAAGCTCCCTCCCTCAGCTCCTCCAGTCCTCCCTTACCTCCCTCTTCCCCCCAAGAATTTTTATACTTCAACTATACTCATGTAACAATGCCATTTCCTTAAGGGTTTTCTATGGAAAGGTAAGGTGTGGTGGTGATGGTTTCATATGTATATGAGCTTTGGCTTACAGATACTTCCTCCTAACCTGGCAGTCTTTTTCCCATATGGGACTGCTGTGGCACTCTGACTCCACACTGGATATGAAGGTATGAGACTGACTACCAGTACTGGATGTACCCAGTCTTTTCCTACACTGCAGTAGATTAGAAGTCAGACACTTAGCAGGCATTTCCGGATTGGAAGCAAGGTTCTCAAGACCTGTAGGAAAAAGAAAATACTGTTTTATTTCACAGCTACTAGTTCTTTATGGAATCTGACTCTTTCCAGGTTCCAGGTTTCCAGGTTATATGTTACATATTATGATTAGTTTTTGTAAGCATTACCTAGTCCACAGGATGGTAGTGTATGTGATATGATTCTTATTATGTTCAGGTTTAGAAATTGCTTCAAATATATGTAATGCTCTGAAGGTTAAAACAAAACAAACTCTCTTTACATTTGTAAAATAAAAGCCAAGATAATTAGAAGAAATTTGAAGAAAATTGATTTTGAGCTATAATATGATTTGCTTTGAGGTAATCAATAATGGAGATTTGTTGGTATGCATTATTGAGAGATGCTCTAAGATTAGAATATTACTAAATTTACCTCCCTCAATTTATGTTAAAGCTGTAGCAGGACTGGAGATGTTGACATTTAAATGTTTATCAGGATGAATTGTAGAAAGCCACAGGCATTTGCTTTCTCCTCTCAGGATTGAATTCCTGACCATGTATATGTTTAGCAAACATTTTACCAATGAACTTCACACCTATACCTCTCTATAGGGGATTCCGTTACTATGATCTGATAAGTTGCATGATAGAAAACTGACGACCTGAGGAAACTGAGGAAGCACCTAGAGTATACCGCTCCTTTATTGTACATTAATGGCTAGGAATGGTTGCTCCCCAGCTTTGTGTATGTGTGTGCATTTGAGCTGGAAGCCAGAGATCAGTCTGGGGCAGAGTATCTCAGGTGCCATGCATCATCATCTCTTTTCTAAAAATATGTATTTATTTATTTTTATTTTTATATGTATGGTGTTTTGCTTGTACATATGTTTGTACCATGTGTATGCCTAGTACCCGTGGAGGCCAGAGAGTGTGTCAGACACCCTGGAAGTGGAATTACAGACAGTTGTGAGCTGCCATGTGGGTACTGGGAATTGAACCCAGGTCCTCTGGAAATGCAGTCAGTGCCTTTAACTGCTGAACCATCTCTCCAGCTCCCACTTTTTTTTTTTTTTTTTTGAGTTAAGGTTTCTCACTGGCCTAGAGCTGGCTAAGCAGCCTAGGCTGGCTGGCTTGTCAGTCCAAGGCATCGCTGTCCCTATCCTTAGTGCTGAAATTACAAATGCCTGTCTTTTTCAAGTGGATTTGCAGACTGAATAAAGGTCCTCACTTTACTTTTAATTAGACACAAGACAGTTATGGTTTTAATGAATTATGTAAGGCTCTAAAGAGGTTTCAAAAGACATTCCCAGTGTGTTCTTGGCTTGTAGATAAAGATGTGAGTTCTCAACTGTTGCTCAAGCCACTTAATTTGTGTGTCCTAGCTCTGCCATCATGACCTCTAACCTCTGGAACTAGAAGTCCAATTAAATTCTTAAACTCTTTTGTTAAGTTGCCTTGGTCATGCAGTTTTATCATAGCAATGGAAGGGTAACTAATACACATGTATCTTCTTTTCTTTCTACAAATGGATGAACATGACACTAAACTTTAGGAAAGCAGAGCTTTATAACTTAGTAAACATCACATTTTACAACTAGAAAGAGAATTTCATTTCAGAGTCCATCTAATCCAACTTAATTTTTCATACACAAATCCTCTAGGTAGATCAGGTTGGCCTTGAACTCAGGATCCAGCGGCTTCTGGGTTCTGTGATTAAAGGTGTATGCCACCATACCTAGCTTTTGTTTTTAAATGAAAGATACACTTACTTTGAAACCAGTTGTGGTGATATTTATCTGTAACTGTAGTACTCAGGTGAAGGCAAGAGCATTGACATTTAAAGACCAGTCTGGGCTAATAGTTCAACATTAGCCTGGACAAGATATTGAGAACTTGTTTCAAAACACTAACAAAACAAAACAAACAACTCCCCCCACAAAGAAAATATAACAAACAAGAAAACCCAACTTTTATTTTGTGTTTTTAAATATAAACTATCTGAAAATCTTTCTAAAATAAGTTTAAAAGGACATACAACACTGCAGTTACTTTACTTTCTACATATAAAATTTCCATAGATCTAAGTATAGTGAAATTCATCCAACCATCATTCCAATATTATAGATAACTGACTATCATTATTAGCAAGATGGTTTATTCTATAGACTTATAAAATCTACTGCAATGGTCAGAAATAGCACTTATATAATAAAATATAGGAGTGCCACAGACTGAATATTTGCATTTTATGTTATTAAATACTATTAGAAATTTAAAATTTTTGAAATATTTTGTTCTTTAAGTCATACACTTAGTGGAATGAAACACCCTTTTATACTCACATGAGTTTAGTAGTTTGCTAGGCTCCTTCTGATCTATGGACATAGGGCAGGTTAATCCTCGAGGAAGTTGTGCTTCAGACTTAGGGACCGGAAACATGTTTGTAGAGTCATGATCTTTTTCTCCAACTGGTGTGTACTATTAAAAATGAAAATTATTTGGGGCCAGTAAGATGGTGAAGGATAAAGGCACCTGCCTCCTGATGACATGACTTCCATCCCTGGTCCTCCCATGTGGTGGAAGGAGAGCACTGGCTTCTACAAGTTGTCCTCTGCTTCCATTTGTGCACCGTAGTGCACACACCCACACCTACATGTGATAAACATGTTTTTAAAAGAAAAAGAATACTAAAAGAAAAATTTAAAAACAAATACCAAGAGATTCATCTTCAGATGAATATAGAAAATAGATGCTATACCACCTGAATATAAAAATTACCCAAAGTAATGCCATTTCATGCCTGGTATTTATGTCTATTTTATTTTTATCTTAAAGCAGGCTCTAAAAATTTAAGTGGTAATCATGAAAAGGTATTGTATGAGTTTTCCTTATTAAGTACTTACAAATCCCAAAGAACTGATGAGAGATAAGACTTGTCCTGGGGTTCTTGAATAATCTTGCTTAGGTTTAGCCATTGACGGTGTTGTGAGAATATCCATCATATTGATGTCTATATATGTAAAGGAAAATATATATTTAAAGCCATTGCTTATCATTGAGTATATCAATAACCACATGTTCTGAACTTTGCCTGTCTTTTTATACTAGGAACTTTACCTACAAACTGGCTGGTGTAGAGTACATATATGCAGAGAACTTTATGAGTGGCAGAGGCAACATTTACAAGGAACTAACTACTTGAAATCAGTGGTAGAATGTCTTGCCCAGAAGAGAATGAAAAAGGCCCAGGGGTCAAGTCTCATTACCGAAAAAAAAAAAAAAAAAAAAAAAAAAAGAAAGAAAGATTTTTAGAACAGTCTTGTAGAATAGATGGAATATAGTGAAATAACCCAGAATGCTAACAGCTTCTTAGAAAACACTTGGTCACTATCAATTATCTCAGCACAAGCAATTGCTACTGCTGTTGGCTGTTCACCAAAATGAGACTGTAAGGCCTTATTGCTGAGCAAATCACACTCTCATTGTAGGATAGAGAAACTACTATGGAATTGAGCTAGGAGTTTCCTGCCTTCTGTCTAGGGGCTGCTGGGGGAGAATTATCATCAACTGTTTTATTCAGCTCTAGATGCTATATACAATGCTGCTGCCAGATCAGGCCAGACACGCCCATTGGTGCAGTAGTGGCAAGGATGTTGTAGGGTAACTTAGCATTCTCTGAGTGGATTCAAGTCCGGCTCTGAGGGAGAGAATCCTTGTCCGATACTCTAAACTCGGTCAAAGGTTCATGGCTGGGGATGTCATAGGTCCTGGGGAGGGGGAAATCCCTACTGCTCTTATTGTGACAAATGGATCTGATAAAATTACCTTCAAAGTAATTATGTTTATGCCCATAGATAATTGCTGCTGTCAGCTCTGATTAAAGCAGTTTATTTTTATAGTAGGCTCAGTAATTACAGATGCTCCTAGCTGATTGAAGTGATAAGAATAGTAACTGTTCAACACTCAGTAAGAAGGGGCCATCTCTATCACACATCCTGCCTCCAAGGTGCAGGGAACATGACAGAAGGGGCAAAGCATGCTACTGCTGCTATAGTGGGTTGAGTTCAGTGTGGAATTCTGACTTGAAGGAATTACTATCATTTTCTTGAATTCAAGCCAACTATGATCACCTGAACAAGATCTACATAAGATTGGGCCCAAATGGAACTCCAGGGGTTCTTTTGAAAGTGTTGGGGGAAAGATGGAAGGACCAGGAGGGGACAGGAACCTCACAAGAAGACCAATAGAGACAACTAACCCAGACCAATGGGGGCTTTCAGAGACTGAGACATCAACTAAGGCACATGCTTGGTCTGGATATAGGCACACATGTATCCAATGGGTGGCTTGATCTTAACGTGGGGTGCCTGGCAAGCGAAGGGGGGTGTTTCTAGTTTCTAACATGGACTGTACTGCCTGCTTTTGTATTACTGCCCTCTGGCAGGGCTGCTTTGCCTGGCCTCAGGGGATGAGAATATGCTCAGTCCTGATGTGACTTGATGTGCTGGGGAGGGTTGATACAGTGGTGGGGGAAGGCTCCCCTTTTCTAGGGGAAAAGGCAAGAGGGGAAGGGAGGGACTGGGAGGAGAGGAGTGAGGGGGCACCCTTCGGATGAAAAATAAATAAACTGAAATAATAATTAAAAAAAAAATTCGGGCCTACCAACATGATGCCAGGGGTGGCCTTTCTGAGGCTCTATATGCAGGTAACGGTTTCTTAGGGGTGGGAGAGAGAGAGACAGACAGACAGACACAGACACAGCACTGGGAAGGTCCACACTCCTGTAAACAGCGCAACTATAACTAACTGGAAATTTAAGAAAACACAAAAGACATGATACATTAGAGGAACTAATTGGGAGGATGAAGGGGATCAATGGAAGTGGGGTGACAGGGTAAAGGGTGTATGTGAATATAACTAAAATACATTATAAACATGTATGAAACATGTTACCTGTTAGACTAAGAATTATAAACTCTGAAATTAGACAAGATAAATTTTGTTATGGGAACTTTATATCAATGAATATGTAAGCTTAGGTCAAGAGAGAAATTGATCTACTTTATTAACATGTTTCAACATATTGGAATTCTCAGTTATCAGGAAGTAGAACTATTTGAAAGGATTAGGAAGTATGGCCTTATTGGAGTAGATGTGGCTTTGTGTTTGACAAAGTGTGACACTTCAGGTGGGCTTTGATTTTTCAGAAGTCCACACCAGGGTCCAATTTCTCTGTCTCTGTCTCTCTCTTTCTGCCTGTGGATCAGGATGTAAAACTCTCAGTTACTCCTTCAGTGCCTGCCTGCATGCAGCCAAGCTCTTGGCTATAATGATAATGGACTTAACCTTCTGAAACTGTAAGCAAGCCCCCAGTTAAAAGCTTTTTATAAGAGTTGCCTTGATTTTGGTGTTTCTCACAGCAATAGAACATTGACTAAGATAATACTTTAAAATAATTCAACACTGAATACAATACTTTATATTAATTTAGTTAGATGAAAAAACAAGAAGTCATTCTATTTCATATAAGTCTTTAAAAAGTATGTTCATCATGGGCTAGCTCTTTGATCACCTCCACCTGAGTGGGGAGCAGTCTTACCAGGCCACAAAGGAAGACAAAGAAGCCAGCTGTGTACCTGATAGATTAGGGTCAGATGGAAGGGGAGGAGGACCTCCCCTATCATTGGACTGGGAGAAGGGTATAGGAGAAGAGGGAGAGTGGGATTGGGAGGGGATGGGGAGGGTGCTACAGCTGGGATACAAAATGAATAAACTGTAATTAATAAATAAATAAATATAAAATAAAAAATTAAAAAAAGGATGTTCAACATGCAATCCAAGCTCTTGGAAGGCTGAAGCAGTAAGATTGCTCTGAGTTCAAGGCCAAAGGAAGGCTCTTTCTTAAGACAAACCATTATACTTTATGAACACACCAATTTCATGTGTCTCACACTGAAACAGAAAAAAAAGTAATAATTATATATTTTAGACCTTACTTTTATGACTAAAAATGACTTACCAATATTATCCTTATACAGTTTTCCAGTAATTAATTAGGAGTTGGGCTTGCTTCAAAATTTAAAAATGTCTATAAGAAAACTAATATGGTAAACATATTATGTATTATAAAACACCCTTAGTGGAACTTCACATACATTCTACAATCAGATACTACTTCTGAGGCAAGATGTATAAAAAAAAAAAAAAAAAAAAAAATCACATGAAGTGAGATTTAGAAGACTCTAAAGTTTCTGATCAGCTCAGGTAAGACTTTTACCCAATTAAGGAATAGACTTGTATGTATTTTTACACAATTAAAATTTAGAGTTTACAATATTTAGATCCAATTTTATATAACTCTTCATTTACTTAAACAAACCTTTTTAAAAAGCTGTGTGTGGTAGCACATGCTTGTATACCTGTGTTTAGGGGCAGAGCTAGAGAGACAGGAGGACTGTCAAAAGTTCAAGGTCAGCCTGGTCTATATGGTGAATTCTAGGCTAGTCAGGGATATAGAACAAGAATCTGTCTCAAAAATGCAAAACCAAGGGCCAGTGAGATGGCTCAGTGGGTAAAGGTATTAACTCATCACGCCTAGTGACCTGAGTTTGATCCCAGGAATACCTGTAAAGGTGGAAGGACAGAACTTCACAAAGTTGTTCTCTGACCTTCACACATGACCCTATAGCATGCACATATACACAATAACAACAACAACAAATCCAAAAGGAAAGCCAAGAAATTTCTGTCTTTTCATACAACCCTTCTGGTGTATGTGTATCTGTGTTGCTGGAGGGCAAAACTAGGGCCCTGCATATGCTAAGCAAGCATACTACCCAGAGCCATGTATAGCATTCTCTTCTACAGCTTTTGCTTTTATTTTGTTTTTCAACCCTTTAAGTTAGAACATGAGGACTGGATTTCATCACTGCATCTTCATGCATTCTGTTGTTACACTTTGTTCTTATTCTTGCCCCTTCCAACATCACTTTTCACCTCTTCTAATGTCCTCTCTCTTCATCAATACATCTATTTAAAGAAGATTTATTAAAGAGTATGTGGTGTGTGTGTCTGTCTGTAGGCCCAAATGCATGTGTGTGCCTGTGGAGGCCAGAAGAAGGCATCAGATACCCTGTAGCTGCGCTACAGGCAGTTCTGAGTCACCTGAAGCCAGTGCTAGGAACTGATTTCTGGCCCTCTGCCTAATTGCTGAGCCATTTCACCAGTTCCTCTTCTACATTTCTTAATAGAGAATCAACTCTACTTCCGAGTTGATAATTTATCATCTTTCCATAATGTTTTTTTTTTTTAGGTTTATAAACTATTATTAACAACAAAGGCCCAGAGACTTATTTCTGCTTGGACACATGATGCACTTAGTAATGTCCTGCTTCAATTTATTATACAGTGGTGCTGCAGATCATTTCATTCATTTATATTTTGTTCTCTAGATCCACTGCCTTAAAATAAGTTCTGAAACAACAGATCAATAGACTAGGATTGTAGCTCAGTGTCAGAACGCTTGCTTAGCAGCAAAAGGCCTTGAGTTCAGCCTTTAGTATTTAGAAATTAACACAAGGGGCTATACAGATGGCTATACAGATTGCTTTTTCAGAGGGTTGGGGTTCAATTCCCAGCACCCACATGCAGCTCATGGCTGTCTGTGACTCCAGTTCCAGGGGATCAGACATCTTCCCACAGATATGATTGCAGACAAAACACCAATGCACATAGAAATCAAATCCTGATACAGTGAGTGGCATATGTCTATAATCCCAGCACTTGAGGTGGAGGCAAGAGTTCATGATTATTTTCGGCTATTTAACAAGTTTGAGGTCAACCTAGGCAACATAAACCTAGTGTTACTCTATCCTCTTCCCCTCCAAATAAAATCAGAGAATTAAAATATTTTGTTTTCTTAGAACATAGACAAATTTTCTTTTGAAAGCACCAATCCAATATATAATCACTTTAGAAAAACTGCTTTTTTGTAGTTTGCTCATGGATTAGTGTGTCTGTGGCAGTAATAATGTAAAATGGTTAATTTGTTTTTTATATGAGCATTTTAAAAATTACTACTCAGAAATGAACTTATTTCTACATATATATGAATGAATGGTATCTATTAAGGTCTTGGTGGTAGCAAGCTGTATTTGTGTGTTTTAGGAATCAACTCTGGATCATATTACAAGTTAATCATTTTGTTTATGCTTAATTGTACATCCTGTTTCAGCAGGGATAAAGAGAATAGTAGCTGTCAGTTCCATTTTTAAAGATCTAGGAGTTTTAAGGACCTCCTAAGTTCCAATGATTATTATTTTGTCTGTCTGTCTGTCTATTTATCTATTTATCAATCACCTATCGATTTTTTCTGCTTTTGATGCTAAGATTGGATCTAGTTAAGCAAACATTCTGCCACCATACAGCAAGTCTCCTGTTTAAAATTTATTTTTTAAAGGATTTATTTATGTATTTTATTCTTCATACACATTAGAATGGGGAATCAGAGCCCATTATAGATGGTTGTGAGCCAGCATGTAGTTGCTGGGGAATTGAACTCACAACCTCTGGAAGAGCATTCAAGTGCTCTTAACCATGGAGCCCCAAGCCTCCAAATGGGAAACAAACAAACCAAAAAACCAAAAAAACCAAAAAACCTTTCATGCTAATTTCTAGCATACCTCAGAATAAATAGCCATCACATTTTATCTAGTATAAAAAAAAAGAAGTTAATGAGACAGAGTCTCAAAGTTTGTTGGGCTTTTTAAAAGGTACTTACCTGCTATTATTCTTACCTCTATTCAGAGTAATTTTGGAAAGGCCAAAATCTGTCAGCTTAATATGACCCTCATTGGAAATAAGCATATTGTCTGGTTTCAAATCCCTGAACATACAAAAGGCAAATAGATATTTTTAAAAAGTAGTTTTGATGTTAAAATACCAGGGAGGCTTATGTGTTTATTCACCCCTAAAGACACATACATACAAGCAACACTAAGTAGACAAAGCAGCTTGTGTTAACATTTTTATGTATATATGTATGTATATACATGTATATTTTTAAAGAGGCTAAGGGTTTGAGATGGAGCAGGAAGTATGGGAAGCATTGGATATAGGAAAGAGAGGAAAGGAATTATATAATTAGTTATGATTTAATTAATAAAACATTTTCTAAAAGGGAAAAAAATACCAGTGAGGGTGGGGGGAAATATAAGAGGCAACTATTTATTTCCTTTAAAATAAAAGTACTCATGAGTGGCTCAGAAAAGAATAGAAAACCTCTCTAAAAAACATCTATTACATATTAGAATATACAAAAATTTATATGATTCAATAGTAGATTCTATTTGGCATTATTTCTGGATATCTTATCCTCCTGCCAATTCAAATTTATATCCACTTCTCTAAAGCAAGATATGTTGAAACTTTAACATAGCGGAGTCACTTAATCTCCTTCTAAAGACATGAAAGGTCTGCCCTTCAGTGGAGACCACAAAGTCTATCACTGTTGTATGATGGTATGGGGGTAGAAAGAAATTAATAATTTTCACCTTAAAATGTCATATTTATGCTCAAAACAGCCATTAACAAAATAGGGATATTAAAGAAGAGCTAATGTAGTCTTCCATTGTATATTGCAACTGAGCTGTAGGTAAACTAGAAACACAAGCAAGTAGTTTGTGCATACATCATAGATTGAAGCACAATACATTTAAGTCATGATTCACAGAAAAGTCAGTGTTACCTATGGATGACTCCATGTCTATGCAGGTAGTCTAAGGCCAGTGCTACTTCAGAAATATATTTTATAGCCATCTCTTCATCAAAATAACCATATATATGTAGGAGAGACTTGACATCTCCACCAATAAGATATTCCATTACCTAGCAGAAGAGAATTTAAAAATAATATACTTGAAATAGATAGTGTTTACACATTACAGTTTTATTTTTTTAGAACAGTTCCATAATGAAACATTTTGTTATCATTCACAGGCCTGAGCTTCCTATTTCTCTGCCTAGCTTTCCAAGTACTGGGATCATACACATGCATCATCATATTTTTTTTTTCTGCTGAAAAATTAAGCTGCTCAGTGTGAACAAAAATCAATTACATAAAAGTTCTAAGATTATCGGAACTATTTCTCATTTGCCAAATCTCAGTTCACAATGTTGTAGCACGGGCCAGATCTGGTTGTTTCTTCTTTACACATATTTTTAATAGTAATATTACGTAGTATGCTAGCTAGTTTTTATGCCAACTTGACATAAGCTAGAGACATCTGAGAGTTGGGAAATTTGAGAAAATGCCTTATAAGACTGGGCTGTAGGCGAACTTATAAGGTATTTTCTGAATTAGTGATTGATATGGAAGGGCCTAGTCCATTGTGGGTGGTGCTATCCTTGGGCTGGTGGTCCTGGCTTCTATAAGAAGTCAGGCTGAGCAAGCCACGGGGAGCAAGCCAGTAAGTAGCACCCACCATAGCCTCTGCATCAGCTCCTGCCTCCAGGTTCCAGCTTTCTTCAGTGGACTGTAACTCAGGACCCTTTCCTCTCCAAGTTGCTTTTGGTTATGGTGTTTCATTACAGCACTAGAATTCCTAAGACACATATTAACATCTACATGCTAATAAATTAATCATTTTATATAAATATACTCCTATTTAAACTTTTTAATTTTAAAAATACATTAATTTCAGTAAACTTGGTATTAATATGTAATTTTATTATTATTATTATTTTGAGATGGAGTCTTAATATGCTGTTCAGGCTAGTCTTGGAACTCCTGGGTTTCACACACCCTTTTGCCTTGACTTCCTTTATTGCTGTAATCACAAGTACACACCTGGCTAGTGTTATTTTTATTTTATTTTATTATTTATTTTATTTTTTCTGGATAATTTGATAATGAAAGTCTAAAAGTTAGTGAACTGTTACCCTGAAGTTTTTGTCTTGTTTTGAGACAGGTTAGTCCTCTGTGCACCTGGCTGGCCTAGGACTTGCAGCCCTCCTGCCTTTACTTCTCAAGTACTGATTGCAGGCTTATTCTATGACAGCTGACTGCCATAAACTTCAAACGAGTTGCTGAACAATTACTGTGCAAGTACAGGGCAATAAGATTCTAATATGTAGCATATATTTATATTTCTATGATCATCTCAGTGTTGTCCTTTATAGCTTCTCTCTTCAGACCCCATTCACAACACACAAAACAAGGCTTTCTGTTACATCTCTCCATTCTTTTAATGTGCAGCCAATGTCCAGTGTATGTATGTTCATCTTTCACAATACAGTCTTGAAGAAAACAGGCTTACTTACAAAAAGACTTTTTTTTTTTAACTTGAGGTTATTTGATTATTTCCTCATGATTCCATGGTATGACTATTTGGCAGAAGTATGAAACTGATGCTCTCCTTTTCGGTGATGGTCTCAAAAGAGGCATCTACAGAGGAGTTTGAGAGTTGTTCCCTGCTCCCCAAAACCTGGGGACTGATTCTAGGATCTTGTTGGTATACACACACTCTACCACTGAGCTGTATCTTCATGCCTCTGGATCAGTAATAAAACCCAAGTCTTGCCACCGTTTGTCTGTGGACCAAATTTTGAATACCCAAGATCTGAGGATCTAAACCAGTTATGAAGTTAGATATGTTGGTAAGACACTATTATCAAATGTCTAAAATAAATGAGGATAGAACTGGAGATATAGCTCAGTGACAGGATTCTTCCCTACCATGTGTAGGGCATTTGGTTTGGGCCTTAGTACTACATATAAAAAATAAACCAAAAACAAACAAAAGAATTATTACAATTATTATCTAATTATTACAACAATTCTAGAATAAAAACAGAAAGCCCCATGATGAGCAATCACACCTACCACTCACTTACTGTTGTAATAGGCCTCAATGTTATTAGATATCAAGGAGTTAAATCAGGGTCAATACTAGAGTCATGTTCATGGTCTTTACACACATACATGTAAAATAGGATGCTGTAAAAGCATCTGGAGCCTTGGGAAGAATGAAAGGATTAAGTGGAGGCAGGCAAGCGTGAAATAGCTTGCTAACCCATGATGCTGTCTGGCTTGAGCCCTGTCTGCATCTAGCTACATGGACATCCCCTCACCAAACAAAGCTATTGGTTCACCCTGACCTATTCCGCCCTAGCTGTCCTTCCTTTGTGGCTGAACACATCTTGAAACATATTCTGAAATCAGAGGTAGTGGACCAGTCAGGTCTACACTGGTGCAGTGAGACAATCTATGTTCTTAAAAAAAAAAAAAAACCAAAACCAAAACCCTATTTATGATCATATGGCCATGCATAATAGGGCATGTAAGTAAGTAAAATCAGGTACATCTTAGGAAAGAACATGCACGGTGGACAAAAGTTTATATAACCCAAACTTATCAATCAAACAGAAAACTACCCATATTTCTCCCTTAACAATCAACTTCTCTGCTTTCTAAGGACCCTGGCAGTAACCAGGTGCTTTGGAATACACTTCTCAGTCTGCTATTCCTGTTTGGCTATCTGAACTGCACACTCACTGTGCCTTTGAATAAAATCTGCTTCTAGACTATTTGTGTGTTTTTTCAACTCTTGGAGCAAGATGCCAACATCCTGGAAACAATGAGTCCAGGCCAACAACAAGACAACTTTTCTACCTTTGGACATAGTATTCAAGGATATTACTTTTTATTCTGTGAAGAGCAAGATAATAAACTTTAGGCTCTGTGGGATTCTATTCCAACTATGTCACTCTGCCACTGTGTCACTGACAAAGATGCAGGCAACATAAATACAAGGGTGTGATTAGGTTCCAATAAACTTTGCCAACTGACTGAAATTCCAATTTCACTGCAATTTTCATTTAGCAGAAAAGTCTTTTCTTGGTGTTGTGTGGTGGTCATGTGTGTAATAGGGGACAGAAGACATCAGGAATACTATTCTATCACTGTCTTTATCTTCTGTGACAAGGTCTCTCACTATTCTGGAGCTACTGTAAGCAGCAAACCAGTGATTTTGTGTTTTTGTGACCCTTATAGCACTAGTATTCCTGGGGCATCTGTGATCACACTCAGATTTTTATATGGGCTCTGGGAATTTGAATTAAGGTCCTTATGGGTGTGCAGCAAGAACTGTTACTCCCTGAGCCATCCCAGTTCCAAAAACTAGTGTTTAAAAGTCCCCCCTCCCTAACCCTATATTTTTAAAGCAGAACCTCTGTCTACAGGGCGGCCTCAAACTTGTAGCTGAGCATGATCTCAAACTCCTAACCCTCCTGCCTCTATCTCCTCAGTGCTGGGATTAACATGTCTACCACCACACCCAGTTTTTGGTGCTGGGGACTAGACCTTAGAAGATGGAAATCAGTTTCTCTTATATTTGGTATTCATTTTCTTATAGTGAATCACCCAAAGAACAGTGTTATTTTACACTGTTTTATGACCTTTCCAAAGATACTCTCTTTAACCTTGTTGATTTCTTTTTTCTTTCTTTTCTTTTTTTCAATGTAGGGTCTTCTATATAACTCAGGCTGGACTAGAACTTGCATTCTTCCTGCTTCTGCCTTCCAAGTGCTGTTATTATAGACCTGTGCTATTGTGCATAGCTTATAACTTTGCTTTGGAGGTAAATCCCCAGATAAAACTTGTATCCTCACACCAAAATTAGTTCCCTAGAGTCACCATGTGTCAGCTTCATCAGAGGAGTTCATTACAACCCAGTATGGAAATTCACCTGACTAAAGAAAATAGAACCAAACAAAAACCTGAAACAATTTCACCAACAATATAAACACCAAAGAAATGGTCAAATTCATGACCAAATACTGGAATTCTATGTTGTCAAAAAGATGTTGCTACCATTACAGGAAATAGGTAGGACTCACTATATGATCCCATACACCATTCATCTGAAATATAGCTTGTTAAAAAATAAAATTGCCTTGTTTATAAATTCCACTTGATGCAATAAAACAACAACAACAACAACAAAAAAAAACAAACAAAAAAAACCCCCAAAACAACAACAACAAAAAACAGTGCTCAGCACTATGCTCTTCTTTTCCAAAACTTCTTAGATTTTTGTACAAAGATAGATCTAAGATCTTTGTACCACATGGAACGGTAGTCTAAACATACTTGAAGGTTTACTAAAGATTGGAAATGAACTAAACCATCAGGTAGCAGACCAGTTTTTAGACCAAGTATCATTTGATAAGGTATTTAGATGAGGTTAACATCTAAATCAGTAGATTTTTGATAAAGCACATTATTCGCTATAATAGCGCTCAAACAATCAGCTGTTACCCAGAGAAAAGACTAAAAATCCTCAAAGTAAAAGGAAGCATGCCTTCAGAAGAGTTGCAGAAATGGCAGCATTAATATCTAGAGTAACGATCTACCTAGAGTACAGTCTCTAGAGTAACAATCTACCTTGTAGCTTAGATTTCCACCTTCTAAGAGTTAAATAATAGAATTCCTTAATATGAATCTTGCTGTGTCTTTACATATATACAAATATATCTTATTGGTTCTTTTTCTCATTAAAGCAACATGTAAGTTGGTCAAGGTCATTAAGTACCAAAGCAGGAATTCAGGTGCAAAATGTAAACACAAATACTATGTTCACAGATCACTGGGTTCAGCAACTGCTGACCTAATCTAGAAGCTGTTTACGTACCAAGTAGACATTGCTGGCTGATTGCAGTGAGTAATACAGGTGCACAACGAAAGGGCTTTTGCTTAGTGCCAGTGCATCTCTCTCAGCTTGTACCTGATGAGTCATGTTTTTATTGATCATGTCCGCTTTTCTGACAACCTATAATAGAGAACACGACAAGAGACACATTTACACTCTTCAGAAGTTTCAAAGTTGCCATCATAAAAACTCCAAAAAAGAGAAAATACACAGATATCAGGAGACTGCCAGGAAAATAGCTTAGATGGTGAAACAAACAAATTAGAAAACATTGTTTTCAAGATAGCATTGTTTGTCTTGGGACTAAATGGCAGAAGTACCATGTACTAGAGAAAGGAAAGAAATTAAGTACCTGAGTCATCTGTATGCTTGTAGGAAAGCTTTACTATGACAAAGTCAAAAGATAACAATGTCCCTAATAAGCCCATCCAATAACCAGGAAGCTGGTTACATGAACAGGAATATGTTTATATGTATACATACACTTATACATTTTACCTTGTCATTTTTTAAAATTTATTTTATTCACTTTACATCCTGATTACAGCCACCCCCCTCCCACACCCCTTTCCCCCATTCTCCCCTCTTCTTCTTGTCAGAGAAAGGGGAGGCCCCCCATAGGTGCCAACCTGCCTTGGCACAATAAGTTGCTGCAGAACGAGGTGCATCCTCTCTCACTGAGGTGAGACAAGGCAGCCAAGTTAGGGGAAAGGGATCCAAAGGGAGGCATTAGAGTCAGAGAGGGACCCTGCTGCAGTTGTAGGGGGACCCACATAAAGACCAAGCTACACATCCGCTACATATGTTCAGGGGGCCTAGGACCAGTCCAGGTATGCTCTTTGGTTGATCTCGGTGGGACCCCATACACCCAGGTTAGTTGATTCCATAGGTCTTCTTGTGGAGTCCTTGACCCCTATGGCTTCCTCGTTCTTCCAACTCTTCCACGTGACTCCCCAAACTTTAGACAAAGTTTGATGGGGGTCTCTACATCTGTTTCCATCAGCTGCTAGGTGAAGCCTCTCAGAGGAGTTATGCTAGGCTCCTGTCTACAAGCATAGCAGAGTAACATTAATAGTGTCAGAAATTGGTTTTCTTCCACAGTGTGGGTATCAAATAGGATCAGTCTTTGGCTGGCCATTCCCTTAATCTTTACTCCACCCTTCTCCCTGCACATCTTGTGAGCAGGACAAATATCAGAGTAAAGGTTTTGTGGGTGGGTTGGTGTTCTTATCTTTCCACTGGAAGTCCTGCCTGGCTACAGGAGGTAGCTCCATATCTCCTGCTGCTAGGAGTCTTAGCTAGGGTGACCCACACACTTCCTGGGGCCTCCCCTATCCCAGGTCTCTCACAAATTGCAAAGATGCCTCCACCTTTGATTTCTATTTTCTCACCAAGCCCTATCTCTCCCACCCTCCCTAGTCATAATCATTATCCCGGAATCCTCCTCAGGTCCCTCCCTCCATCCACCTTCAGTGCCTATTTTATTTCTTCTTCTGAGTGAGATTCAAGCATCCTCTCTTGGGCCCTCCTTGTAACTTAGCTTTTTTATGGATTGTAGCATGGTTATCCTGTACTTTATGGCTAATATCCACTTATAAGTGAGTACATACCATGCATGTCTTTTTGGGTTTGGGTTACCTCACTCAGGATGTTTATTTTCTACATCCATCCATTTTCCTGTAAATTTCAAGATGTCCTCGTTTTTTTAATAGCTGAGTAGTAGTCTATTGTGTAAATGTACCACATTTTCTTTATCCATTCTTTGGTTGAGGGACATATGAGTTGTTTCCAGTTTTTGGCTATTGCATATAAAGCTGCTATGAACATAACTGAGCGAGTGTCCTTGTGGTATGGTGGAGAATCTTTTGGGTATATGCCCAGGAGTGGTTTAGCTGGGTCTTGAGGTAGATCTATTCCCAATTTTCTGAGAAACTGCCAGATTGATTTCCACAGTAGTTGTAAAAATTTTCACTCCAACCAGCAATGGAAGAGTGTTCCGTTCCCTTTCTCCACAACCTTACCAGTATGTTCTTGAATTTTGATCTTAGCCATTCAGACAGGTATAAGATGGATTTGTATTTCCCTAATGATTAAAAATGAGGAACACTTCATGTGTTTCTTCACAATTAGAGATCCCTCTATTGTAGCTTCTCATTCTTTAATGAGGAGGAAGAGGAGGAATAGAATAAAAATATTGGGGGCTGGAAAGATGGTTCAGTGCTTAAGGCTGTGTATTACTCTCCCAGAAGATCCCAGTTCAACTCTATGTATCTATGTCAGGAGGTTAATACCTGCCTGTGACTCCAGCTCCAAGCAGTCACATCATATCTTATATCTTGACCTCCCCAGGCATCCACATATGTGCACACACTCATATACATATACATAGATTATTTTTTTGATGACCCTGAGATTTCACCTTACACCCATCAGAATGGCCAAGATCAAAAACTCAAATGACAACACATGCTGGAGAGGTTGTGGAGAAAGGGGAACCCTCCTCCACTGCTGCTGGGAATGTAAACTTGTACAACCACTCTGGAAATCAATCTGGCACTTTCTCAGACAACTAGGAATAGCACTTCCTCAAGATCCAGCTATACCACTCCTAGGCATATATCCAAAAGATGCTCAAGTACACAATAAGGACATTTGCTTAACCATGTTTGTAGCAGCTTTATTTGTAATAGCCAGAAGGTGGAAACAACCAGGTGCCCCTCAACTGAAGAATGGATGCAGAAATTGTGGTACATCTACACAATGGAATATTACTCAGCAATGAAAAACAAGGAAATCATGAAATTTGCAGGTAAATGGTGGGAACTGGAATGGATCATGCTGAGTGAGCTATCCCAGAAGCAGAAAGACGTACACGGTATGTACTCACTCATATAGACATGTAATACAGGATAAACCTACTAAAATTTGTACACCTAAAGAAACTGATCTAGAGGGAGGACTCTGGCTAAAATGCTCAATCCCCATCCTGAAAGGCAAAGAGGATGGACATCAGAAGAAGAAGAAAACAAATAAGTTAGGAGCCTCCCACGGAGGGCCTCTGACATGCTCTGCCCTGCAGACTATTAAAGCAGATGTTGAGACTTATGGCCAAACTTTGGGCAGAATGCAGGGAATCTTATGAAAGAAGTGGAAATAGTAAGATTTGGAGAAAATAGGAGGTCCACAAGGAGAGCAACAGACCAAAAAATTTGAACACAGGGGTCTTTCCAGAGACTCATACTCCAACCAAGTACCATGCATGGAGATAACCAAGAACCCCTGCACAGATGTAGCCCATGGTAGTTCAGTGTCCAAGTGAGTTCCATAGTAATGGGAACAGGGACTGTCTCTGAAATGAACTGATTGGCCTGCTCTTTGATCACCTCCCCCTAAGGGGGGTGCAGCCTTACTAGGCCACAGAGGAAGACAATGCAGCCACTCCTGATGAGACCTGATAGACTAGGATCAGAAGGAAGAAAAAGAAAGCCTCCCCTACCAGTAGACATGGGGAGGGGCATGAGTGGAGAAGCGGAGGAAGGGAGGAATTGGGAGGGGAGGAGGGAGGGAACTAGAGGGGGGGGATACAAAGTAAATAAAGTGTAATTAAAAATAAACATTAAAAAATTTTAAAAAAATGGGGGATGGATTCAGACTGCTGAATGGTTAAAAGAACTTGTTGCTCTTATGGAGGACTTAAACTTGGTTCCCAGCACTCACATGGTGTCTTATAGCCATCTGTAACTCTAGTTCCAGGGAACCCAATATCCTCTCAGAGCATCCCTAGGTACCAGACATGTACATGGTCCACATATATGTATTCAGCCAAAATGCTCATACACATAAAATAAAGCTAAATTAAAAAAAAAAATGCTGGATGTCTGTTTTTCTCATGAATGATGAGAACTGGTCACAGTGGCACATGCCTGTAATACAAGCATTTGGGAGGCTGGGCCAAGGTGGACCACAGAGCAAAACTCTAAAAAACAAAACAAAACAAAAAAACCCCACAAAATAAAACAAAATTCTGAAATATTCTCAAATGCTGCCTTACAGAAAAATCTTAGGTATATCCCTATCGTTATGTATCTTAGGCTGGCTTTGAATTTACTATATAGGCGAGGAGCCCTTGAACTCCCAATTTGCCTACCTCCATCTCTCAGCTGTTGGCAGTACAGGTGTGTGCCATCACATCTGGCCAGTTTACACCTATTTTATGTTTCAGGGAAATTGGTCTAGAAGCAAAACTATATGTTAAAACTGGAGCATTAAATGAACACTGGGACCATATAATTCTCAAAGAATTAGTGAAAATATATTTTTAAAAATCCTGGAATTCTTCCCCCTCACCCCTTTCCAGCTATGATAGGTAATAGAGCTGGCCCCGGCCCTCACTAGCTGCAGCACTCAGAAGAGCAGGCCCTGCATCTCACCTGGGCAGCACAATTGAGCTGGCCCTGGTGTCATGGGCACATATGAGGTGGCCCAGAGGACATGAGAGTGAGAGAACTGGCTCTGCCCCCTTGATCGCTTCGGCATTGGATGAGCTAGCTGGGGCAGTGCTGGAGAGCTTGTCTTGGTGGTACTGCAAGAAAAGAAGTCTGGACAAAAGGATATACTGTGGTACATACTGTGACACACTCCAGCTTCCACAATGAGATGTTTTTGTGGTGGGTGGTTGTAATGGCGAAGGGTGAAGGGTGAGTATGAAGGGACAGGGAAATGAGTGGGTTTGGGGTACACAATGTTGAACTCTCAGAGATCATTAAAAAGTTAAAAAATACTGGGGTCAATGCTTATTACTATTACAATACTATTATACTCATTAAGTATTTAATAAAATGATTAATGCATGATGAATTCTAGCTTTACTTCCTTAAGAAAGCCAAGGGGAAGGCTAAGGATGTAGATCGGTGGGTGGCAGAGCACTGACCTAATTAATGGGTAAGGCCCCATGTCTCTCTTTCCCAGCACTTAGAGAGATTAACAAAGCAAGCCTATAGCATGATTCTTCCTGTCACCTCACCAGATTAGCTTATGAGGCTCATAAAGTGATGCCCTGCCAAGGGGACCACTATGCCACAGACCCCAAAATATTTACTAGACAGATTAATTGATGTTTTCATATCAACAGTTAGTGACTGTTTGAGGTGTTATAAAAGGAAAAGCAAATATTTTGGCAATATATAAAAGTAAGTAACAATTTCAATGCGTTGAGTTTGGAAGATCAGAGAAGGTTTCAGTGGAATCAGGTAAACCACAAAACAAAACAATGGGTGAAAAGCAGAGAAAGGTAGAATAAAAGCAGTTAAATAGAAACCAGAATGAACTTAAGTTCTGAGGTGTGAAAATAAAGTCATGGCTTTTGAGGAACCAGTCAGCTGTCTGAATGCTGTTATTACATGGGTTATGTGGCACACGCCTGCCAGTACTTGGGAGGCAGAGGCAGGCAGATCATTGTGAGTTCAAAGACTGGTCTACAAAGTCCAGGACAGCAGGAGCTCTGCAGAGAAACTATCTTGAAAAAACAAAAACAACAAAATAAAAAAACCTAACCAAACAAACAACAAAAAAAACAAACCAAAACCAAACAAAAGAGAGAAAAAGGAGAGAGAGAGAGAGAGAGAGAGAGAGAGAGAGAGAGAGAGAGAGAAAGAGACATGGGTTATTTGAAAGATGAAGCAGAGATATAGGGCCAAAAACTGGGAATATGACTGACTTTTAAAGGACTGTCTATTTGGGCCTGCATGGAACAGCCTAAAGAATGGATTAAAAATAAAAATAACGACTCTACTTAGGGGACTATTTCAATCCACTATGTATGGAAATGAAGGCCTGATGAACCTCAAACCACTGGGCAAATGAAAAAAGATAAAACGAACAAACAAACATGCAAAAGATCATCCACTGAATGATTCCATTCATGAGAAAGACCAAAGGAGGAAACCTTGCAGAGACAGAGTGTTTGCTGGGCACAGGGCATGTCTGTAATCACTGCATTTGGGAGACATAGTCAGGAGTATCAGTAGTGTAAGGCCAGCCATCCTCAGCTACATTACAAGTCTGAGCCTATTTGGGACTGTTCAGGGGAGAGAGAAGGGAGAGAGGAGAGGAGAGTTAGTAGTTATTTGTTGATGAATTAAGGGAAGAGGCACTATAGATAGGCAGAAGGTCATTTTCTGGACTTTTTCTTAAGACTGGATTGCAATGATTGCTACATAACTATTTCATTTTCTAAAATCATCATTGAGCTGCACTTGTATGAATAAGTGGGGGAGAAATGAGGGCCTGAACTTGTTCAATAGGGGGGGAAAAAAGAGAATGTTTTCCAGAGGGAGGTCAGGAACAGATAAAGGATATGTGATATGGATGAAATATAAAAAAGTTAAAATGCCTCAAGTTTCTAGGCAGAAGGGTAGGGATGATGTTGGTGCTAGCAAAGGGAGAGAAGGAATACAAGAGGTCAGCCTTCAGGCAGGTTAGAGCACTGTTCAACCTGTGCGTGCCATTCACCAAAAACTGGGTGCCAGGAACTTGAAGCTGTCGATAGCCTGCTTTCCTATGTTATTTTTACTCATTACCGAAATGGGAGAGTAATCTGAGAACCGAGAGTGGATAGAACACTGTTGAGTGCATACTGACTGTTTTTAAGATCACATCTATATTCAGCACACATTTCTTTCTACTTGCTCTATAAATACACTTACAATCTAAAGTCACTATGGAAAATTTGAAAAGCAAAAATGAGGTTTAACCAGCCTGCTTATTAATTTAACATTAAATGGATGAGATTAAAATATCATCTGAAAGTGACTATTACAAACTTAATGAAAGGATCAAACTTAATTTTGGTGAAGCTCGTTAGTAAAACAAAACTCCAGATGATACATAAAACAATACTGGAATAAAAAATGTACACAACAGTAATTTTTAAATTTGAATATAATGCAGCTTTTTGGAGTGGGATTTGAAATCGGTGTCTACAAACCAATCTTGTTTGTGATAGCAAGATTTCGGCTATTCTGAATGTTACAGCAAATAACAAAAACATAACCAGCAAGTACTTAAGGCCTTTTGGATTTTGAAAAGTGACTCATGAATCATGGCGGTGGCTTCAAGTCTCTGCCTCGGTTTCTCATTTGTTAACACTGGCCAGGGCAAAGTAGGATAAGTTTTGCTATTTTCACTGGTTAGTGATTTTTCAGGATACAGAAAAGGGCAGGGCAAGGGAAACGATAGCCACCTGCCCACCTCTGACACCCGAACACAACAGTCAGAACGCAGGACTGTGCAGGTGTCTGCAAGCCGTGCATTCCAGACTAGTGCTCCAGCAGCCCCAGAGCCTGTTCGACAACGCAGAAAGATGGTCCGTAGCGGAGGACCGCTTAAGACCTTCTCCCTTCTAGACTTCCTACCTTCACTGCGTACAACTTGCCGCCTTTCTGTCCCAGGTACACTTTCCCGAATGCACCACGGCTAATAGGCTTCACTATGGTGAACTCCTCAATGGAGGGTGGTCTGGGTACCGGGATCTTTTCCACGCACTCGTCTGCCGCCGCGCCTCCTTCATTCTTCTCACTCCCGGAGGCGGAGGACTCCATAGCCCTTCCGTGCGCACAGCAGCCACAGCTCCCGCCAACCTGATTCAAAAGGAGGTTCCGCCCACGCCGGGCGCCTCCCGTGACGTCACGGTGCGGCTGCGCCCGCCCGGCGGCCCTCGGGGGGCGGGGCCTGGGCGGGGCCTGCGCGGGGCTCGGCTGGGTTCGGGTTCGGCCCGCTCCGCCGCGGGTGTGTGACGTCGTGGCTTGGTTGCCGGCCAACGAGCGAGGCGACTACTGAGACTTTAATGTGGATTGAGTCTGGTGGGGTCCTCCCTCCCTCCCTCCGCGAGAGCTAAAACCAGGCGACTGTTGAGTAAAGCCATGGCTAGGGAGGAGGTGTGGCAGCTAGTGAAGTCCCGGGATGTGGAGAACCTGGGTGAGCGGGAAGCGCGCTGACTCGGTACTAACTCAGAAACAGCCCAGGAGCGACTAGCGGAAGTCCAGTTTATTGTGGGGCGGGGAAAAAGTGGAAAAACAACTCCCAAAGTGAACCACGACCGGAAGAGGCGGAGCGCCGCCGCCGTGGGGGTCGGTTGAGCGTGGGTCCCTTGCTCCGGAAGTACTGAATCGTTAGCCTCTGGTCTTCCGGGGCAGATGCTGTCGTAGCAGCTGGAGGGAGGGGAAGCCATTTCTTTGCTTCTGGGTGGAGTAAGGCATAAACCCGGAGAAAAGCGAGAGGAAATAAAGAGAAAATAAAAGGGCTCAGCCCCTTCCCTCTGAGCTGAAGAGAGCAAGCACTTCCGGCTGGCGGGTAAGGTCCCGAGGCCCAGAGATGTTTTCCCTGTCGAGCACGGTGCAGCCCCAGGTGAGCCCCGCGTTCAGCTGTGTTCCTGCGGCCCTTTTGCGACTGTTTTCCGGATGCTGTCGTAGAGTCGGTTTTGCTGAAGCAGATTAGCGAGGGAAGCGACGGCCTCAGCGAGAGTCGCGGACTGAAGAGTAGTTCAAGGGACAGTTCGGAGAGTGTGATAACCTGACACTGACCACGGTGTGAGCATCCTAGCTCATCCGATGGCTTGCACAGAACTTCTGTTAGGAGAATTCCGGGCATTGTTTAGGGTTGGACAGTCTGAGATGGGGGTTTGTGAAGTTTACGTGAGGGGTTTCCTTTCAAGCAGAGTTTGGCTCAGACATGCATCAGTACTTTGAATAGCCAGCATGATTTCTTTTTTTCTGGACTAGAATTAACTCGAGTGCATTTTTGAGTCATTAGATTCTTGCTTTTTTAAAAGTTGATTTAAATTTTATATTTTTGGGGTCCTTACCAAATTGTGTTAATGTTTTCCTTGATTCATTAATTTTTTTTGTATAATATGATAGCAGTGTTTTTTAAAAGTTCAGATTGTGCCTTTAAAATTAATTAATTAATTAGATTGAGTGTTTCTTTTCTGAAACAAAATTTCTCTCTGTAACAGTCCTGCAGTCATGGAACTTCATTTGTAGACCAGTGCTGGTCTCGCACTCACAGAGATTCTCCTTGCTTCTGCTGTGATTAAAAGCATGAGCCTCCTTGCCTGGCTTTAATTTTAATTTTTGAGGCAAGGTCTCACTGTGTACCCTTTCTGACTGTAGTCCTGGCTGCTCGATCCCTGAGATCAGCCTGCCTCTGAGGTGCTGGGATCGTAGGCTCTCACCACCTTCACATCCAGTGGTGTGTGCTCAACTTCTTAAGAAAATGATTATTAAGCCAGGGCGGTGCATGCTTATAATCCCAGCTCTCAGGGAGGCAGAGGCAGGCAGATCTCTGTGAGTTCAAGGCCAGCCTGGTCTACAAAGTGAGTTCCATCTAGTACAACTAGGGTTGTTACATAGAGAAACCTTGTTGGAGGCGGGGGTCGGGGAGGAGTAGGATTATTCATGCCAGGCTTGGAGCAGGTCTTTAATTCCATGATTTGGGAGGCAGAGACAGGCAGATATTCCAGACAAAGTTACATAGTGAAAATTTGTCTCAAAAGAAAAAAGATAATAGCTGCTCTTTAATTTCTATCCCCCTTTTTTTGTGATTCAGTGGTATTGCTTAGGCAGCAAGTGAACAAAACATATATGTATTTTTACTAGTGATTGGAAGTAAAGATGAACAGTAAAGAGGAATTTCAGGCAGACAGAAAAAAGTAAAAAGTCCTGTGAGGAACAAAAGTAAGGCTAGTGGTAAGAGCATAGTGATTAAAGGCAGCGGTGTCAAAGATGAAGTTGGGAGGGAGGCCTCAAGAGTGTTAAGAGAGTTTGAGTTGTTTGTTTTTCCGTGACGAGATTTTCATTTGTAGCCTTGCTCTGGCTTCTTGCTGTCTGGAGAATATGAGAGGACAAAAGTGTAATTGTAATGGATTAAAGATTCTCTTGCCCTAACCCAGGAAAGGGTTGCTGCCCCAATAAAATAGTGTTCAGTAATTGTGGAAAAGAAATAGCTATGTCTAGGGTGGTATCTCTAATTCCAGACTTGGAGGAGGGGCAAGAAGAATAGGAACTGGTAGCCAGCCTATCTCAGAAAAACTAAAAAAGAAATTTTAGAATTTAGAATTATTTTAGAATTTCACTTAGGTATAAGTGTGGGAGATGGTGGAAAGTGATGTTTTTGTTTTGATCAACTTGATACAGGAAAATGTTTTCCAGGACAATGTTTGGGGAAGTTTTAGTAATTTGAAAAAAAAAAAAAAAAAAAAGAAACAGTCTGATAGACTGTTGAATATAATATTAATTAATTTATATCAAGAAAGCATGATGAATAATTGGGGTAGAAGACATAACATGGTAGAAGAATAAAGAGGACCCACTCTGGTGACATAAGGACAGGAATTCCATGGCCTAAATACTTGTTTGTTGTGGGTTTCGTACAACTGGATCTCCCTATGTAGCACAGAGGGAGCTATGTAGCTTGTAATAATGTGTATCCTTCCTAGTTTGTCTCCCACCTCTTTCTGCTGTTATAGTGGAAACTGATTCAGCATAATTTTTAAAGGGAATATGCATCAAGTCACAGCAAGAAGTATAACAGCTAATTTTAATGTCATAGGGATTAAATTAGTGAAATTATGAGACTTGGTTTATAATCACAATGCATTTTATTCACTCAAAAAAAATGCCTATTTAGCACTCTCTCTCTATATGTCGTGTTGGGATGCAACATTGACTACTGAAATAGAAATAAATTCTTGCCATATGGAGTTTCTTTTAGTTGGGTAATGTGGTATTACAAAAGAAATACTTAATTTGTCTGGTTTTCCTGGTAGCAAGCTTCTGTGAAATTCTTAGAATGTCTTGAGTTAGTCATAAATCGTAAGCCCCCACGGGATAAAGCTGTTTGTCCTGATGAGGTAACAAGTCTGCAAATAACCTCAGAATGGTACTAGTCAGACCAGATAATTCCATCCTCCTGTAGTTCCCACATCTGCAGGCAGTAATCGACTGAGCTGCTGGGCGGTGAATTTCTATGCAGCAGGGTGTTGTAACTCATGGAGGTTGTCCTCCACTAGATGTTCATTCCAGGCCTTGCCCTACATACTTCTTTTTATTTCTTCATATAGACTGGTAAAGGTAAATAAGGAGTTTTCATATGTTCTTTGAGCTGTTCCCTAGCTGTTTGTTCTAGGGAACAAAGGGCCAGGTAATGAAAAGAAGTAATTAAAAAAACAAACTGTGGAGTTTTCAAGTTGTTCAGGTGTTAGATTTTAGCAGACGAGTGATCTAACAGATGTTGAATTTAATATGATCATTTTATCTTGTTCTGGGAATGTGCTGCAGCTGGAGAAGGGCAGAAGCAGGAGATAGGTGGTGGGATTTAGAACAAGAAGGTGGCAGCAGGAACTGCAAAATCACAAAATTCTTGGTATGGACTTTTTTTTGCAGAAGTATTCTGTGAAAGTGCCGTTTATTTTGCCACATTCCTAATGGTAGTTTTCTCCAGCTTTCCATTTATTTTACAATTATGTTGAAAAAGTTTGTTTATTAATGTGCATGCATTTATCAAATTATTTTCTTAGAATAAATTCCTAGAAAGTAGACTGTGGAGGATGAAAGAAAGTATATATATTTCAAATTAATTTTTGTGACAGGGTCACTATGTAGTCCGCTTGGCTGGCCATGAACTCTATGTAGACGAAGCTAACCTTGAAATCACAGATATCTATTTACCTTGTCTTCCTCTCCCATGCTGGGGTAAAAACCAAGCAGTACCATGCTTGGATTCTAGCATCTATAGAATAGTATCATGAAAGAACAAACATTTTCTCCTTATTAGCAGTAAATGAGTATGGACAGATAATGTCTACTTTTGTTTTGTTTTGTTATTTTGCATGTGTATGTGTATTTATATCTATGCTAATCTCTATGTGTGTATGTGTTGCTCGTGTGTGTGGTGCTGGAGCTGAAACCGAAATCATCCTTTGCACTGAGTAAGAGTTCTATCACAGAAATACAGCCCAGACTATCCATAATTTTGACATCTTGGGTGATGTTTAACTTTAATAGATCTAAATCCTGACCAGAAAAAAAAAATTTGTTTCTGTTTTTTAAAAACATGATCCTTAATTTGAACTTTTTATCTTTTTTCTAGGTTACAGTTCCTCTCAGTCATCTCATCAATGCCTTCCATTCACCAAAAAATATATCTGTTTCTGTCAATACATCCGTTTCTCAAAAACAGCATCGAGATACAGTTCCTGAGCATGAAGCTTCCAGTAGTGAGGTAATAGTTATCTGAATTATATGAGGAAGCTTTTGATATTGTGAATTTTAATCATACTTGGTCAAGTATTGTCATTTAGGCATTTGCACCGGTTCTTTCTGCTTTTATCTTAATCTTTGTAATTGAAGGCTTCTGTTGTTTTGTTATATGTATGAGTTTATTTGGTTATTGTTTTAAAACATTTTATATGACATTTTTGATATGTACCTCCCATATTATTCCTTGTTCATACCAAACAGATTTTTAATACAATGTCTATAAAATTATTTTAGTTAATTCATTTTTATTTTATGTATATAAATGTTTGCCTGTATGCATGTCTGTAACACTTACATTCTGGTGTCCACAGAGGTCAGAATAGGGTACTAGACCCCGTGGAACTGCAGTTACAGATGATTTTGAGTCATCAACATATGGCCAGAAATGAACTCTGGTTCTTTGCAGCAGCAGAAAAAGTGCTCCTGACTGCTGAGCTGTTTCTCCAGACCCTTTAAAAAAATTAAAAAATTAGCATTTTCATATACGTATATAATGTATTTTGTCATTTTCGTCCCTCTTCCACTGAATTCTTCTAACAAGCACACCTTTCATGTCTTTGTTTTTGTGTTGGTTTAGCTTGGTTGTTTGTTTGTGACCACTGAGTTTAACTTGTATGGGTAGTGGATTACTTCCTGGATCATGGGCACTGTACTAGTGCCTGTATCCCTTAGAGAATGATTCTCCTCTCACAGCAATCATCAGTTGTCAGTAGCTTCTTAGGGACGAGTGGGACAGAGAACTCACAGGTTGATGACAGTTATGACCTAAGTCTCAAGGAAGTTAGCATCTTACCATCATTGTCTACTGCCTTATAGATTAATTAAACAACTAGAATGGCCATGGTGACAAGCCTGGAATCTCAGCCCTCCAGAGGATTGAGAGTTTGAGGTTACCCTGCACTCTATTTTTGGAACCAATTCAAAAACAAAACTACAAAAATAGCTAGAGTATATGTACTTGAAAGTAAAATCTGTAAGCTAGGAAACTATATGTCATAAAGTCAGAGATGTACAAGTAAGATTGTGAATCTTAAGAACCTTTTCTGTTTATAAGGTTTCTTAACAAGATGGTTAAAAGCTCAAAAATTTTTTTGTTTTGTTTTTATTTTTTGAGACCAGGTTTCTCTGTGTTGCCCTTTTTAACTTGGAACTTGCTGTGTAGTCCAGGCTGGCCTTCAACTCCAGGCTGGCCTGCCTCTGACTCCCTGAGTATATTTTTTATTGGAGAAAAACTGTGTAGTTTTTCAAAAGCCCTTTTAACCTATAAATAACAAATGTTCTTAGTTTCGGTGTCAGGTAGAGGACAATAGAGGAAGAATATTAAAGCTTGCTAGGTGGTGATGGTCATCATGGACATTAAGATCTTGAACTCAGGGACCTTTTGCTGACATGGCATGTGTGCCCCACCATGCCTGGCATGATAAAACATTTTGATTAAAGGGAAAGTTTGTCTTGTCATCTGTGTACTTTACTTTACCCTATTTGCCCAGTTGCTCTTGCTCCTATTTGTAGGCACTTCATTGCTTTTCTTCTCTCTGATGACCTTTCTCTCCAATCATACAGTCTAAGAAAACCTTTTTACTGAAAATTCTATAAAGTATAGTCAATAAGTCAAACATAGTAAGAGATTAATAACAATAATATTAAAAAGAACAATTCTACTGCAATGAAAGTTTTATCAATGTGATGTCTTTACAAAGGCTGTTTTACTGTACTCCGCCCAGCAAATAATTACTTATGAAAGACAGATGACAGATGATTGTTAAGTTGGTACCAGGTTACAATGCTATATATATATATATATATATATATATATATATATATACACACACACATATATATAAAGGGAAAACACTGGAAAGCCTTTCATTTCATTGTGACTCATAATGCTTAACTAACTGGTACTTTTGGTTGTAATGAGAAATTTCTTTTCATAGTAGGGATTTTTTCCCCCAAACTTCATGACTAACTTTAATAAATCTAGAACCATTAGAATGTTTGTATTACTTTTAAGAATTAAAAAGCTCTTATGCTTTTGATAAGTATCCTTTAAATATTTTGTTAATGTTAATTTGGCTGATTTGTCTTTTATAGCCTGTACTTAATTTAAGAGACCTTGGATTATCTGAATTGAAAATTGGACAGATTGATAAACTGGTAGAAAATTTGCTTCCTGGATTTTATAAAGACAAAAGATTTTCTTCCCATTGGCATACATCTCATATCTCAGCACAGTCCTTCTTTGAAAATAAATATGGTATGTTAGTTATTGTCTTTTCTAATTAAAGTAAGCCATTTTTTATTGTAATGGATGCAGTATGTTAGCATTTACTATGGGCCTGTTTTTTTTTTAGTTTTTTTAAATTATAACTTTTCATATTGCTGTAATACTAGATTTATGGAAAAATTTAAAGTACCGAGAATTTCTGTGTACTCGTTTGCTGTAATACTTACATTAGGTTGGCTCATGCAAGTCTTCTACCACTGAGCTACATCTCTAGTCCATGAGTGTCTTTTCAGTGGTATTCATGGGATGGGTTTGAACCCTTCGCATCACTCATGCTAGGCAGGTAATCTTCTAGTGAGTTATATTCTTAGCCCTTTTATTATATTTTACTTTGAGTAAGGGTTTTGGCAAGTTATCCAGTCTGGCCTTGAGTCCATTCTGTAGCCCTAGCAGGTCTTGAATTTGTGGTCTTCCTGCCTCAGTCTCCTGCATAGCTGGGATTATAGGCCTGTACCACATGTGACTTTTTAAAAATTTTATCTATCTATCTATCTGTTTTTATGTCACTCAACTAGGTGATATGTAAGCCGTTGTTTGTTTGTTTTTCAAATGTTTCTTTGTATAGCCCTGACTGTTCTGGAATTCACTCTGTTAGACCAGGCTTGCTTTGAACTTAGAGATCTGCCTGCCTCTGCCTCCCAAGTGCTGGGATTAAAGCCATACGCCACAACCACTCAGCTTAGAGCCTTCTTAAAATACCTAAATACCTGCTTCATATCGATGGAAAGAACACATTTTAAAAATGAGTTTAAACTGTAGGATTCCAAGAATAAAAGACTGAAAGTATCTAAGAGTGAGGACAAAAGCTAGAATCACTAAAGGTTCGAGGGCTTTGACTAGGACTCAGTGTCTTGCCTTTAGGCTTCCTAACGTGTTCGGCCCATAGGAATCTTTGGAAGGGTACATATTTATTTTAATGTTTTAATAACTTATTTTTTTTCTAATCTGCATTTTTACAATTAAAAATTTTTCATACTATGAGGCACTTTCTATACTTGGGCAGGCAGAGATATAAGGAATAAGTTTCTTATTTGGACACCTAGGAATTTTTTTTAAAATGCCTTACGTCTTATTAGGCATTCAAATAAGTAATAGTCCCTTAGGATTTGAAACTGGGTGTGTAATTCATTGTAAAGTTTCAAGCCTGGCTATTGAAGGAATCTGTTTCATCCTTTGCAACTCTAGATACTTTTTTGTTGTCGTTTTTGTTTTTGTTTTTTGATTTTTCAGACAGGTAGTCTTAGTAATCCTGGCTGTCCTAGAACTCACTATGTAGACCAGGTTGACCTTGAACTCACTTGCCCCTGCCTCCAGAGCTTTGCAATTAAAGGTACTCACCAACACACCTGGCTTTACTCTAGATCCTCTAAGTCATATTAGAAGCTGTGTTTTTACTCCTCTGCAACATCATTAGAGCTTTGAAATGGTCTTTAAGCAATAGCAGCTCTTTATCATGCTATCCTTATAATAAAAGAGGCTGTTTTTCTTGTTTTTACTTCTGCTGATTTGAATTTAGTTTCTTGGGCAGCTATAATCATATGCCAGAGAAAAATCGTAATTTAATTTACCATAAGTGATAGTAAAATGAGGAACGGTAAACTATGTTAGTGCATCAGATGTCTTTTTAAAAGTAAAGTTATACTATAGACAAATACTATGTGAAACTCATTGTGATTTTCCTAATATTTATAAATTTATAATTTGTACAATTTTTATGTGTTTTTCCTTTTGGCTTGACAATTAGGTAATAATTTCCTGCAATTTCCTTGCAGGTCACTTAGATATGTTCAGTATACTACGTTCCTCTAGCTTGTACAAACAACATCCAAAAACTCTTCGAAGCATTTGTTCAGATCTTCATTATTTTCCAGGTACAAGCAACTGTATTTACTTTTAAAAATGTGGTTGTTATATTTAATAAGACTCATTTTTTTTTTTAGTGGTGGTGATTGAGCTATATTTCTAGTATACTGGGCTTAAAGTATTAAAATTATTAATTTGGTTAGTTCTGTACTTTTTGATGCCAAGGTTTCACTCTGCTAGCTAGACTGGCTTGGAATGTGTAGTCTTCCTCAGTCTTACGTGTTGGAGGTTACAGGTATGTGCCATTGTACCTGGCTTTCTTTGTAAACTTTTGAGGAAAAATTATTTATTTTATGTGTGTGGATAGATGTTCCACCTGCCTGTATGTCTGTGTACCCTGTGTCCCTGCTTTCCTCTGAGGCCAGAACAGGGCATCAGAGCCCTCAAAACTGGAGTTACAGGTGCCTGTGAGCCACCATGTGGGTGTGGAAATTGAACCCACGTCCTCTGGAAAAGTAGCTTGTGCTGGTAACTTAACCCTCTCTCTAGTCCTTTTTATAAACTCTGAGCTACAAAATAATAATAGAAGCTCAACTGTGTGTGAGTTTTAAGTACTTAGGTAAATCAGACCTGGGCAATTCATCTATACCTGTTTCAAAATAATTGACTAAGCACATTTGTTTACTTACCCTCACATTCAAAAATCCATTGAAATGACAGAAAAAACTTAAGTGAAAAAATATTGGAGAACATCAGAGTGCTTTCATTAATTTCTTAGAAATATGAGGACTTTAAAGCTATAAGGTAGGTGATATCAAATTGGTAACATTGCTGTTTCCATGCAGCTTAGGATAGAAAATGCTTCTCAACATGTGAGTTGCGAACCTTTCGGGTGTGAACGAGCCTTTCATGGCTTGAATATCAGATGTCCTGCATATCAGATACTAACATTGCAATTCATAACAGCGAAATTACTCTTACAAGTAGCAATCAAAATAATTTTATGTTTGGGATTACCGCAGCATGAGGAACTGTATTAAAGGATTGTAGCATTGGGAAGACTCAGAGCCAGTGGGATAGAGTATCATAAATGGTTTAAATGCTTCTGTTTCTAGTAGAACGTGGGAAAAATACTTACCGTGGAGTCAACAAGAATGGGCTTTGGGTTTTGTCTTAGTTTGGCTTTTGTTGCTCTGATAATACACTGGGTAGGCCTGGCAGTGGTGGTGAAAGCTTTTAATCTCAGCAGTTGGGGAGGCAGAGGCAGGCAGATCTCTGAGGCCAGCCTGGTCTACAGAGTGAGTCCAGGACAGCCAAGGCTACTCAGAGAAACCCTGTCTTGAAATACCACCAACCAGTCAAACAAACAAACAAAAAACTGCTAGCCAAAGCAACTGGGGAGGAAGTATTTTACTTGGCTCAGAGGTCCTAATCATAGTCCATCACTGGGGAAGTCAGAGCAGAAGCCAGCATCTGCAGGCAGAAACTTAAGTCCCATCCTTTCGCAGCTGTCTTTTTCATGCAACCCAGTATCACTTGCCCAATAGTGGCAGCATTGCCTTTTGGGCTGGACCCTCCCACATCAGTCATTAAGACAATATTCAAAGGCTTGCCTCCAGGCCAGACCTAGGAAGGCATTACCTCATTTGAGGTTCTGTGTTTCCAGATGACCCTAGTTTATGTCACATTTACAAAACTAACTAGTCCAGGATTGTTGATGCAATGCACTTTTGAAAGATTGCCAAGAATAGGCCAATCCTAAAGCATCTGTAGGAGTTAACTTTTAGGCTACAGTTAGAAACAAATGCCTTTCCTTATAAGCCCTGTGTTTGTATATGTGTTTGGGGGAATCTATTTTTGGAGATTCTTGTTTTAAGAATTGATGCCAAAGAAAGGCAAGTTTGTTTTTGAATCTTGTATACACTTGTCTTCATTCACATAATTTGTGGTTTGGAGTTTCAGTATATTATTGCTTTGCTAGTATTGCAGAAACATTTGCTATCAGTACTGGTCACTCTATTCTTATTTACAAATAGAAATAGCCATCTGTGATGCTTCACAGATATAATCCCAGCCCTTGAGAGGCAAGGCAGGACAAAGCTGAGCTACATAGCAAGACTGTCTTAAAATGGAAAGAATTGGATACTGGGACTCTCCACATTTGGGGAGAATCCTTATAGCATGAAAAGGAAGGAACCAAATTCAGCAAACACCAGTAATCCTCTGAAGAAATGGTTAGTGCTGAAGACAGAGGCAGATTATATCTATGTTAAGAATTTATGTAAAATAAAAAAAAAAACAAGGTTGAATTTTAGAGTTTGAACAGTGTTACAACTCTGAAGTCAGGTTGATTATCAAACAGTAGAACTAGAATATAGTAGGACAGCTGAAGAATGCCTGAGTACTGAGAATTTCAGTCAGTTTTCCAAGTATTATCTAGGGGGAAGTCAGATGAGACCTTGAAGATCCATATGAAAAATCTTCATAGAAACCCTTTTAGAAAGTAGTTTCTTTATGTCATAATACAGTTTCACCCTTAGGAATTTAGTCTTCATATGTTGAAAAAAGGTGAAAATTTATCGTACCATTATATTTGGCAGTGAAATTGCTCGGGAGCTGTAGTTTAGCCTAGAGAACATGTTTAATATGCTTGAGGTATGACTTCAACCTTTAGCACCAAAAACCAAACAAAAATATAACACCCTCAAAACAGTCTTTAGTGTAAACTAAAAAATTATAAATGGCCATTACTGAATGTACTCAGTTGTATTCTGAAATATATCCATATAGTTGAGCAAACTTTATTTCTAGAACGTTTTATTGGCACCCTGTCTCACTATGTAGCCCAGGGGAGCTCATGGTTTTCTTGAGCTCACAGGTTTTTTTGCCTTACCTTCCTCGGTGCTGGGATTATAGGCACATGCTGGTTTACCGAACTTGGAATACTTTTTATAGGAAGATTATCTGTGTAGCCTTGTGTCTGCTCTTGGCATTAGAAAGGCAGAGGATTATGAGCTCCACTGTAGCTTGACTGTGTAACCTTTCCTTGTTTCAGAAGTTTAAAAAGTAAGTAAAAGAAGAATGTGTGTGTACAGGCATTTGAGAGTGGTTACAGAATTATTAAGAATGACTACATTGGGAAAGAGATTTAAGATTTAAGGAATTATAGTATATACTTTGATATTTTTTTGGTACTTGAAACACAACTACTGAAGAAAATTTAAAGTTAATTATTTATATTAAATCAATTTCAATAATTTAGCTTTTGGTTTTTAGTGTCACAGTTTGTTACTTTTTTGTTTTCTACATTATATTGTAAAATCTTTTGTTTTTACTTTTCCTGCTATCAACATGTTCAGTGTTTAGAAAAAGGTAAAGCATATTGAAACATCAGCAGAATTAAACTGTCTCTAAAACTTAGATACTAATTCGGATGTACAATAAGGGGGGGTCAGACTTGTGATCATTTTTCTTTATTGTAGCTACAAAGTAATTGATACTGTTTTGTTCAGTTTTCATACAGTCTCGGGGTTTTAAAACTTTGAAATCAAGGACACGGCGTTTGCAGTCTACCTCTGAAAGATTAGCAGAAGCACAAAATATAGCACCATCATTTGTGAAGGTAATTGCTTCTTTGTGATTTAGAAAGTAATAATTGAAACATCAAAACCTTTTAAGTATTTCATTTTTCTAGTTGATGGAACCCCTACCCTCTTCTGTCCATCAGTGATAATTAACTACTTAATTAACTTTTGTGGCTTTAAATCTTGAAACCTGTTTCTTTAATCTTGAGAATTTTATACAACTATACAATGGAATATGGTATCTACCCCCTATTCTGCAGCCCAGATTGTTCTGGATCTCACTGTGTAGCCTAGTCTGGCCTCAAACTGAAGGCTAGGTTTTCAAAGCTGAGATTACAAATGTGAGCCACTTGGCCCAGTTAAGATTTCTTCAGTCTTTTCCTTCATCCTAGTTTCACTGTTATACACTGATACTCTAATAGATTATTACCTGGATTACTCTAATAAGTGTTCATTTAATCCCTTTGTTTCTATTCTTGCTACTTTCAGTCTTGCCTCTAAATTTGTATCATCATTGCTTCTAAAATGGTGATCTCATTAATGCATTGCCGTGCTTTATTACCCAACTCAGTCTCACATAACAGCGTTTTTTTTTTTTTTTATATATTTATTGACCATTTTTCTGTTCTCATCCTGATTATGCTGGTCATTAAATACCTTTATTCTCTTATCTTGCCTTTGCATCTTACCACATTAGTTTTTGGACATTATTTTGCACATTATTTCATACTGTTCTGTCAAATTGTTTGTTCATGGGTGTTTGTTCCCTGTGTGTATATTTGTTTGGTGTGTGTGTATGTGTGACAGTTTTCATAAACTCACAATCCTCCCTTCTCAAGTCCTAAGATTATAGACCTAGGACATGATGCCTGACTCTATGACTTTTAGGGGGAGAGAGCTCTGGAGGTTGGATAGATGGTCTCATGTAGCACATGATTCTCTGTGTACCTAAGGATTTCCTTAAACTTCCAATTCTCCTGCCTTCACCTCTCATGTGCTGGCATTGCATACTTGTGCTACCACGTCCAGTTTATGTGGTTCTGTGGATCAAGATGAAGGCCTCATGTATGCTAAGCAAACACTGATTTACAAAGATCCAACCTTCTGTGTGTGGTTTTGATGTACCATTCTCTTGATGTTTTGGTTCCATGCCTTTAACAGCTGAGTCACTTCTCTAGCTTCAGTGCCCTGTTGTAAGCAAGGGATTTCTGTTTTCCCGCGGAAGCATACATTGTATTGCTGTACCTATTGCTTCTAGCAGAATACCAGCATTATTTGTAAAGTGTGCCAGTTGTTTAACTTTTCCAGTAGACTGAAAATCTTCAGACACTGCCTTTTTTGTATCTTTATGACATGTTGTATTTTCTTATATTTTTAGGGGTTTCTTTTGCGGGACAGAGGAACAGATCTTGAGAGTTTGGACAAACTTATGAAAACTAAAAACATACCTGAAGCTCACCAAGATGCATTTAAAACTGGTTTTGCGGAGGGTTTTCTCAAAGCTCAAGCTCTCACGCAGAAGACCAATGGTATGATGGTTAGAAGGGATAGTTGGAAGGGTACTTAGTCCTCTGCTTAAAGTCACAGAAACCTTTCTTAATTTCAAAACAGTTATCTTGGTATGTGTGTAAGATAACTGTTCATGGGAAGCAAGGTGACCAGCAAAGGGAAAACAAACACATACACACACTTGAAAATACAATAAAAATCTTATGTGATATCTAAATGAATTTTTAAACAACTTACTGATTGTCTCACACCAAGATTAAACCCTCACATAAATTATACTTGATAAAACTATGACAATACTGGGTTATTGTTAACGAGTTTACTACAAAAATGCATATTAGTTGGTGACTTGGGGACACAGGGCACGGTGTGTGGTAGATATACTTTCCACTTTTCTGCAAACCTAAACTTTAAGAGCAGTCTGTTATTGTTCTCAAGATTCAACCTAGGGCTTCAGGAATGCCAAGCAAACATTCTACCGGTGAGAATATTCTCGGCTTAAACTCTTAACTTATACATTAAACTCAAAACAGTAATGACCTAATGTTTGCCATAAATGTGTTATAGTTCATTAATGTCATTTAATTCAAGGCTTTTCCTTCTTCCAGATTCCTTAAGGCGAACTCGTCTGATCCTTTTTATTCTGCTCCTGTTTGGCATTTATGGACTCTTAAAAAACCCATTTTTATCTGGTAAAGACTTTAATTTGTCTGAGTTAATCTGTTTCCTCCTCAAGCATCTGAATTTTATAGTTGCTAATATACAAAATATTTTATTATCTTACCAAATTTTTTTTTGTTGTTGTTGAAATTAAGGTTGTTACTGGGGAAGAATATTTGAAGAGTAAGACAATTCATTCAGTTGGACTTAAAAAAGTTACTGTGCTATTTTGTTTATGCTGGGTTTAAAGTAGTAGTTTCAAAGTTTTATTTCTGTGGCTAGTTGTGTCAGAATAATTACATTATTAAAGTGAAATAGCATGTGGGTGATAGAAACTGAACCCAGATACTCTTCAAGAGTAGCTAGTACGCCTAACCACTAGGCTATCTTTCTAGTCCCTGTATCTTTATTCTTTATCAGCTCCCAGCTAAATAGTAATCTTGTAGAGTTATTTAGTGATGACCTCTGCATAGGTCAGAAAAGACTTAGCTCTAGTACTTTGACCAGCAGTTTTCCTTTAGTTTCAGTTCTTGGTTTTAAAGTCTCCTTTAAAGTCTCTGATTATGAATGGGGAGCCCATCCCAGTGACCTCCCCCCCCCACAAAAGCCTGCTAATAGCTAACTGTCCAACCAGCTATTTAACAATACCCCCTGAAGAATTGAGACCCTAAAGACACTTAGGAGATGTTAAGTCAGTCTGACTAATAATGTGTAAAATGGAATAGACTGGTTTTTAAGGCACTTGATGCTGTTGAGGCCTTAGAAATCCAAAGGACTAAGATCTATGGAGTTTACTGTTACAGGATTATCTGAAGGAGGAAGAGCAGCAGTTAAGAATACAAAGTCTGAGCATGGTCTCAGACTTTAATCCTAGGACTCAAGAGGCAGAGGCAGGTGGATCTTTGTGAGTTTGAGGCCAGCCTGGCCTACAAGCAAATTCCAGAACAGCCAGGTCTGTACACAGAGAAATCCAGTCTCAAAAAAAAAAAAAAAAAAAGAAAGAAAGAAAGAAAGAAAGAAAGACTCTAAAGTCTTTGACCAGTAAGGTATAACCCATTTCCTCCATGAATAGCCAATGAGATATAATTCTAGACCTGGTTTTATGAGTATGTGGTAGCTGGGTTTAGTGATGCACACATTTCACCTCAGCAAGAGGCAGGTATACCTGTAAGTAGGAGGCCATCCTGATGTATATAGCAATTTCCAAGGGAGCCAGAGCTACATACCCTGTCTCCAAAAAATGAAAACAAAGCCCACAAAACAAAAGTAATAAAGTTTGTTTTGGCTAGTGGTCCTAGAGGATTAGAGTCCGTAATAGTAGGGATGGCGTAGAGGCTGGAAATGAGCAGGGAGCCAGCTAATTGATCCCATTTTCAGTCATGCAGAAAGCAGAGAGTGAAATGGATGTGGGCTAAGACTATGAGCTCCCAAAGCTTACACTTCTACCAGGAAAGTCCTGAAGGTTCCATAGTCTTCCTGAGTAGCGCCACCAATTGAGGACCAGGTGTTTACATATTTGTGCCTACTGGAAACTTTCTCATTCAGACCATCACAGCTTTTAGCCCCCAAAAGGTCCTGATTAGCCTTGGGTGGCTTGGATAAGATTTCAGCTGAAAGAGCTCTGTGATTTGGTTTAAGATGTATCCTAGATAGAATGTCTTTTGGGATAATAGCTGAGCTTTGGGCTTAGAGACGCAGAGTCTTTGTCAACAAGTTTATCAGCTACTATTCTCATTGCTGTAGTAAAATATCTGCCAAAAGCCACTTAAGAGAGGGATTATTTATTTTGGCTCACAGTTCTAGGATACAGTCACAGCAGCAGCTTGAGGTAGCTGGTTATATTGCAGCTCAGTCAGGAGCTAGAGAAAATCATGTTGGTATTTAGTTCACTTTCTAGCTCTCTCTCTGTCTCAAAGATTTATTTATTTATGTATATGAGCACTATTTGCATGTATACCTGCGTGAAAGAAGAGAGCATCAGACAGAGGAGGGCTTCAGATCCCACTATAGATGGTTGTGAGTCCCCACTTGGTTGCTGGCAATTGGACTCAGGACCTCTGAAGGAACAGCTAGTGCTCTTATGGAGCCATCTCTCCAGCCTCACTTTCTCCTTTTTATTCAGTTCAGGACCCTCACCTTCATTTAGGTTGCTCTTTGATCTCAATCCAATTAAAAACTCCTTTGTAGGCATGTCCAGAAGTTTCTCACCTAGATCATATCAAATTGACAGTGATAGTCATAATAGCGCTGAAGTCCTCCTTAGCTATTTTAATTTGAAGAATTCTAATTTTCTGTTGCTGTGATAAAACACAGCTTGGGGAGGAAAGGGTGTATCTGGCTCTCAGTCCATTATTGAGGGAAGTTAAAAGCAGTGTGTGAGCTTTTTCACACAGATCAGGATTACTTGCCTAGGGATGAAACTGCCTACAGTGGGCTGAGCCCTTCTACAGCAGCTAGCAATCAAACAGTGCCCCACAGACTTGCCCACAGAGCAGTCTGATCAGGGCAATTCTTGATTGAGGTTCCTTCCACCCAGGTGACTCTAGGTTGTGTAAAGTTAATGAGTCTAATTAGACAGCAGGGTTTAGTCAGGAGAAAATGGTTACATTTACAAAACACATAGGATAATTATAGCTTGGGTGGCTGTGAATGCCTTACCTCGAATGTTAATGGCGGTGTAATGGGAAAGCTTATAAGTACTGAATCATTCTTTGTCCTTTAAAAAAATATAGTCTAGTTCTTTTATTTTTAGTAATCTACTTTTTGTCTGTGATTTCCTGTTGGGTGTTTAAAACCATACAGGTGGCCAAAAATTAGCCTGTTTTCTTTTTATCATGAAAGTAAAAGAGGATTACATTTGCGGAGTTAGGAGGAGCCCCTTGGCTTGTTTAGCTTTTTCCTCCATCCATCTGTGCCATCTCCTGAGCTGGGTCAGTGTCTTGCTGAGCACATGGGTTTTCATGGAAGTGTGGGAGACGTTCTGTCTGTAATGGTCCTCCTATTTGCAGATCATATGGTTAGAGTCCTGGGGTCTCCACCCTCTGATGGAGAGCAGCAGTGAAGTACTGGGGTTGTAGGACCCTTTAAGGGTTTTTGTTTTTTCCTGGGACCTTGCTGACCTTGATTCACAGGCCAGATATTAGCTGTCCTCTTAGCCCCTTTATCCTTATTGGGTCCTCAGTATGACCAAGAAGGTCATTTAACACAAATTTGGAAGAATGAATAGCTGTTTCAAATTTAGATAGAGATTGATAAAAACAAATATTTTAAATAATTTAAAATATTTGGGCCTATATCAGTTTCCAAAATAATTTAAGATTTTCATTTTATAATTTAAAGATTATAAGAAGAAAACATTTACTGTCTTTGAACATGGTCTAGAATCTAGAAGACTCTGGTTTTTCTTTCAGATTAGTTTGAGAAACTTAGGTGTCTTAATTTTTCTAGATTTTTATAGTAAATGTCTATACACATTTTCTTCCTGTTAGTGCGCTTCCGGACAACCACAGGACTTGACTCTGCGGTAGATCCTGTCCAGATGAAAAATGTCACTTTTGAACATGTTAAAGGGGTAAGTTAAGTGTTTTGTTTTTGCTTTTTTTTGTATTTTATCTAATTGATACTCTGCTTTGGGCTTCCATCTGATTATACCAAGCTCCTCCAAACTTCTTGCAATTTAAGGCTGTGAGCCCTGTTTGAATTGCAGAAAGTTATCGGTATGGTGACTATTTAAAATTTGAATCAGTAATGTGGAAGCCTTTTCTATTCTGACTGAGGTTTGAAGTCAGAATTGAATTCTTTAAATTGAATTCTTGGGACTAGGGAGATAAATGGTCTAGTTGTTAAGAGCACTTACGGTTCTTGTCAGGACCTGCATTCAGTTCCCAGTATGTACTTTGGGTAGTTCACACCTGCTTATAACTCTAGTTCCAGGGGATCCTACTTACCTTCTGGCCTTCGTGAGCACTTGCATTCAACATGCACATACTACATGCACACACACACACATACATCATTAAAAAATAAATCTTTAAAAATGTAATTCTTGTTGAAGCTGTTTTTGGTTGGGATATGTTAAGTTTCTGCCTGCGGTGGGGATGAGGGAATGTCTGAGTAGAAAACAAGAGACAGACTGACAGCTAAGCAATACAATTAAGTAGATTCTGACAATATTTAAATTCATGTGAGCAAAGTAATTTGGTAGAATTTACCATAATAGGTTTACTATTACACAAGTTTTGTCAAGTCTGAAGAAACTTACATAAGAATCATTTCTTGCCTAGAATTTTTGACTATGTAAGTATGTGTATATATAGAACTGCTTTAAAAATATAAGAACTGTTTAGAGTATCATTATCTGATGCCATTAACCCTACCTCACCCAGTAGCTTTTCTGTTGCTCAACTGGAGATACTCTTGTCACAGGGATTGGGGACAGATATTGTTTATTTTGAGAAGTAAATGGTGTTTTATGTTTCTTGATTTATTCTTAGAATTTAAAATTACCATTTACCCATTATTTTAAGTAGATATAGTCTTTTACTGTGCAGAATCCTTGAGTACTTTTAAATAAGTCCTCTTTTTTAAGTGACTCAGCCAAATCTTTTTGAATTTCAACATATTTGCTTCAAATTACATAAATTTCAAGAATGAGCACATATTTTTCATCAATTCTCAGCTTACCAAAGAATGTTAGAACCCAGAGCCTCCCATAAGCCTCTTCCATTTATTATCTCCATCCCTGAAGGGACAATTATTACCCTGTCACATACTTTACTATACTTCTGCGTATTCATTTGAGTAGCTGCAGTGTATATTGAATATCCTGTTTTGCATCTTCTTTTGCCCAACATGATGTTCTTGGTAGCTCATACATACCGATTGCACAGGTTGCATTTTCTGGCTTTCAGAATACACTCTTTATTCTAACTGACATAGACATTTTGGTTGTTTCTAGCTTGGGACTGTAGTATTGTCAGTATGTACCTTATGTATTTTGCTGAACATGTGTCCATTCTCCTGGGGCCAGGACTGAATGGAGCTTTATTTTTACTTACATTACAAAAATTTAATAGCCCTGTCTGTCCTAGAATCACTTTGTAGACTAGGCTGCCCTCAAACTTACAGAGTTCCTCCTGAGTGCTACAATTAAAAGCATGCACCACCATGCCTAATATAATGATATTTTTTGGAAATTTTTTTTTGGGAGGGGGGGTGGATTTTCTAGAAATATAATCAAAAAGAGTTTAGGTTTTTAGTTTACTCTTTGGCCTTAAACTGTGTTTTTCCTGATAGTTTTAGTTTTAAGTCTGACCAATGTATTTGACTTGTTTCTCCTGAGAGTCAGAGTGAGAACGTCAAATGAGAAGCCATGTAACTGGAGGTAAGGATTGGGAGAAGACCTTTAGTGTGTTAGTTTCTTTCACAGAAATAGGCCAAGTTCATTCATATGTATATTAAATATATGATTGCCAAAGAGGAAACCTTGATAATCTAACCATTATTTGATTATTTGGAAAATTGTACCATTTAAGGTGGAAGAAGCCAAACAAGAATTACAGGAAGTTGTTGAATTCTTGAAAAATCCACAAAAGTTTACTGTGCTTGGAGGTAAACTTCCCAAAGGTAAGATATTCTCCCTTTTATCATGATTTGGTGTAAAAACATATTATAATTTTTATTTGATCATATTATAACTAATTGAAATTCAATTCCTAATTTTTGTTTTTAAAAATATGTGCTTATTCCACACAAAGTTCTATAAGTACTTTTTAATAATATGTAATGCTTCTTTAAATACATGGCTGTCCATTTACTAAAAAGGATTTTTAAATTAAAATTGTAGAAAGTCTCTGTATGTATGGTGCTTTGCCTGCATGTCTGTCTGCCTCTCATGCATATGCCAGGCGCTGGTGGAGGCAAAAAGAGAGCATCTGATTGCCTCAGGACTAGAGCTACAGAGATTGTGAGTTGCTCTGTGGGTGCTGGGAATTGAGCCATTTCTCTAACCTAACAGAGAGATTTTTTTTTCTATAGGTTTTGTATAGTTTTAAAGCTAGTACTTTTACATGGATACAAAATTGCTAACTTCACTGTTTGATACACAAATTCGTTATTGTAGAACGATCTTTGTAATGTCACCCCCATTAGAGTCAGGCATGAATCCACGTTCCCACTAAGCATTGATGTTGGTGTCCTTCTTTGTTTTGTTTTGTTCTAATACTGGAAATCAAATTCACTTACCATGTGCACAGTGTGTAAGCTCCATACCCTGAATTGAACCCAACTCCTAAGGTTGGTGTGGGTTTTTTTGTGTTTTTTTTTTTTTTTTTAATGAGAAGATTCTTAAGGATTTTTGGTAATTGGAAACTGTGGAAATTGTACTCATGATCTTTACAATTATGAAGATTGAAGTGCCAATTATTTATAGCATGCATCCTTCTGTATAAACATATATATGATTCTTTTTCTATTAAAAATAGCAATTTCATGACTAACATAGGATTTGCCCTTCAGCTTAAGGGATAGGTTGGTCTCTGTTTCACTTCGTATGGTGGTTATCTAATATGCACAAAGCTCAAGATTAGCTCCTCAACATGCTGTAAATGTAAATGGAGCCTATAATCGTAACATGTGGGCAATGGAAGCAGGAGGATCAGAAGTTTAAGGTTAACCTGAAGCACAGGAAACATTTATTAAAAAAAAACAAAACAAAACATTTTTAGGATTGGGATTACTGCATTAAAGATTATAATTTGTTTTTTGCCTTTAAAAGATGACAGGTTTATTTTAAGCTTATAGTTTAAGAGGCTAAGCATTACTGTGCATGACAGCACAAAGCTCCTCACCTCACAGTAGGCAGAAAATCAAGCAGTAGAGGGCAGAGTGGAAAGTTTGGTCCGGCATCCAAAACACAGTCTACCCTTCAAAAGCACACCTCCAGTGACCCACCTGTTCCAACTAGTCTCTGAGCTTTGACAGTCTTTTCAGTAACACCAGTAGCTAAAGCAGACCGTTAACATGCAGGTATTTGGTATCTCTTTCAAATGATCCAAAGTCACTGCAGACTTAAGGCAGATTTTATTTTAGCCCATTGAGCATTTGTTGTGGGAGTTCTGCATAGAAAGTAAGAGAATGTTTTCCTAATCTTTTTCCAGTTAGGAGAGAATATTTAAAACTATATTTACACTTAATTTATAGTATAGCAGTATATGAATTTATGGCAAAGTCTTGAAGTATATATACTAAAATATATTATGTCAAAATTGGTAAACCAGTTAGATATCACTAAAACATGGTAATTCTAGTATAAGCTTCATGCTGTTTTTGATCTTTTTTTTACTTTTTTTAAATGTTAAAATGCAACATTATTGCAGCTTTATTGCTTTTTAATGTAATTACAAAAGTTATATACAAATTAGTGTAAATGTCAATTTTATTTCCTCAGATGAGGGGATGAGATGAGAGCCATTCCCAAACCTTTCTAGCTCTTTCTGAACCCTTGCTGGCTGGTTTAACTCAGCTGTTCTGGCTTATTGATTCAAGCTTACTGATTCAAACTGGCTTCCTCTTGGCTTCTGACTGAATTGCTCTATCTGGCCTCAAACTAATTCTGGCAATATGTTTTAATCTCCTGGCTCCTTCTCATTCTTTGGCTTTTTCTGTCTTCACTTGTGTCTAGTTTGTTCTCTTTGCAACTTGTCTCTGTGAAACTGTCCCTGTATTAAACTCTCAGTAACAAAATACTTCCTTGCTGCCTTAAGTAGTCTTTTTTTTTTTCCCTTGTCCTGTTCTTGTGAGAGTTGGGCATATCCAATCTCTGACTCACTCTCTCTTATCATTTGTCTCTCCCTCAATGAGATATCACTTTCAAACATGGCTGCCTTCTTCTATTAACCTTACCTTCATTGTTTGGGATTAAAGGTGTTTACTAAGGGTGTGTCTGTATTCCAGCCAGATTTTACTGTAATCTAGACAGTGTCTGCATTCCAGACAGATCACAGAGACATAGAAGGTCTTTGGATGTGTTCCCTTGCCAGAGCAGCCATGTTTCTGGATTAAAAAATCAAGGATTACCTTTTTTCAATTTATAATGAGAAAAGCTTACTGGTATGAATACTTTTAAATATTTGGGAAACCTAGGAATAACAACAGTTAACATTTATGTATTATCAACCTAGACTCAACAGTATTTGACGTTCTGTCAACTTGTTTTTCTTCCTTTCTCCCTTGAACATATGAAAGCTGGAGACATCAACTATGTGTCACCTACAAATAAGGATGGTTCCCTAATCTTATCTAATTAGCAAATTACCAAATTAGCATTTTTTAATATTATTGAATTTTTTTTTTTTTTAGTTCATACTAACTGTTTCAAGAAAATACTTTTTGGCCTTTTATGGAATTGCATTATAAAGATTTTTCCATTTATATTTGGCTGTTTATCTTTTAGTATGAATTTTATGTTGTTATAAGTGCCGCTGTATTCCTTTGTTATTATTCCTACATTTTATATATATGTGTACATACACATACAATTTGTTTGACACAAAAGAGTCTCACTCTCTTTCCCTGTTTGGCCTGAAACTGTCTACTAGGCTGTCCTTGAACTCATATAGATCCACCTGCTTCTGCCTCTCTAGTTCTGGGATTAAAGGTGTGTGCAACCCCTTGTGGCTGTAAATAATATTTAAATGGTGCAGGAAAATTAGTTGTAGAAAAAAAAATCTTGAAGTGAAACATTATCAGAAATAGGTTTTGTTTGCCATGTTTATCAATATTGAGCTTTACTGTCATTTCTATTATAGAAATTAATAATTATTTGTATTAGAGGTTCTTCTCAAGGGATTTAAAAAGGTAACCACACATTCTTGTTTGCTTTTTCTTTTAGGAATTCTTTTAGTTGGGCCCCCAGGAACGGGGAAGACACTTCTTGCTCGAGCTGTGGCAGGAGAAGCTGATGTTCCTTTTTATTATGCTTCTGGATCAGAATTCGATGAGATGTTTGTGGGTGTAGGAGCCAGCAGGATCAGAAATCTTTTTAGTATGTTTTGATGTATATTTTAGACAGTATTACACTTTGTTAGTTAAAGGAACAGTAATGTTTTATTTGCCCTTTCCTTGATAATTGATTTTAGTTTCAGGTAACTAACAGAGCTATACTCTTTATTTAAATAATTTTATTATTATTATTATTGTTATTGTTATTATTATTGTGTTAGTATGCACGTATATGTACACATGTATGATTGTACCCATGCATGAAGCATGTGTATCACTTCTCTTCTACCTTTTTTTGGGTTCAGGAATTTGAACTCAGGTTCATTTTCTACTGAGCCCTTCAGTCTTTTCTAAAATAGGCTAAATAATCATAATGTCGGGTAGATGTACTAGATGATGAAGTTGCGGTCTGTTGAAAGTTTATTCTGTAGCATATAATTAATAGTTATTAGCTTCAGTGGATAACCAGTTCTTGTTTTCTATCATGGTCTGTCATAGTACAACCCCAGCAACATTACTATTCTTAGTAAAATTTGACATCGTTTTTCTTGTGATTTTTTTTTTAAGCTTTGATAATCTTATAGCAGGTCTTAATATTTTTATGTTCAAAAATGTTGATTTCTTTCAAATTGTTTGAATCTTTTTTTGTTTTCTTAGGAGAAGCAAAAACGAACGCACCCTGTGTTATATTTATTGATGAATTAGATTCTGTTGGTGGAAAGAGAATTGAATCTCCAATGCATCCATATTCAAGACAGACTATCAATCAACTTCTTGCTGAAATGGATGGGTAATTGAGTCTTTGTTAAATATGATGAAATATTTTAAAAATTAGCATTTATCATATTTTAAAGACAATTTAGAGACTTGGATTTATACAAGTTGTTCTTATGAAGGATTTGGTAAAATTGTATAGATGTTAAATGTTACATGTTTAGGCAATAGTGTCAACATTTTCTTTCAATACTGTTTATATTACTAATTGATGTATGAGTTCCTCTCATTCATTTATTCTATTATATGTATAGGAGGAAAAGAATGACTCAAGCAAAACTGGTCTATTTAAAAAAAGAAATGGTATATAGGTATAGCTCAGTGGTGACTCTTTTGCCTTTAGTATGCATGAGTACCTGGATTAGGTCCCAGCATTAACTTAAATTCCTTCCTTCCCCAAATAAGGGATAATCAACTAGTTTTTATATAGTTGATGACTGAGTGTTGTGATGAAGTTAAAGCTTATATCAGTGTTTGTAATATAAAAGGAAGAAATGTTGTCTTGAATGAATTATCTTAAAGTCAGTGTGTATTGTCAATTTAGACGTTTTGACTAAATAGTGGTCTAGCACCAAATAATTTGAATTGCTATACTTTAAAATAATTTTTCAGCATTTAAGAGGCTCCCAAGCCTTTTATGTGAGATTGTTTTCCTAAGTAACTAACAGATGGTTTATGATGTATGTAACCATCGATTTATTTTCAATTCAGGTTAGCAGTGAACAGTTCTGTATATAGGTGCTGTTCCATGTAAGCCGTACTTCTGTTTTCAGTGCAATGATACATTTTCTTTTCTCTATAGGTTCAAGCCCAATGAAGGAGTAATCATTATAGGTGCCACAAATTTCCCAGAGGCATTAGATAAGTAAGTATGAAAAGAAGAATTCTGTGAAGAATATATGCTACAACACTATATGGAGCGAAGCCTATCACAAAATATTATCTTGCACAGTTCCATTTGTAGGAAATGTTTAGACTAAGCAAATCCAGAGACTGAATAGTGGTTGCCAAAGGCTTGGGGAATTATAACCCCAACCAGTGGACATAGAATTCCTAAAGAAGAAAATAATTCTAAAATTATAACAAAGTGATGTTTGCAAAACCTAAAATATTAAAACACAAGTGGATTATTTACTTTTAATTCAGAACTGTTAGAATTATTTCTCAGTAATATTGAAAACATGTATCACATTTAAACAGAAAGCATTTCAAAAGTGAGATTTATAGCATAAAAAGTTTCTGTGGGAGTGGATCTAGAGGTGGCTCAGTGGTTTAGAACACAGACTGTCCTTGCAGTAGAGCTAAGTGTGGCTCCCATCACCCCATCATCCAGGCCCTCTAGCTTACAGCCAGTGATAACTCCAACCTTAGGGGATTGGGCCCAGCAGTCTAGCACTCTAGCAATTAAGAAGGGAATGTGTGTTTTTTAAATGATTGTTTTATTTTTGAGGTCATAATATAATTACATCATTTCTTCCCCCTCTTCTCTTCCTTCAAGTCCTCCCATGTATTTCTCCCTACCCCCCCACCCCCCAAAAAAAAGGCAGACTCTTTTTTAAATTCCTTGCCTTTTTTCTTTAGCTTTTGGGGGGTGTGTATTCCTAACTACATAAGTGCATCCGCTTAGTGTATATAGTGTAACTTGTGTGTGTATGTTTTTTGGGCTGTTTGATATACTTCTCCCTGGGAAACACTTGCTCCTGTTAGCATTTTTTACTTACCTGTAGATCTTTGTCTAGAGTTGAGACATCATGAACTTTCACCCTCCGTGTTAGTATAACATGGCATCACCTTTTTTGAGGCCATGTTTAGGCAGTCGTGTTGGTGAGACACTGTAAGTGTAGCTCCTGATGTTGTAGGATACACAGTTTTATACCGAGCACTCTGGTCCTCTGGCTCTCACAATCTTCCGACCCCATCTTTTGAGACTGAGCTCCACAACTCTGCATTTTGATCAGGTGTAGTTTTTTTATAATGGTCCCTGTCAGTTGCAGAGAGAAGTTTCCTTGATGAAGACTATACTTATCTGTGGATATAAGGACAAATTTTTAGAATGTAGTTAGCTATTGTGCTGGTTTAGTAAAATAGCAGTTGTAGATTCTCCTCTATGATCCTTTACTAGCCCTGGGTAGCTGCCTAGGTGTCTAGTACCAGTATGATTTCCCTCTTGTTGAGTGGGTTTTAAGTGCAATTACAGAGCTATTGGTTATCACCAAAGTATGCATACCACTGCTGAACTGTTAGGGTTATCTTGCCATGTTGGTCATTATTGGTTCATAGGTATCATAGTTGGGTAGGACTGTTGGTTGCTTTTCTTTTTGAAAGCTTGCATGGTGCCTTCTAATATGAAAACTAGTCTTCAGAGAAGAGGCATTCAGATGAGTTCTGGCTCAGAAGTTTCTGTGTCCTGGGTCTGAAGTACATGTGCTTCATCCATATAAACTTACTTTTCACTAATGGGGCAGACAAAAACAATAGCTATAGCCTTTAATGTTGTAGGAGTCTCTTGGACAACACTGACCAACAGACTCCTGCCTGCTCTTGGTTTTTTGTTAGATGTTTTACACACACACACGTAGTGAATTACATATATTATATTTCTAGGTAGGCAGTTAAAATATGCTGGACATCTTACAACACACAATTATTCTCAGCATTTTGGAGGAAGAGACGGGCAGATCTCTATGAGTTTGAGGCCAGCCTGGGCTACATAGTTCAAGAACTGTTGGGGCTATGTAGAGGCCCTGCCCTCAAAAGATGTCAAGAAAAAAAAAATCGGTGGTAGACAGGCATCCATGCATCCAGCTCCAAAGCTTCAGGTGTGAATATATAACCTGGAGTAACCGAACAAACCAGGAAATAAAAAAGAGCCATTGGGGAAGGGGCACAGGTGCAATAGAGAGGAAAATCTGAAGTGGGAAATGGGAAAAGGGAAGGTGGACTCAGAATAGGGAGGAAGAAGAGAAATAATGCCACCTTAGTTGCACGCATATATAAGTGAACCTTTTTGTCTACCTTATGTTCGTTAATATTTCACACCAGGTTACAGTACATAGTACAGGTTGGTCTGGGACTATGGGTGTGCAGTTCCTGTGAAACTGAACATCTTCGTGCTTCTGAGGGAACTGTACAAACATTCGGAATTTTTTCTTATCTGCGGTTATCATTGTTTTCCCATCACATATTTAGCATGTGCTAGCATCTTCAGCTTATTGATTTATATGTATTCTTTTTATTTTTTCCTTAGTGCCTTAATACGTCCTGGTCGTTTTGACATGCAGGTTACAGTTCCAAGGCCAGATGTGAAGGGTCGGACTGAAATTTTGAAATGGTATCTCAATAAAATAAAGTTTGATAAGTGTGAGTCCTATTCCTTAATTCAAGCATTGTTATTTCTGGAAACTGGAAATATACCTAACCATCCTATTGTCCATATCTGGTTTATGTCTCAGACTAGTTAACTTTTTGGTCCTCTTTATACACATATGTGTATTGTTCAGTTTGTGTGTATCTAGGATATTTTATTCCTGAATCGTGATTGTTTGGAGTATGTAGACAGGCATATGTATATATGAAGATGTATGTATAGATTTTAAATAAAAATATAAAATACAAAAAATTTGGCTCAGTTTAGGAGGAAAGCAGAATATAAAACAAGGCATATGGACATAAGGGATACTTGAAAATAAGTGACAGTAGTATAAGCTGCAGTATTTTCCAGTATATCTCTTTATAAGGAGGGACCAGGGTATTTCAAGGGGAAATTTAATAGAAAAGAGTTTGGACTGTGAGCTTGCTCTTTGAATTTGTAGCTGGGTAGACATAATGTAGGAGATATTTAAGATATTTTTATCTTTGTATATGTATAACTATTTTGTCTACATGTATTTATACCACGTGTGCAGTATCAGTAGAGGCCAGAAGAGGAGCTGCCCTGTGAATGCTGGGAACTGAATCTGGGTCCTCTGCAAGAGGAGTTGGTGCTCTTTAACTGCTAGGCTCCCTTTCCAGGCCAGCTTAGGTCATATTTTGAAGTGTCTAATTTCATTGCCAGCAACTCCACTTTCTCTGTTTTGTTTTCAGAAAGCTAATACAAGTCAGGACTTTTCTTGAAGTTTCATTATTAAAATAATTTATTATTATTAACAATATTCATTATTACTAATTGATAGTAACTAGTAATATTAACTTAAAATGGTATATTTTGATAGTTTTAAGTTTGATTAAATTCAGTTTTAGTTTTAAGGTATGTTTTAAGTTGCAATTTAGAGTTAATTGTGTTCCTCTTACCTTCAAAATGTGAGTTTAATTTAAAGTGCTTCTGTTTAGTAATGGAGATTTATTATGTTCTCTTTTTTTATAGCTGTTGATCCAGAAATCATAGCTAGAGGTACTGTTGGGTTTTCTGGTGCAGAGTTGGAGAATCTTGTGAACCAAGCTGCATTAAAGGCAGCAGTTGATGGAAAAGAAATGGTTACCATGAAGGAACTAGAGTTTTCTAAGGATAAAATTCTAATGGGTATGTCTTCCTTCTTTATATCCTGTTCTGCAGTTTACCTTTTTCTTTGTTTTTACCCTTCCTTATCTTTTTATTTAGAGACTGGCTTTCATTCTATAATCCAAACTGGTCAGCTGTCCCTCACTTCCACTATGTTCCTCGGGCTGGCTGTGAACTTCTGGTAGTCATTCTGCCTCAACCTCTGACCGCCATTCCTCCATCCTTCATAATGCATGCTCACACATTCTCTCTCTCTGTCTCTCTCTGTGTATGTTTATGTCTTCCTTCTTATCACAGTGAATCATGATCTAACACGGAACTCTTGCCTCTAGAGGGTTGGAATTATAGCCTACCACACTTACCAGTTAAATATGCGATCATAATGTAGTATGTTACTTCTCTTAGGACCAGAAAGAAGAAGTGTGGAAATTGATAACAAAAACAAAACTATAACAGCCTATCATGAATCTGGTCATGCTATTATTGCATATTACACAAAGGATGCAATGCCAATCAATAAAGCGACAATCATGCCACGAGGGCCAACACTTGGACATGTAAGTTCCCTATAGACCTTCCTCACTTCCTCCTCTAGAGACACATGTAACTCAAACTCTCACCACTGAACTATGTTCTCTTTTATTTTTGTGGAGTTGATTTGTTTATTTGCTTTGAGACCGGGTCTCACTTCTCATTTTGTAGCTCAGAGTGGTCTAGAATTCTCTGTGTAGCCCGGATTTGCCTGGAACTTGTGATAATCCTCTTGCCTCACCTTTACAAGTCCTGGAAACACAGGTTTGAGCCACCTTGCCTTCCATACCTCATTTTCTTGTTTTAAAATTCACTTTCAAATATGGCTTTCTGTAAGCTTATATAGGAGATTGCAACTTCCTAATGATTTTTATCCTTTTTGATTTCCTGAACAACATTAAACTTAGATCTATTTGCTATAAGTTTCTGTCAGAGTAGTTTCATATTTCAGGTGTTACATGTCTACACCAGTTGAAGAGTGGATATAGAATATAATTTATAAAACTGTAAATAAGGCACAAAGACAAAGATGTCATAGTGGCTGCTTACATAGTTCTAAGATATTTCTTAGTATATGTGTCAATCTTGAAATTATATATAGGCTTGTACTTAACTGTGCTAATATATTTTTGTGCAGTTGGAAAATCCTATTGCAGTATTATGTACCTATTATTTGTAAGATGCATTTTTATAGAAGCTTTTGTTTTTCATGTTGCTTTTGTCATTAAGTTACCTGGTGATCATGTCTTGTCAAATCTCTTGACTTTCAGCATTATTATCCTGATTACTGTCTATGGAAAACAATTAAATAACTTTGGTTATGAATGTAACTTATTTCAGAAGTGTCTCTGGTAGCCAGGCATGTTGGTGCATGCCTATAAATCCAGCACTCAGGGAGGCAGAGGTAGGTGGATCTCTTGAGTTCGAGGCCAGCCTGGTCTACAAAAGAGTTCAGGACAGCCAAGACTACACAAAGAAATCTTGTCTTCAAAAAAAAAAGGGGGGGAGGGGAGAAAAAAAAGTCAGAAGTGTGTCTGAATGTCTTTTCTTTGTTACTATGTGCTTATTAAATTGTGTAGGTCTCACTGTTGCCTGAGAATGACAGATGGAATGAAACTAGATCCCAGTTGCTTGCACAAATGGATGTTAGTATGGGAGGAAGAGTTGCAGAGGAGCTCATATTTGGAACTGATCATATAACAACAGGTTCGTTTTTGATAGAGTATTTTCTTTAAACTTATAATTATTCTTTTAAAGATATTTTCAAGTTATGTTTATTTTTTAATCTAGGTGCTTCTAGTGATTTTGATAATGCGACAAAAATTGCAAAGAGGATGGTTACCAAATTTGGAATGAGTGAAAAGGTAGTGGTTCTTTTGATAGATTTATGAGTCGATAACATTTTTTCCTTGTCTGATTCCTAATTCATTTGAGACTTTTTCTGAGCATTAATCTGACTAGTAATACAGCTTTTTTCTGCTTCAACATCATGAACTAATAAACTGATAATTTATTTAGCTACTCTTTCGGACCTTATTATTTTACATTTCAGTATTTCACATTCCTACATTATCATTTGCAACCCATGAGGCACGTGGACTATGGATTTGTAGATACGGGAGAGCTGCCAGGATTTTCTGAGAAGGCGCTTAGACTTACATTTTTATATCATACTCACATTTGCTGTTTTGATTTGTCTTTATGGTTTCCAAAAAATGTTATTTGATTGCACTCACCTTTTTCTGTTTGTGTGTTTGTTTTTGTTTTTCATGACAGAATTTCTCTGTGTAGCCTTGGCTATCCTGGACTCACTTTGTAAACCAGCCTGGCCTCAAAGTCACAAAGAGATCTACCTGCTTTTCTGCCTCTCAGAGTGCGGGCACTCAACATTTTTTATGTTGCATTTTTTGTCCCCCACTGCCACACCTAAATTTTGCTTATATGTAGGCTTGTACTTACTTGAATTTACTTGCTGAATTTCTTGAATAGTAATTTGTTCAATTACTTTATTCTGTTTGACATTAGCTTGGAGTTATGACCTACAGTGACACAGGAAAACTAAGTCCTGAAACTCAATCTGCCATTGAACAAGAAATAAGAATCCTTCTACGGGTAATATTTTTCTGAGCTTGATTGTTATTATTATTATTATTTTAATATAAAATGTGCCTAAGTATTTTTAAAAAGATAATAAAGTGATAATTAATTGCTAATTATAATTTTAAATATTATTAGAAATTATAAATTAATAATTAAATGATTAGCATTTAAAAATAATAGTTCATTAGAAAGTACTTGCCTAGCTTATAAAACGTCTGGGGATTTAGTCCCTAGCACTGCAAACAAACGAGTAATGATAACAATGTTTCTATATTTTACCCTATATAATATAACAGATGAAGAAGTACTGAGTGTGCTCAAGAGATACTAATGAGATTTAGGGATGTGGTTCAGTTGGTAGTGATTGCCTAGTATGTACAAAGTACTTGGTTCAATTTCCCACACCCCAGAAAACTAGACCTGGTATCACATGCCTCTACTCTTAGCTCTTGGAAGGTGGAGTCAAGAGGATTACAAGTTCAGGCTCATCCTTGGCCTGCTGCACAGTACATTTGATATTAGCCTCAAATAAATAAATAAAACATAAAAAAGATGTAGGCGTAAAACGTTATATATCAGTTGTGAAAGTTAAGAGCAGCTGAAACCATTTTCCAGAATTTTGCCTCTGGTAACTATATTGTTTATGCCATTAACTGAAGAACTTGGAGACCAAACTGGGATGTAAACTGTTGATGTAGGCAGATTGTTTTTTGTCTAATAAGAAGTTACTGAATTTGGACATCATAATGAAGATTTTAGGTTAGAAATAGGTATATCTGTCTGGAGCTAATTAGAAAGGTTGCTTATGTATTAGATACTGAAGTTGCCCATAATTTAAGGTAGCTTTTAGAATGAAGAAAAGATCTGGCTGAATGAGGAATTGAATCAGTATCAACATTATGTTGAATGAGGAACGTAATCAGTATTAACAAAATGGCTTTTAAAGGGGCTCTGGTAGCCAGTGTATTCAAATAGTTTGGCCTTCAGAGGAGTAGTGCTTTCTGCAAGAGTTAGGTTACTCTGGAAGTGATGAGAAGAGAGAAGTATCTGGGAAAAGAGAACTTCAGGAAAGCAGTTTTCAAATGAGACAGCCACACTTTCATTAGCTGCTGGAGGGTGAAGAAAGAAATGCCTTCTTAGTTAGAATAAAGAAAGTGAACATTTTGGAAAGACAGGTTTTTTTTTTTTTTTTTTTTTTTTTTGAAATAATTTTAAACTCTTCTGGTTTTATAACTCAACAGATATTTTAAGCCACATTGGTTTTATTTTCTTTTTACTTATGTTTTTTGCATTCCTACATTTTCTTCTATGAATTGCTTTTATTTTTCAGGAGTCATATGAACGAGCAAAACATATCTTGAAAACTCATGCAAAAGAACATAAGAATCTAGCAGAAGCATTGTTGACCTATGAGACTTTGGATGCCAAAGAGATTCAAATTGTTCTTGAGGGGAAGAAATTGGAAGTGAGATGATAACTCTTGATATTGCTGGTTTTATTACAAGAATATATGTAGTCCTGCAGTTTCCTTTTGCAACACTCTTCAACTCTCACTCTTGACTTGGTATATATAATTGAAGGATGTGAAACACTTTGTCAATTATCTGTCACATTATATGATTTTGGTTATTCCTGTGATGACACCCATTGGAGATTAGTAAACCATAGCAAGTACATGAAAAGATCAATAAAGAGCTGTCAGGATTAAAGACATTGTTTGAAAAATGGCAGTCAATCATGTTGAAAGTAAATAGTCATTTTGTGGTTAATTACTCAACGTGAGTAAAAATTGTGCCTTTATCTACTGGTAAGTATTTTTTAATTTGCAAGCTAAAATAATTAAAAAGCTGTCATCTCCTGATAGTAACATTTCTCTTTGGTAAATCATTTCCACTTATATCAGTGGAGATGCCATTAAGATGTGCATAATTATGTTCTTGACTGTGTAAAATGGCCTTTAAAAGAAGTTATTTGAATTGTAAATATAAAGCTAATCAGAATTTAAATGATTGCAATGTTTTAAAAATGCTGCATGCATACCATACCCATTTTCTTTCAGATATTACTGTCTGATGAAATTTATTTCAGAACAACAGTTTTTATGAAGTAAACAAATAACACATTATATTCTGAAAATTACATAAGTACATTTAATCTCAAAATCAAATGAAACAAAAAACTTAGTTTCTTTCAAAGTGGTCTTTCAACTTCCACCTTGTCAGAAGTGGAAGGCTTGTGCCACCTGCACATGTTACAGGGTTTATAGGTAATTTCATATCCAAATCAGTAGAGCAGAGAGTGCATTGCATTTGGTTTTACAACCAGATTACATTCTTGAAGGAACTATTAAAATTACATTCAGTTTTCTCGTTGAGGGTGTATATGGTCTTCATTGAAGGAAATAGGTATAACTAAAGGGACCTTTTTAAATAATCTTAAATTTTGGTACAATTTTAAACTGAAAATGTTGCCAGAGCTTCTTTATATTATATTCTTGATCTAGACTCACAGGTTGTAATTTTACTGCTTTCTACTCTTTCCACTATTGCTCATGTTCATGTGCTCAATCTCTATACCTTGTCCCTCATTCTCTTAATATTCATACATACACATACGGAAAACATTGGTAGCCTGTGCTGTTTAGCCTGACTCCAAACATTTTTACAGTCCCACTGAGTTGTACTTTTCATGTTATAAGTTTATCCATTGTAAATGTATAGATCAAAGACTTTAATGTGAAGTCATCACCACAATTAGGATTTAGCCCAATTACTTACGCTCCAGCTTCCATCCCTCAGCATGAACACCCACTTAAATAATTTGTTATGTGAAAATGCCTTCACTTGGATTATGCAAGCTGGGTAAAATCAAAGATCCTGGTGGTAGCATAGTAGTAAGTACAATTTTGTTAAGCTGTCAAAATTCAAAGTGTCACATTGCAGCCAGTCCTAAAGATAGCTGATAAGCTAGGGTCAGATGGAAGGGGAGGAGGACCTCCCCTAGCAGTAGACTTGGAAAGGGACAGGGAGAAGATGGCGGGGGGGAGAGTGGGGTTGGGAGGGAATGAGGGAGAGGGCTACAGCTGGGATACAAAGTAAATAACCTGTGATTAATATTAGAAAATAAAAATTAAAAAAATAATAATTAAAAAAATTCAAAGTGTCTACACAATTTTCCTTTGTAGCTTGTATTGTGTTTCAGTTTCATCATCAGTCTGCATAAAGTGGTATCTTAAAACTGACATCCAAATTTAATTCCTCAAAATTCAAGTTGCAGTAAATGATACAGTAAGTTTACATGACTTTTGAGTTTTAGTTGGCTTTATTGCTTCTAGTTTGTGTGTATGCAAAGACTTTGACAGCTAAGGGTGGATACAATTACCTGGAGAATTTTTCTGCTCTGCATGTCTGGTAAACCTAAGATATTTCATGAAGTGATTATCAAATTCCTCTGGGTTTCTCGTATCACAGAAATCTCACACTTGTTTTCATGTCACTGAGCAACCAACCACTTCAGACTAGTAACCTGCTTATTATCATTGAGATCATAGATGTGCTCAGCAGTATGCCAAATCATCTAAATCCTCTTGTAAAAAAGAGAATAAGCCTTTTTTATTTTTCTTTGGGGTGTGTGTGTGAGGTTTTTTGTTTCGTTTTATTGTTGTTTTGAGTCTTTCCCAGAAAGTTCTATATGTAGCCTAGGCTAGCCTCCATCTGCCCATCCTCCTGCCTGAGCCTCTTGGGCACTGGAATTACAGGTATGCTCCACCATTCCTGGCACAGAAGTCCTTTTGGTCTGGGAGGCCCCCTGAGTTGGCAAGACCACCAGAGAATCATGTTCTTAGTTAAATTTAGTTGTTTTCATGAAGAAACAAGTCATACTTTGTGCAGATCTCCTTTTAATCCCTAGAGACATGGAATGGTTACTTACGGTTTTGTTGAGTTTTCTAGTTAACCTTTTTTCAACTAAAAATAAATTTCTCCTTATATACTTTAAAATCATATTCCAACTGAAGGATTTTTAAGAAGATTGGGTTTATAAGGAGTTTTAAGCTTTTCCGAGCTCATGTTCAAAGCCTAAATTGAATTATGGGAATTGGACTCTCCAGCTTCCATCCCTCAGCCTGAACACCCACTTAAATAATTTGTTATGTGTGAAAATACCTTCACTTGGATTAAGCTAGCCAGGTAAGATCAAAGAGCCTGGTGGTAGCATAGTAGTAAGTTGAATAGAATAGAAAAAGACAGTTGTGCATTACTTAGGTTACACTTGCCAACATCCTAACCAGGAGAGCGTGAAAAATGCAGTCTCCATGTGGAGAAAATGGAAGCAAGCACAGAATATGGTCTTAGAACCCAGTACTGGGCTTGCATACCACCGTAAGAGTAATGGACAGACCCCCACATCTCTTCTGTAGTGACAGTGAGGGGACAGACAGTAATGGCTGTTGGCTCAGAGTAACCTATAGCTACAGGTATGCTTCAGCAGTTGGCCATCAGTTCCACATTAGTGCCACATCCAGCCATGGAAGTTCTGGGTTTAGAGTGCTTCTGCAGCTCCAGTGGTCATGAGCTAAAGGACCTTAACAGAAGACCTGTGGAACCTTACTATTGAATGCTGTTCTCAAAAGTCAGTCTACAGAGGTTGGACTCAGCACAGCTTCAGTGAGCAGATGGTAGATTTTAACCATAGGATCAAGAACAATTAGAAAAACAGCACCAGATATAAACCAAGGTACTACTAGATAATCGTAAAGAAAAGAAATATTAACTGTCAGTGGCAAAGAATTCACAGCACCTGTTTGAAAAACAACTTCAATGAAGTCATTTTGAAATTAGAGCAATTTAATAGATTGAAATAACTTTTTTTTTCTTCTTAAATACCATCCTGGGAGTGTAAAAATACTGGGAATAAAATATAAAATAACAGTAGAGAGCAGCAACAACAACAACAAAATCTTAACTAAAAAAGCCCCATTTGAAAATAAAAAGTGAAAAGACACATGTAAAGCACTTGCTGCCAGAACTGATGACCGAAGCCATACCTATGGTACATGCAGGGAGTCAACTCTTGTAGGTTTTTGTTTTGTCAACTTGTCACAAACCAGATCATCTGGAAAGATGAAAGCTCCAGTTGACGTAAGGACAAGTCTTGATTAATGACCCGTGCAGGAGGATCCAGTCCACAGGCCTCTGCAGGTGGTCCTGGCAAACATAAGAAAGGATGCGGATAGGAACCTGGAGAGCAAGCCCATATGCAGCTTCACTCTAGGTTTCTGCCATTTCTCCAACTTTGTTTTGGATAGTGTTTTATGACACTGACAGAAAACTAGGACAACTCCTTCAAGTTGTCCTCCCACGTCTGTACACCTACACACATACAAATAATTAAGTGTAAATGGAAGACAATCACAAGGAAGAAAAGTAAAGAAGAAAATGGAATTTGGGACAACAGAAAGGAAATGTGTATCAAAGCTGTTGAGTTGGGCATGAAAAAAAAATGGGTTAGAAATCTTATTTTAAGAGGTAATAACAGGAAACTTTCCCAACCTGTAGAAATACATAAAAGTTATTTAGAGGGGATTACCTGGTGATAACAATGGGATGAAGGTGAAGGACAAAAGATCCTGAAGTTAAAAGAATAGCAATTTACAAAGAATATCCTGTATTCCTATCCCAGATAGAAGAATCTAGGCAGACTAAGAGAATCATAAAAGTACTGATTAAAAGCCTGCCTGCCGAGAATATTGCCCTCAATAAAGCCGACCTTCAGAAATAAAGCAGTCTTACACAAGCCACAAGAACGTATCACCTTCAGACTCCTTGAAGATACGCAAAATGGAGTCGTTCAAACAAAAAGGAACTTGCTAATAGAGTATATCTGAAATATGAAAGTCTGTTAAAAGCATGTATACTTTAAGGCACACATAGATACTTCAGTATAGAATGGTCATTCTCAACCTTCCTAAAGCTGTGACCCTCAGCTTTTTAAAGATTTTTTTAAATCTTCAATAATAAAGTTCTTTTTACTCCTACTTTGTAACTAATTTTGCTATTGTTATAATGTGTGTTTTCCAGTGGTCTCAGGTGAGCCCCAGCCAGGTTGCTACCCATAGGTTGAGAACTGTTGGTACAAATGCTAGGAGGAAAGTAATTACAGTAATTATCAGGAGATTGTGTTGACAAACTACAAATTGATGTGAAAGGTAGACGATTTTTTTTCTTCCTGTTAAAGATGTCATGTTAGTTTCTGTCTTGGCTTCTTTTAGTGATGGGCTGTGATTGGTACTTGTAAGCTAAAGCAACCCTTTCCTCTCACCAAGTTGCTATTTTCCATGGTCTTTACCACAGCAACAGAGAGCAAACTGCTAAGTATACAGTAAGCCAAACTAAAAAGAAAGTGGCAGATGATAGAAAGTAAAATATCATCAAGCCAGGTGCACAAAACATTCAGAAAACTGACTGTGGAAGGCCCTTTAAGGCAGCAAAGTGTAATTTCCAGTGGGGTCTCTGGGCAGAGCAGCACATTCCATCAGGTGAGATTTCCAAGTAACAGAACAAATGCTAAGAATATTCTGTGGAAGTGGACTGGGAAAGTTGGGGCGGCTGCTGGAATTTCTAGTTGAGAATGTACTCTCCACTGTTCATCAACTTGTGGATGAACTTTCTGTGACTGAACTTGTGAATTCTGTTTCTCACTATAGGCACATTAATATTAGGGAAGGACTGTTGGGAATTGTTCACCTTCAAACTCATTTCAAGTGTACTCCTGTAAAATTTATTTTTTACTCACTTTTTATCCTGGTTGTAGCCCCATTCTTCCTCCTCCCTGCCATGTATTCCTTAGAAAAGGGGAGTTTTCCTTTTCCATCCACCCCAGTTCATCAAATTGCATCTTCCTTTGTGGCCTGAAAGGCGGGTCTCTTCAGGGGGAATGTTCACAAGGCTGTCAAGTGACTCTGTCCCATTAAGTCTCTACTTCCCCTTACTAGAGGATCCACATGAAGTTTAAGCTGCCCATCAGCCTTATCTTTGTAGGGGTCCTAGGACCAGTTCATTCATGGTCCTTGGATGATGCTTCAGTCTCAGCAAGGCCCTCTGGGCCCTGGCTAGTTGTCTCTGTTGGTCTTCCTGTGGAGCTTCTGTCACCTCCAGATCCTTTTCTCTTTCCTCCCACTTTTCCACAAGACACCCTACAAATCACCCAATGTTTGGCTGTGAATCTCGGCATCTGTTTTGAGGCACTGGTGTGTAGCACCTTTCAGAGGACAGCTCTGACAGGCTCCTGTCTGCAAGTTTAGCATTGTGTCGTTCATAGTGTCTGGGGTTGGCACTCTCCCATAGGGTGGGTCTTTGGTTGGTCCAGGCATTGGTTGGGCATTCCCTTAATCTCTGCTCTATCTGCTCTATCTTTATCTCTGCACATTTTACAGGCAGGGTAAATTTGGGGTTGAAGTTTTTTGTGGGTGGGTTGGTGTTCCCCTCACTATTAAGAGAGACTAGTCTAGTTAGTGGGTGACCTCTTCAGTCTCTATGGCCTCTGCTAACTAGGAGTCTCTGCTTGAGTCCACCCTCATATCCTCCCAGCAGCCTACCCTGACTTAGGTCTTCAGCTTGCCAAAGAAATATCCCCACTCTCAGTTTCTCTTCTCTACAGTCCTGTCCTCTCGTCCTTACTCTCCTCAGGTCTGTTCACACGCTTAACTCTCTGTGCCCCTTCTCCTACCTTGTTCCCTTTCTTCAGCCACTATTTCTGTGTATTCTGTCTACCCATCACAGTGAGATTTATTCATTCTCCCCTGGATTCTCCTTGGTATTCATCTTCTTTGGGTCTGTGCCTTGTAGTATGCTTCTCCTGTACTATACGGCTAAAATCACCTTGTAAGTGAGTACATACCATGTGTGTCTTTCTGGGTCTGGGTTACCTCACTCAGGATCATCTTTTCTAGTTCTATCATTTGCCTGCAAACTTCATGATTTCTTTGTTTTTAATAGCTGAGTAGTATTTCATTGTGTAAATGTGCCACAGGTTTTTGTTGTTGTTTGTTTTTGTTTTTTAATCCATTTTTTGGGAGAGGCATCTAGGTTGTTTCCAGATCCCAGATATTGTGAATAAAGCTGCTATGAACATAGTTGAGCAAATGTCCTTGTATGGTGGAGCATCTTTTGAGTATATACCCAGGAGTCGTATAGCTGGGTCTTGAGGTAGATCTATTCCCAATTTTCTGAGAAAGCACCAGACTGATTTCCAAAGTGGTTGTGCAAGTTTACACTCCCACCAGCAATGGAGGAGTGTTCCTCTTGTTTCACACCTTCATCAGCATGTGCTGTCATATTGATCTTAGCCATTTTGACTGGTGTGAGATGGAATCACAGAGTGGTTTTGATTTACATTTCCCTGATAACTAAGGAAGTTGAGTATTTCTTTAAGGGCCTCTTGGCCATTCGAGATTTTTCTGTTGACAACTGCTTAGTTCTGTGTCCCCTTTTTCAATTGGGTTATTTTGTTTAGTGGTGTTTGATTTCTTGTGTTCATTATATATTTTGGATATTACCCCTTTGTTGAATGTAGGATTAGTGAAGATCTTTTCCCAGTCTGTAGGCTGTAGTTTTTGTTCTATTGACAGTGTCCTTTGCCTTACAGAATCTGTTCAGTTTCAAGAGGTTCAATTTATTATTTGTTGATCTTAGAGCATGAGCTGTTGGTGTTCTGTTTAGGAAGTTGTCTCCTGCACCAATGAGTTTGAGGCTCTTCCCCACTTTCTCTTCTAATAGAGTTAGTGTACCTGGTGTTATAGTGAGGTCCTTGAGCCACTTGGACTTAGTTTTGTGCAGGGTGATAAATATGGATCTATTTGCATTTTTCTACGTGTAGACATCCAGTTAGACCAGCACCATTTGCTGAAGACGGTGTTTTTTTCCCCATTGTATGGTTCTGGCTCCTTTGTCAAAAATCAGATGTGGGTTTATTTCTGGGTCTTCGATTTGATTCTATTGACCATCTAGTCTGTTTCTATACCAGTGCCATGCAGTTTTTATTATTGTTGCTGTGTAGTGTAGCTTTAAGTCAGGAATGGAGATAACTTCAAAAGTTCTTTTATTGTATAGGATTGCTTTAGCTATTGTGGTTTTTTGTTTGTTTTTCCATATGAAGTTGAGAATTGTTCTTTCAAGGTCTCACCAACTGTGTTGGTGTTTTGATGGGGATTGCGTTGAATCTGTAGATTGATTTTGATAAGATGGCCATATTTATTATGTTAATCCTACCAATCTATGTGCATGGGACATGTTTCTGTCTTCTGATATCTTCAATTTTTTTTTCTTCAGAGACTTGAAGTTCTTGTTAGAGAGGTTTTTCACTTGCTTGGTTAGAGTTATACCAAGATACTGTATATTATTTGTCACTATTGTGAAGGGTGTAGATTCCATAATTTCTTTCTCAGTCCATTTGTCATTTGTGTACAGGAGGGTTACTGATTTTTTTTTTTTGAAGAAATCTTGTATTCAGTCACTTTGCTGAAGGTGTTTATTAGCTGTGGGAGTTTTCTGGTGGAATTTTTGGGGTCACTTATACATACTATCATATCATCTGCAAATAGTGACACTTTGACTTCTTCCTTAATCTCCTTTAGTTGCTCTAGCTAGAACTTCAAGTACTATATTGAAGAGGTAGAAGAAAGTGGGCAGCCTTGTCTTGTTCCTGATTTTAGTTTGTTGTATTTAGCCTTTATTATGTTTAGATATGAGCCTTGTATCCCTGATCTTTCTAAGACTTTCATCATGAAGGGCTGTTGGATTTTGTCAAAGGCTTTTTCTGCATCTAATGGTATGATCATGTGATTTTTTTTCTTTGAGTTTGTTTATATAGTGGATTACGTTGATGAATTTTCATATGTTGAACCATCCCTGCATCCCTGGGATAAAGCCAACTTGATCATGGTGGATGATGCATTTTATGTGTTCTTGGATTCAGTTTGTGAGTATTTTATTGAGTATTTTTGCATCATTGTTCATGAGTGAAACTGGTCAGAAATTAGTTTTTTTGTTGAGCCTTTGGTTTTGGTAACAGGGTGACTGTGGCATCATAAAATGAATTTGGCAATGTTCCTTCAGTTCTTATTTTGTGGAATAGTTTGAGGAGTATTGGTATTAGATCATCTTTGAATCATAGAATTCTGCGCTAAAACCATTTAGACCTGGGCTTTTTTTGGTTGGAAGACTTTTGATGACTGCTTTATTTCCTTAAGGGTTAAAGGATTGCTTAAACTGTTTACCTGATCTTGATTTCACTTTGGTAAGTCAAATCTATCCAGAAAATCATCCATTTCCATTACATTTTCCAATTTTGTGGAATACAGCCTTTTGAAGTAAAACCTAATGGTTTTTAAAATTTCCTCAGTGTCTGTTATTATCTCCTCCTTTGTATCTGCTTTTGTTAACTTGGATACTCTCCCTCTGCCTTTTAGTTAGTTTGGCTAAGTTGTTTTTCTATGTTGTTGATCTCAAAGTACCAGCTCTTGGTTTCATTGATTTTTTTTTTAATTCTCTTTGGTTTCAATTTGTTGATTTCAATAATAAGTCTGATTATTTCCTGCCTGAGTCTGATTATTTCTTTTGGTGCATTGCCTTCCTTATGTTCTAAAGCTTTCAGGTGTGCTGCTAATTTACTAATATGGGATATCTCCAATTTCTTTATGAAAGCTTTTAGTGCTATGAACTTTCCTCTGAGCACTGCTTTCATATGTCCATAATTTTGGGTATGTTGTACTTTCATTTTCATTGAATAATAGAAAGTCTTTAATTTCTTATTTTTTCCCTGACCGAGTGTGGTTCCTGTCTCTATGAGTTTACATACTTTCTGTTGTTTCTGTTGTTACTGAGTTCCAGCTTTAATCCATGCTGATCTGATAAGATGCAGGGAGTTATTTCAATCTTTTTATATGTTTAGGCTTGCTTTGTGACTGAGTGTATGGTCAATTTTGGAGAAGGTTCCTTGAGTTGCTGAGAAGAAAGTATGTTCTCTTGTTTTGGGGTGAAATATTCTGTAGATATCTTTTAGGTCCATTTGATTCATGATGTCTGTTAGTTTCTTATTTCCCCATGTAGTTTCTGTCTTGATGCTCTGTCCATTGGAGTATGTGGGGTGTTAAAATCGCCCACTATTTATGTGTGGAGTTCAATGTTTCTTTTACAAATGTTGGTGCCCTTGCATTTGGGGCATAGATGTTCAGAATTGAGATGTAATCTTGGTGGGTTTTTCTTCCAGGGGTATGAGGTTTCCTTCTCTATCTTTTTTTGATTAATTTTGGTTGAAAGTCTATTAGATAGTAGAATCGTTACTCCAGCTTGCTTCTTGGATCTGTTTGCTTGGAAAACCTTTTTCAGCCCTTCACTCTGAGGTAGTGTCCATCTCCATTGCTTAAGTGTGTTTTTTTATATGGAGCAGAAAGGTGGGCCCTGTTTTCATACCATTCTGTTAACCTGTGTTTTTTTATTGTGGAGTTGATGCCATTGATGTTAAGAGATGTTAATGACCAGTTGTTACTTCCTGTTTTTTGATGTTGGTGGTGATTGTGTGTGTGTGTGTCTCCTTTCTTTTGGTTTTGCTGATGTGGTAGAGTTGGCCTCTTTGGGTTGGCAGGCAGAAGGGTAGCGGGTGGAAAGATCTTCAAGCTGAAATCTGGTCCAGCACCAGAGAAGCTTCCTTCAGGTGGAGGATGGGGCTTGGGTCCTTCACCCAGCTCACCTAAACTATTGCCCATTTCTCTCCCAATATCATAAACTTTTAAATATACTATTGTTTGAAATTTTCATGCAGTGTATTTTGATCAAATTATCTCCCTTCTCAGTTCACATCTTTTAAGAAATATTTTGCCAGATAGTGGTGGTACATCCCTCTAATCCCAGCACTCAGGAGACAGGCAGATCTCTGTGAGTTTAAGGCCAGCTTGGTCTACACAGAGTTTCAGAAATGCCAGCACTACACAGAGAAACCCTGTCTCGAACAAACCAAAACCAAAACCAAAACCTTAATAAACCAGTAAATCAATAAAATTCCTTTAAAATATTTTATGCCTTTTTATCTTGTTTTTATTAAAATATAATTACATTGTTCCCTCTCCCCCATTCCATTTTTTTTTTTCTTTCAACTTCTCTCATGGTCCACTGCCCTTCTCAAATTCCTGGCCTCTTTATCCTTTTGTTATTGTTACACACATATGCATGCACACTGTTGAATTCTCTTTAGTGTTGCTTGTATGTATATGATTTCAGGGCTAACCACCTAGTATTGGATAACTCAATAGAGGGCTTCTCCCTTGAAGAAAACTACTCTGGTTCTCCCCTAGCTCCCCATAGTTCTGGTTGGGCCCCTGTGAATTTTTCCCTCACATGATGTCCTGTCTATTGGTGTTGTCGGGTCTTGAGAACCTAACCTGTTAGCCCCAAGAGCTGAGAAGAAGGTTTTAGTGTCTGGGGACCGGTTTACCTGTAGGCAGCAGGAGCTGAGAGGAAGCTGCATGTTTTGGCTGAGTGCTTCACAGCTGAGGACCCTTACCTTCTGTGCTAGTAGCTGGAAGAAGGCAGGACTGTAGGAAAGTGTTAGCATGTAACTGTGCAAGATGTCTATGTATGTGTCCTAGTGTGTAGTTTTTATGTTAGCATTGTGCTTTGTGTAATTGTGGGTGGGTTTTTGTGTATGAGTTTGAAATCGTGTAAGAATGTGAGCATATAGTTGTTTAAGTGTGCCGGCATATGTTAGAGTACATAGTTTATTTTATGCAAGAACATATATTTTTATGTAAAGCTGTGTGAAATTGTAAGTGATTTAATTGAAAATGTGTGCATGTTGGTTGTGTTCAAGGGTGCAGTAATGTGTATGTGAGGTATGTCAGTGAGTTGTGTGAATGTGTGCAAGAGTGGCATTGGAAGCGCGAAAGGCACGAGCATGTGTCACCAAAGCAGTGTTGTCTGCAGGGTATGCGGCCACACCGTGTACAGCACGCTGAGCCGACGCCACATTTACAGTTTAGGGAATGAGAGACCAAGCTAACACTTTATTAAAACCAATACTAAAAATAAACAAACGCTGACAAGAGCTGAAAGCGCAAACAGGAAATTTCTCAGGGGAGGGGACTGTGAAACGGTGTGGCAGGGCCATTCTCTAAAGAGGTGAACCAGCTGCATCAAGAGTGCGATGTGGGAAAGGCACACTGTATCTGCCGACGTGGTGAGACACAGGTGCCAGAGCTGTATGGGGAGTGCTGCCTGGACTCTCCTGCCACATCTGGCTGCAACAGCAGAGGTGCCTCAGGACCTTCTGGTGGTTTTCTGCTCTCTGACTCTGGTGAACAAGCTGGTTCTGGCCCCAGAGTGCCTGGTTTCACTGCCAGCTAGCACACTTCAAGCTCTGGATCTTCGGATATGTGGCTCCACAGATCTAAAGATGGAGACAGATGTGCTGCTGATTCAGTCATTGTGAAAGAAGGAAGTGGCACTGGGTTGCAGGAGGAGACAAGATCCCCAGGATGAGACCTCCTCCCAGCCTTTCCAAAGACAGAGGAGACCTATACTTGCAGGGAATCCAGACCCGGTCCTACAAAAGGACGTGTGCCCAGACCAGGGTCCAGTGACAGCTCTCACAAACAGGAGCCTCTAAGCCTCCCCCGGAGCACCAGGTGCTGAAACCTCCTCACATACACGGTTTCAAGCAACTACCTGAGTCTTCTTCATCTTCATCATCCTCTATCTCTGACTCACTGGCCTCTTCTTGCTGCAAGTCAGTCAGGAGCATATGAACACGAACAATAAGGTCCGAATATGGCATGTTCAAAATCAAGTAGGTCTTCAGCTTCCTCAGAATGGAGAGGTCTGAGGTCTGACAAAACTCCTCAGGGTTCTTATCTATCCATGTGTCCAGGAAGGAACAGAGGGTGCTGGGAAAGCAGATGGGAAGTCAGTCAATGGCCAGGCCTTTCTTTGTCTAAAGCTCCCATGGCTCCCTGAAGGGAGGATTGCAAGGAAGAAGCTATCACCGCCCCCTCGCCCCCGCCCCACATGCTTATCAGTGTAGTGTTTGAACAGGGCTGTGAGGTCCATGGGAGCAGGGAGCTCCACACACTCTTCTCAGCTTCTAATGGAGAACAGCTGAGCAGGTCTGCCTGGCAAGGGTTGGCATGGGATGAGGGTAGTCTCACAGGGGCACTTAAGGCCTCAGGCTTCCCCCATCTCACCACTCACCACTTGCAGGAACCCTGCCCATGTAATTCTTCTGACCCTGCAGGCAATGCTTAGACATCACTATGGTACTAGACACAGGAATGAGATCACAGCATTGGCCAAACCATACCCTGTGAATGCAAGTGACCCCACACTGGAGCCCAAGCCCTTCCTCTTGATGCAAAGCCCCCTTACTTCTTTGCTTGTTCATCCTCTTCACAATAAGGACGGAAGTATGAATAGCTACAAAAGACAAGACAGCATGTAATCTGTACAGGCCCAGGTTCCCAACCAGAAACACATCTGGGGGCAGAACATCTCCTGGAGAAGAATCGCAATACACAACCTCGAAGTAAGATCTGCCTACTCTCAGAATTATTAGTTCACCTGCATACAGTAGGTGTTTCAAATATGCTAGTGCAATGGGTGGACACAAATATCTCAACCCAGACATCTCAGTGGGCACAGCGTCCCTCGAGTTGCCCTCTATGGGTCTCCACTCTGGACACATCTCTACTGGGCACTCCAATAGGAGTTCTAGAACCTCCCTTACAAGTGGGAGAAGCGCTTTCATCAAGGCCTCAGCAATTTTGGTACAGGGATAGAGAGCTCTTTAAAGGTGCAGGGGACAGCCTCATTCATTCAGGTCTCGGCTCTGGGACCTTGGGCCAACCCTGGAAGAAGCATTTTCTGACTTCATGCTGCAGCGTCCTGACAGTACTCTAGACTTTATCAGCAGACAGTGCTTCCCAAAACCAAGAAGAGGATGTGCGCCCTCTGGGCTTGGAGGTGGGCACTCACCGCTTGAACAGCAGGTCCAGCACCTGCTGGGTGGTGGCAAACCTTCGGTATGTACACAGGAAGGCAGGGACAAAGAAGGTGTCCCCAGCCTGCAGGGAAGGCACCAGGTGGTTCACTAGCTTTTCCACCACATCTGCACTGATGCGGGACTCTCCACAGGGCTCCTTCTGGTCCTTTGGGGCAGAATCCTCCTTAGCCTGAGGAGAGATCAAGGTCGATGGTTCAAACAGGCACAGGTCTGCAACATTCTCATTGGTTGTTATTATTGCAAGTTTCCCAAACAGAGCAAAAGTAGGGGAAACTGAGGTTTCAGAGGTTACCTTCTCAGTGTGGCCTTGGTCCTGGCTGCCCTGGGTCAAGTCTGCTTCCTTCCGGGAAAATGGCCAGAGGCGTTGGAGGCAGGAGTGAATCCTGTGTCTCCAGGCACCACCATGACCTCCACTCTTGTCCTTCTTGACGCCTGTGCCTCTAGCAATCTTAAAACAGCAAGAGAACATCCTGCTCTCTCTAGGGTCTCAGCCTAGTGAGCCTGCTTGGCTGGATGTAGGCAGTTGACTGCCTGGTTACCAGGATTCATTGTTGGGTCATGCTCAAGTAAGTGACTTCCCTCAATCTCTGCTTTATCTTTATCCCTGCACATCTTGTTGGCAGGGTAAATTTTGGGTCTTAATTTTTTGTGAGTGGGTTGGTGTCCCCCCCTCCACTAGGGGTCTTTTCTAGTTAGTGTCCTCTTCAATCTCTTCAGTGTCCATGACCCTAGCTACTGGTAGTTTCAGCTATACTCACCCTCCCACCCTCTTGTCTTAAGTCTCAAGATTGTTACAGATATGCTTCTGCCCATGGTTTCTCTTCTCTCTGCAGGCCCTCTGTCCTCCCTTCCCTGCTCTCTCCAAGTCTGATCTTTACACTCATTTTTCTCTGCTCCCTTCTCTTTTGTAGGAGATTAATATTTATTATTGATTTATCTTTTAGTTAAGCTGTGGTTATTCCTAAACCAGCTGTGTACCTAAATCACCCCACAGAGACTAGGATTTATTTAATTAACCTAGAACACAATACTGAGCAGTAGTTACTCCATCCTAAACCTCCAAGCCTGCATAGTTTCCTCCCATTCAGATTTCCCACATTCTACTTGCTTTTAGTCACATCTTTGGTCCGGTTCATCCCTCCTCATGGTTCCAAGTTCTCTTCTGACCTCCTCTCCTCCAGAAGAGTATGTCCTCCCCTATTCTCCCCATTGCACAGCACTGGCTGGTTGTTTTATTGACAACACAGAGAACAAATGGTGCCATGTTTATGCAAACTTGAGACAGGTAATGCTTATTGAAACCAGATAGTGGGGTAGAGAAATCAGCATTTGAATGAACATGGGTAAATTGTATACATTCCACAAGAATATTATACCAACACTTTTCCTACCTCGTTTCCTCTATTTCACCACTACCACTCTATTTCCTCTCCTAAGTTAGATTTAAACATCTTCCCTTGGGTTCTCCATGTTACTTCTTTGGGCCTGTATTATATGGCTAATATCCACTCATAAGTGAGTATATACAGTGTGTTTTTCTGGGTTTGGGTTACCTCACTCAGGATGATCTTTTCTAGTTCCATCCATTTGCCTGCAAATTTCCTTGTTTTTAATAGCTGAGTAGTATTCCATGGGGAAAATGTACCACAATTTCTGTATCCATTCTTCAGGTGAGGGACATCTAGGTTGTTTCCAGATTCTGACGATTACAAATAAAGCTGCTATGAACATGGTTGAGCAAATGTCCTTGTATGGTGGAGCATGTTTTGGATATATGCCCAGGAGTGGTATAGCTGGGTCTTGAGGTAGAGCTATTCCCAATTTTCTGAGAAAGCGCCAGATTGATTTCCAAAGTGGTTGTACAGTTTTCACTCTACCAGTCTTCCAGTCTTGGAAGAATGTTCCCTTTTCTCCACATCCGCATCAGCATGTGCTGTCACTTGAGGTGTTTTTTTTTTTTTTTGTTTGTTTTTTTTTGTTTTTTTTTTTCTGTTCTGACTGGTGTAAAATGAAATCTTAAAGTCATTTGATTTGCATTTCCCTGATGACTAAGGAAGTTGAGCATTTCTTTAAGTGCTTCTCTGACATTCGGGATTTCTTCTGTTGAGAATTCTCTGTACCACATTTTAAACTGGATTATTTGGTTTGTTGGTGTTTAACTTCTTGTCTTTTTTAATGTATTTTCTATATTAGTCCTTTGTTGGATGTAGAATTGGTGACAATCTTTTCCCAATATGTAGGCTGCCATTTCACTCTATTGACAGTCTCTTTTGCCTTTGAGAAGTTTTTCAGTTTCAAGAGGTCCCATTTATTAATTTTTTGATCTTAGAGCATGAGCTGTTGGTTTTCTGTTCAGAGAGTTGTCTCCTGTGCCAATGCGTTCAGGGCCCTTCTCCACTTCTAGTAGATTTAGTGTGTTTGGTTTTATGTTGAGGTCTTTAAGCCACTTGGATTTGAGTTTTGTTCAGGCTGATTAATCTGGATCTATTTGCATTTTTTCTACATATAGACATCCAGTTAGATCAACACCATTTTTTGAATATGTTATCTTTTTATCCCCATTATATGGGTTTTAACTTCTTTGTTAAAACTAAAATGTCCTGAAGTGTGTGGGTTTGTTTCTGGGTCTTCAGTTTGATTCCATTGTATAACCTGTTGTGTGGTTTTTATTACTCTTGCTCTACAGTAGAACGTGAAACCAGGGATGGAGATACCTCCAGAAGTTCTTTTATCCTACAGGATTGTTTTAGCGATTCTGGGTATTTTATTTTCCATATGAAGTTGAGACTTGCTCTTTTAAGGTCTCTAAAGAACTGTGTGGGTGCTTTGATGGGAATTGCCTTGAGTCTGTAGACTGCTTTTTGTTAGGTGGGTATTTTTATTATATTAATAAAAATATATATAAAACTATCATATTGTGTGCAAATAGCTATACTTTGACTTCTTTCTTTCCAATTTGTATCCCCTTGATCTCCTTTAGTTGTCTTTTTGCTCTAGCTAGATAAATAGTACTTCAAGTACTGCATTGAAGAGATATGGAGCTAGTTGGCATCCTTGTCTTCTCCCTGATTTCAGTGTAATTGCTTTAAGTTTCTCTCCATGATGTTGGCTTGCTATATATTGCCTTTATTGTGTTTAGGTATGCACCTTGTATTCCCAGTCTCTCCAGTAATTTTAACATGAAGGGGTGTTGGATTTTGTCAAAGGCTTTTTCAGCATCAAGTGAGATGATGACATGTTCCTTTCTTTCAGTTTGTTTATACGGTGGATTACATTGATGGATTTTTATGTATCGAACCACCCCTGGGATGAAGCCTACATGATCATGTTGGATAATATCTTTGATGTGTGCTTGGATTCAGCTTGTGAGTATTTTATTGAGTACTTTTGCATCAATGTTCATAAAAGAAATTGCTCTGGCTTGCTTCCATGTATGTGGACCTATCTGCATTACCCATATGGCATGCTGGGGTTGGCTACCCAGAGGCTATTTAGGCTGTGGGCTGGCTTTCCCCAGGGTCAGATGATTGTTCAAGGTTCCTGAATAAACTGCATTGAAAAAAAAAAAAGAAATTGCTCTGAAATATTCTTTCTTTGTTGAGCCTTTGTGTGGCTTAGATATAAAGACTGTGGCCTCATAGAATGAGTTTCATAATGTTCCTTCTGTTTTTATATTAGCGCTTTTTTTGAAAGTCTGCACTAAAACCATCTGGCTCTGGGCTTTTTTTTTTTTTCCATTGGGGGACTTTCAATGACTGCTTCTATTTCCTTAGGGGTTACAGGGCTATACCTGATCTTGGTTTGACATTTGTAAGTGGTATCTATCTAGAAATTCATCCATTTGCTTAGCTTCTCCAATTTTTGTGGAGAACAGTGTTTTTTTTTTAAATAAGACCTAATGCTTCTTTGCATTTCCTCAGTGTCTGTTGTTATGACCCCCTTTCACTTCTGATTTTGTTAATTTAGATAATGTCTCTTGTTGAGTGTATTAGTTTTTCTTCAAAGTCTGTACTTATATCTCCGAAACCATGAAAATGGATTGCTGCTAGTTCCACTGCTGAATTCTCACACAGATGCAGGGACACTAGTGGGTGTGGAAAATAAATATTAGAAATGAAGAGGCTTTTTCTGTTTAGAGATATTTTCCTATAGTGCAGGCCTTTGGCATTCTTAGTCCCCCTCCACTTTCAACAGCCATTAGAACTGCTTTTCCATGGCTATAAGTCAGCCTGAAGCAAATGACTAAAGGTCATCCAGCCTTCTGACTTTTGGCATCTGAAAAGACTTGTAATTTTTAATTATGTATCTGTGTGTGTGAGGGAATGTGGCCTTGCGAGTGTAGGTGCCCCCACTCATTGGACTCTTGGTTGTGAGGCACTTGTGGTGGGCGCTGAAAACGGACCTAGGTACTCTGCAAGAGCACTACCTGCTCTTAAACACTGAGGCATCCCTCCAGTCTCTTTCTCTGACGTTCGAAGCAATGTGGGCCTGCTCTGCAGAGATTTGACAGGCTGGACCACGCACATGCACATTGATCTTCATTGGCTTCAACCATTCAAAATGTCAGGCACGCTTGTGTTCATGTTTACCCTTGCGTATTAGTGTCCACCAACGTGGCTTGACAACAGCGTTTCTGCCAACTGTCTCTGCAGTCGATAGACACTAACCAGGAAGCAGACTTGAGGGGGCGTTGGGCAGAGACTTGGCTAGCTTATAAACAAATGATAATATTTGGATCAGGAGGGGTGGGCTTATTATAATACCATTGATATTTAGATATGGATGCAGTGGCTAATCATAATATATAAGAGATGAAAAACAGGAGGGTGGACTTATAATTTGATACACGATGGGGAGAGTCTGCTTATTATACTAACATTGACACTGCGGCGGTTAACGGTTGGCTTGCAGTATCCTTGGCTGAGATGGGAGGAAAATACAGCCGAGAGGGAGGGAAGAGTCCTTTGGATTACACAGGCTTCTCTGCACTCTGTTGCTGTCAGACGAAGAGTCACGAAGAGATGCCCTTGGGTTTCTGTGACAGCCAAGCTCCGAGAAGTAAGCTGTACCTCGGGACCCAGGACCCTGCTTACTTAGACATGGCCTACTTTCCTGACAACGACCTGCACATGGCCGCCTGCGCAGGGGACTTGCCTTTTGTGCGGCTGTACTTCACTCTGGGTAAATACGAAGCCAACCACAGAGACAAGGAGAACAGGTAAGAGACGCCTCAGACCTGAGGAGGATGTGGGAGGAGACACCTCTACTGGCTCCCAAACCGGAATGGGCGGGGAGAACCCAGCTCTGCACTTGGCTCTCTCAGCACCTGTGGTCCGCACACCTGGAGGGATCCCCCGGCCCAGCCACAAGGGCAGAACTCTGGATGCTTTCCCTTCGCCCAGGAGTCCTTTAGCAAGTCAACAGACTATTTAAAAGCATTAAGCAACAAAAGTAGATCATTTTATCTTAGTGTACACATTAGGAATACAATGTTACATACATTTTAAAAGTTGAAAAACAAAAGGAATATTTTTCAAATATAACACCTTCAAGACTAAAAATTCTTCAAGTAAAATCTGGTATCCATTATATGATATATATTAGAATATATATGTATATATATATATATAAATGTATGTTTGTATGTATGTATCCATCTATCTATCTGTCTATCTATCTATCTGTCTGACTGTCTGTCTATCTATCCATCTATCCATCCATCCATCCATCCATTTAAACTGATGTGTGTTGTCTGGAACTGAACTGGGAAGTGTTTCTGCTCCTCCTGCCACATTTGAAAGTTGTACACATCTCTACCTCTTGATCCTAGTAGGGTGAAGAAAACCCATAGCACTTCTTTTTCTCAGCTTACCTTAAAATATCAAATCATTACAAACACACAGAGTTATTAAAAAAATTACAGTGCATCCATTGAAACAAATATCTCACGTTTGAAGGAAGCATAGACAGACATAGAGGAAAATTGGCTTGTTACGCTCAGTGACAACTCTGATTACATCTACACAAATATTGATTGTAGATTTTTATTAGCAAACCATGTGCAAAAACGAATGTATTGTTTTCAAGTATTTAAATTACAAGTGAACTTTTCTCTTTTTTATTACTTAAATCAGTGGTTCTAAACCTTCTTATTGCTGTGACCCTTAAAACAGTTCCGCATGTTCTGCGGAACATAAAAGTATTTTTGTTGCTACTTCATAACTGTAATTTGCTACTGTTTTGAATCATAATGTGAATATCTGTGTTTTCTGATGGTGTTAGGTGATCCTGTGAGAGTCTCACTGACGCCTCCACCGGTTAGAACCACTGACTTAAATGTTAATTTGAACACTTGGTGGCTTGTGGTCATCTTTTTATTTCTCTCTAGCTTCTTTTTGGCGGTAGAGAGTATGCTCTACTTTAACACAGTAGGTTGGCACCAAGTCTTGCTCTTCGACTCCTGTAGAGTTAGTTGGTCATGGTTCTGCATGCACTTCTGCTCTTCCTTCAAATAGGCCTTTGAATAGTAGATTGTTTTCATCCACAGATGGAACTCTTACACTGTTTTAATTCTGTGTTTATATATGTATTGATAGTTTCTCTCTAAACTTAGTCTTTTCTGAAGAGGATCTTTTTATCTGTGTTTATAAATGTTTATATTATATAAATATTACCAAGCATAATTTTATTCTATATAGACTTATACATGCATACAGTTGTAGACTGATTGTGCTGGTTAGTTTCAGGTCAATTTGACACAAGTTAAAGTCATCTGAGACGAGGGAACTGCAATTAAGAAAATGCCTCCATATGGTTGGGCTGTAGCAAAGCCTGTAGGGCATTTCCTTAATTAGTGATTGATGTGGGAGGGCCCAGGGCATTATGGGTGCTGCCATCCCTGGGCTGGTGGTTCTGGGTTCTATAAGAAAGCAGGCTGAAAATAGAAACAGAAGGAACATTATCAAACTCATTCTATGAAGCCACAGTCACCTTGGTACCTAAACCACACAAAGACCCAACAAAAAAAGAGAATTTCAGGCCAATCTCCTTTATGAACATTGATGCAAAAATACTCAACAAAATACTCAACAGAATACAAGAACACATCAAAGATATTATCCAATATGACCAAGTAGGCTTCATCCCAGGTATGCAGGGGTTGTTCAACATACAGAAATCCATCAATGTGATCCACCATATTAACAAACTGAAAGAAAAAAACCACGTGATAATCTCCCTAGATGCTGAAAAAGCATTTGACAAAATCCAACATCCATTCATGTTTAAAGTATTGGAGAGATCAGGGATACAAGGCACATATCTAAACATATTAAAGGCGATATACAGCAAGCCTACAGCCAACATCAAACTGAACGGAGAGAAACTTAAAGCAATCCCACTGAAATCAGGGACAAGACAAGGCTGCCCACTCTCTCTATATCTCTTCAACATAGTTCTGGAAGTTCTTGCTAGAGCAATATGACAGTTGAAGGAGATCAAGGGGATACAGATTGGAAAGGAAGCCAAATTATCACTATTTGCAGATGATATGATAGTATACGTGAGTGACCCCAAAAACTCTACCAGGGAACTCCTGCAGCTGATAAACACCTTCAGCAAAGTGGCCGGATACAAAATTAACTCAAAAAAATCAGTAGCCCTCCTGACAAAAGACAAAAGGGCTGAGAGAGAAATTAGGGAAATAACACCCTTCACAATAGCCACAAATGACATAAAGTACCTTGGAGTAACCCTAACCAAGCAAGTCAAAGACTTGTATGAAAAAAATTTCAAGTCTCTGAAGAAAGAACTAGAAGAAGATATGAGAAGATGGAAAGATCTCCCATGCTCATGGCTTGGCAGGATTAACATAGTAAAAATGGCCATCTTACCAAAAGCAATCTACAGATTCAATGCAATTCCCATCAAATTACCAACACAGTTCTTTACAGACCTGGAAAGAAAAATTCTCAACTTCATATGGAATAACAAGAAACCCAGAATTGCTAAAACAATCCTCTACAATAAAAGATCTTTTGGAGGTATCTCCATCCTTGATCTTAAGCTGTACTATAGAGCAACAGTTTTAAAAACTGCATGGTACTGGCATAGAAACAGAATGGTGGATCAATGGAACTGAACAGAGGACCCAGAAATAAACCCACACACTTATGGACACCTGATCTTTGACAAAGATGCCAAAACCATACAATGGAAAAAAGATAGCATCTTCAACAAATGGTGCTGGTCCAACTGGATGTCTATATGTAGAAAAATAAAAATAGATCCATACTTATCACCTTGCACAAAACTAAAGTTCAAGTGAATCAAAGACCTCAACATAAAACCAGACACATTAAATCGGTCAGAAAAAAAAGTGGGGAATATCCTAGAACACATTGGCACAGGAGACAACTTCTTGAACAGAACACCAACAGCACAGGCTCTAAGAGCAACAATCAATAAATGGGACCTCATGAAACTGAAAAGCTTCTGTAAAGCAAAGGACACCGTCATCAAAACAAAACAACTGCCTACAGATTGGGAAAGAATCTTCACCAACCCTTTATCTGACAGAGGACTAATATCCAGTATATATAAAGAACTAAAGAAGCTGAAAAACAGCAAACCAGTTAATCCACTTAAAAAATGGGGAACAGAGCTAAACAGAGAATTCTCTGTAGAGGAATATCGAATGGCAAAAAAACACTTAAAGAAATGCTCAACGTCATTAACCATTAGGGAAATGCAAACCAAAATGACCCTGAGATTTCACCTTACACCCATCAGAATAGCCAAGATGAAAAACTCAAGTGACAACACATGCTGGAGAGGTTGTGGAGAAAGGGGAACCCTCCTCCACTGCTGGTGGGAATGTAAACTTGTACAACCACTCTGGAAATCAATCTGGCACTTTCTCAGACAACTAGGAACAGCCATACCATTCCTAGGCATATATCCAAAAGAGGCTCAAGCACACAATAAAGACATTTGCTCAACCATGTTTGTAGCAGCTTTATTTGTAATAGCCAGAATCTGGAAACAGCCCAGATGCCCCTCAACTGAAGAATGGATGCAGAAATTGTGGTACAACTACACAATGGAGTATTACTCAGCAATGAAAAATAAGGAAATCATGAAATTTGCAGGTAAATTGTCGGACCTAGAAAGGATCATCCTGACTGAGCTGTTCCAGAAGCAGAAAGACACACAGGGTATATACTCACTCATATAGACATATAACATAGGATAAACCTACTAAAAACTGTGCATCTAAAGAAACTAATCAAGAGAGAGGACCCTGACTAAAACGCTCAATCCCCATCCTGAAAGGCAAAGAGGATGAACATCAGAAGAAGAAGAAAACAGGAAACAACCTAGGAACCTGCCACAGAAGGCCTCTGAAAGCCTCTGCCTTGCAGACTATCAAAGCAGACGCTGAGACTTCTGGCCTACTGTTGGGCAGAGTGCATGGAATCTTATGTAAGAAGTGGGAAATAGTAAGAGCTGGAGAGGACAGGAACCACACAAGGAGAGCAACAGAACCAGAAAATTTGAACACAGGGAACATCCCAGAGACTCATACTCCAATCGAGGACTATTCATGGAGATACCCTAGAACCCCCTCATAGATGTAGCACATGACAGTTCAGTGTCCAAATGGGTTACATAGTAATGGGAAGAGGGACTGCCTCTGACATAATCTGATTGGCCTTTTCTTTGATCACCTATCCCTGAGGGGGGAGTAGCCTTACCAGGCCACAGAAGATGATATTGCAGCCACTCCTGACGTGATCTGATAGATTAAGATCAGCAGGAAGGAGAGGAGGACCTCCCCTATCAGTGGACTTGGGGAGAGGCATGGGTAAAGAAGGGGGAGAGGGGGAAGAAGGGTGGGATTGGGAGGGGCTTATGGGGGGATACAAGGTGAATAAAGTGTAATTAATAAAAAAAGAATAATAATGAAAAAAAAGAACAGAAGCTCCACAAGGACCAAAAAAAAAAAAAAAAAAACACAAAAAACCCCCACAAACAAACAAACAAACAAACAAACAAAAACCAGGCTGAGCAAGCCATGAGAAAGCAAACCAGTAAGCAGCACCCTTCCATGTCCTCTGTGTCAGCTCCAGAGTTCTGCCTTGTTTGAGTTCTGTTCTGTCCTTTGATGGTGAACAGTGACACAAGCTAAATAAGCCCTTTCTTCCCCGATTTTCTTTGGTCATGGTGTTTTATCACAGGAATAGAAATCTAAACCATTTTTATTCATTGTTAGCCAGATAGAGCCAAGTAATTGTGGTAATGATACTTGCTGTTTTGCCCAATGCCAGAATGCTAGTGAATTTAGGTATGCCCTGGTTACTCGCATGCCTCGCTGGATGTCTGTGCCCATTGATGACCCTCACGCTATGACTCTCTTCAGACAGAAAAGGGATCTTGGAATTGCAGCCGCCATTGTTACTGCCATCTCATTGGCGGCTGTTGGAGCTACCACCACGGCATTAGCCATGAGTCATACTATGCAAACTGCTCAGACCCTAAATAATCTTTTAGTCAATGTAGCTCATGCTTTAGATGTACAAAAAGGAATTAATGTTCAACTAAAAGGAGACTTGATGGTGTTCAATCAGAGGATTGACCTCGTGCAGGAGCAAATTGATACCCTATGGCAAATCGCTCAACTTGACTGTCAATGGAAGTATGCTGGACTTTGTGTCACTAGCATACAATATGAGAATTTTTCCCATGCTGCAAATCTGTCTAAACAATTGTCTAGCTATATTTTAGGTAATTGGATTGAAGAATTCGATACTATGATGGAGCAGCTGAGAGTGGCCATTGTTACGGCAAATTCTACCAGAGTGGACGCAGGACTAACCACAGGATTATCATCATGGATTGCTGCAGCCATGAATCATCTGAAGGAATGGGCGGACATGGGAGCGTTAGCAGGCCTTCTGCTGTTGGTCTCCTTGGTTTGCCTGTGGTGTATATGCAAGATTAGAGTCTCACAACAGCGTAATGCAGCCATGATCATTCAGGCCTTTACAGCCATTGAAGCAGGACAGTCTTCCCAAGCATGGTTGGCTACCATAAAAAGCTAAAATGTTACGCTCAGGATGTGAGGCTAAGCACTGCACTCAGGGTCAGCCGCTTTGGACCCAGAGAAGAGCATGTCTGATTGCATGCGGGTTGATACCCCAGGTCCCGCCTCTGAGAAAAAGATAGCGGACGGGTCTGATGCTCTTTGGGTGGATGACACCTAAATGAACATTGGTACAAAGTCCCAATTTATTTCTAATATCAGAGATTAGACCTCTACTCTTGCCTGATGCGTCTAAAACAAAAAGGGGAAACTGTAGAGAGCTGCGTAATGCTGCGCCTTAAAGATGGAGCTGGTTTCCACCTTCCACCTTCCCGATGGTGAATGCACTCTGTCACAAACAACTCCATATTTGGCTAAGGCCGAGGATCTGGCTTGCTTCCATGTATGTGGACCTATCTGCATTGCACACAAGGCATGCTGGGGTTGGCTACCCAGAGGCTATTTTAAGCTGTGGGCTGGCTTTCCCCAGGGTCAGAAGATTGTTCAAGGTTCCTGAATAAACTGCATTGAGAAGAACAAAAAAAAAAAAAAAAACAGAAAAAAAAAAGATCAGAAAGAAGGAGAGGAGGACCTCCCCTATTAGTGGACTTGGGGAGAGGCATGCATGCAGAAAAGGGGGGAGGGTGGGACCGGGAGTGGAGGAGGGAGGGGTTTGTGAGGGGATACAAAAGGAATAAAGTGTAATTAATAAAAGTTAAATAAAAAATTAAAAAAAGAAATCTAAACCAAGACACTAATCATAAATATGAAAGTAAAAAATAGCAAATATAAATGGTTATTAATATTGCACAGGGGTCTTATTTTTACAATATTTTCTCTATAGAAACATGATTCCTTGTCCCCCGTTCTCTCAATCTGTTTAACCAGAATATCTACTATGTATATACTATCTTTCAGGATCTATCCCTTCTTGAAAACTTCATGTTTCTTTGACCAAAGTAGCAATACTGACTAAAATAAATTATACCCATTGTATATATATATATATATATACACATATATATATATGATTATACATATTGGATTATATATATATGATTATATATAGGATTATATGTAGGATTGTATTCTGACCCATTATTATAAGTACTAAAAAATTCTAAAAATTATTACCATTCATAGTTGTAAAACAGGAGAAGAGCATTCTAGCTTCAGCATCTTAGCAGGAAGAACATGAGTGTGTGGCTAGCCTGGAAGGAAGATCCTGTCTTACTTAAGAAAATTATGTTACACTCATTGAAATATAGAATCCTTAAAACACCTCCAAAATGGGTATAGTTATATTGTTTTATCTACCTGAAACACTATGTATGTTAAGTTGAAATAATATAATATCTAGCATGTTATAAGTAACACTTTCTTAATTATTATATATACATTGTCAATGAAGCATCACAATGTTCCAGTTTATTGGAGCAGAAATGAAGCCTTGAAAGGGTAAGAGATAGCTTGTAGGCAACAGAGCCTAGACTAGGATAAAAATATGACAGGGTTTGAAGACAAATCCTTACTCCCACACCTAGACTCATGCACTTGGTCCTCAGATGGCAGCTCTGGTTTGGGTGGTATGAAGTCTTGTGAACAGATGCAAGTTTCTGGGGTCAGTCTTTAGAGCAGTATGGCTGGTTGTTGGTTCCAGCCCCTTCTCTCTTTCCTCAATACTGCCATGAGCATGTGGTTTATAGGGCAGAAGACCTGCTTTGTGGTAGGAATGTGGGCAAGTTTGGAGTTCAGTGTTGGAGAAGAATGCTGTGAGCAGAGCCTAGTGAACTGTCTTGCTTCAAGTACAGAAGACAGCATGTCAATGGAAACAGACAAGAAAAGACTCAGGAGACTTGGAAACAAGGGGTGTATATTAAATTGGGAAAGAAGCCTTTTGTATTACACTCTGGCAAAGGATCTATGTTCTATGTCCTGAAATTTTAAATGCAAATAAAAGCAGATGCAAATAAAGCAGCTGTGTGTGTGTGTGTGTGTGTGTGTGTGTGTGTGTGTGTGCGCGCGTTTGGTTTTGGAAGAAATTTCACAAAGAAAACACATTTCTTCAGAAGGACATCACATATTTGTTTAAAAGGCACATTCACTCTATGCTATTAACAGTTTCAGTTACATGAATACTTGTGTATATTGAGATAGTGCACTGTGATTTCTCTGTAGGAATGCCATGCACTTCGCCTGCTTCTATGGACATCTAGAACTGGTGAGGTATCTCTGGAGGCGTGGCTGTGAGATTAATGTGTGTGACAATCACAACATCACACCCCTGATGAAGGTAGATCATAGTCATCATTTTAAAAATGAGTTGATTTTGATTTACCTAAAAATGAATTCATCTCATGTAAATATGATTAATTGGTAAAACCCATGAATGTGTGTCATAAATTCTTTGAATTGACCATGTGCTTCTTGTTGCACCCTTTTAAGGCTGTCCAAAGCTGGGAAGAGGAAATCGTGTGTTTTCTGCTAGAGCATCATGCCAACCCGCACATTAAAGACGGCAGGGGTAACACTGCCCTTCATTATGCCGTCTATGCCGGGAACTCAGCAACCGCTGCCAGGCTGCTGCAGTACGGAGCAGATATTGAGGAAAGAACCCAAGTAAGGATCACTCTGCCTAGAGACAGTGGTGATACCCTGCTGGGTGGAGTCTTTCAGAGGCCCTCTGTGGTAGGCTCCTGTCCTGTTTCCTGCTTTCTCCCTCTTAAAATATCCATCACATTTGCCTTTCTGAATGAGGACTGATCATCTTACCCAGGGTCCTCCTTGCTTAGCTTCTTTAGGTATACAGATTTTAGTATGCTTATCCTATATTATATGTTTAATATCCACTTATGAATGAGTACACACCATGTGTGTCTTTCTGCTTCTGGGATAGCTCACTCAGGATGCTCTTTTCCAGTTCCCACCATTTGCCTACAAATTTCATGATTTCATTGTTTTTAATTTCTGAGTAGTATTCCATTGTGTAGATGTACCACAATTTCTGTATCCATTCCTCAGTTGAGGGACATCTGGGTTGTTTCCAGATTCTGGTTATTATGAATAAAACTGCTATGAACATGTTTGTGCAAATGTCCTTGTTGTATATTTGAGCAGAGACTCATAGCTAAACTTTGGGCAGAGTGCAGGGAATTGTGTGAAAGAAGGGGGAGATAGAAAGACCTGGAGGGGACAGGAGCTCCACAAGGAGAGCAACAGAACCAAAAAGTCTGGGCACAGGGGTCTTTTCTGAGACTGATACTCCAGCCAAGGACCATTGATGGAGATAACCTAGAATCCCTGCTCAGAGGAAGCCCATGGGTGCCTCAGATTCCAAGTGGGTTCCCTAGTGAGGGGAACAGGGACTGTCTCTGACATGAACTCAATGGCTGGCTCTTTGATCACCTCCCCCTGAGGGGGGAGCAGCCTTACCAGGCCACAGAGGAAGACAATGTAGACAGTCCTGATGAGACCTGATAGGCTAGGGTCAGATGGGGGGGGGGAGGAGAACCTCCCCTATCAGTGGACTTGGGGAGGGGAATGGGAGAAGATGAGGGAGGGAAGGTGAGTTTGGGAGGACACAAAAGAGGGGACTACAGCTGGGATACAAACTGAATAAACTGTAATCAATAAAAAATAAATAAATTTCAAAAAATTCATATATATATATAAGAAATACCTGTGATGTGTGCAGGGCTAATCACCCCTGTTTAGAAGCTCATTTGCTCTCTGAATGAAAATGCTTAGACAAAATTGGAAGGAAAATCATTTTCAGTATTGGTACTATGGAAGGTGTAACTTTCTTCTTTAAACTCAAGACAAATGTATGTGAAAACACTGAATTTGTTAAAGGTAAGGTTTGAGTTTTGTTCAGTACTTTAAAAACATTTTTGTAAACATTAAAAATCAATACAATAAAGCAATATTAGCTTTGCAAATATCTATCATCTTACAACTCAAAACAACTTTGAAGTAAGTGGAAATATTGACACCATCGACAAGTTCTATCAATAATTTATCTAGTCATGGGAGTGCTAATAGAAGATTAATGGAAACAGAAGCTGATTAGAATTATCCAAGCCAATTTGCAAGTTATATAACTAGCAAAATAGCCGGGAAGGCCTTGTTAATTGTTTAGAATTTTTCCAGTTTGTTTGTATGGACAGGCTATTCTTGAGTTTGGTATAATTTTTGCCTACTTTGAGAAAGGATGTTACTGAATTAAAAATTAGCCAAGGGGCAGGACTTAGAGAAACAATTGATGGCAAGAACATGGCAGGCTGTTTCTACTGAGAGCTCAGGCCCCAGCACCAGGGACAGACAGCCTGAGTTTGTCTCTGAGGAGAGGAATCAGCCAGGCAAGAATGAGTCTCCTATTATTTTTTTCCTTTAGGATTAGAGAGTTTTCACAGTGCAAGCCTACATCAGGTTCTCTGATTACAAGGCAGGAGGCAGAAGACAGAGAAGAGGTGGGGAAAAGTGACTGTGGCCACCAATATCCCCTTTGATATGTACTCACTTCTTAGGTGAGAGATTGTGACACCAGCAAGTCTCTGAACTAGGGACTCACAGAGAGTGGCTTAGTAAGAGGGTCGGAAAAAGTGGAGAGCTGCTGGAAAGTATTGTAGCCTGGGCAGCAGCTAGACTCTAGCAATATGTTCCTAAAATCTAGCCTTTTGATTATATTTAAAAAAATAAACATAAAGGTGTTATTACAGAAGACCCAGGGATATGTGTGTCAGCCCCATCTAACTGATATGAACAGGGTGAAGTTTGAGGGCGGAACTGCATCTTCTCCAGTGGGTAGTCAGGTGCTGGCCCCTAGAAGGGAGGCTGGCATCTGCATTCACTCACAGGAGGATATTATTGAGTCCAAGCAGTGTGCTGGACAGGATCCTGGATGACCTGGACCAGCATGCACATCCAGGGATTGCTCTGTGGATATTTAGAGTCAATTAAAGGGAAGTAAGGAGGTCCAAGAAGAGCTTTCAAATCAAGTCAGAATTACTGAGAGAAGGGGATAATCAAAATAATAAGATTTGAAATTTTTATTTTTGACAAGGTTGTGAAGAAGAAAGAGTAAAGATAGATTCTAGAAGGGTTGCTATACTTTTCTTTTCTCTTTCCCTTTCTTCCTTTTTTCCTTTTTTTCTTTCCCTTTCTTCCCTCCAAATCCTCCCATGCTCTCCCCCTGCTCTCCTTCAAATTCATGACCTCTTTTAAAATTATTACATATATAAATGTATATACACATATACATTCATGTATATAACCAGTTGAGTCCATATAAGGTTGCGTATATGATGTGTATGTATGTTTTCAGGGGTAACCATTTGTACTGAACAATCAGTTGGTGTGCTCTCTCTTGCCTGGGAAGGGCCACCTCTCTTGCTCCCAACTTTACCCAGTTGCCTCTAGCTCTTTGTTTTGTTTTTTTTTCTTTTTTTAATTTAATTTTTAGTTTTTGTATCAATTACAGTTATTCATATTTTATCCCGGTTGTAGCCCCCTCCTTCATTCCCTCCCAATCCCACCTTCCCTCTTTTGTCTCTTCCCATGCCCCCCTCCAAGTCCACTGATAGGGGAGGTCCTCCTCCCCTTCCATCTGACCCAAGCTTATCAGGTCTCATCAGGACTGGCTGCATTGTAGCCATTCCTCTGTTGCCTGGTAAGGCTGCTCCCCCGTCAGTGGAAGGTGATCAAAGAGCAGGCCAATCAGTTCAGAGACAGTCCCTGTCCCCATTACTATGGAACCCACTTGGACATTGAACTGTCATGGGCTACATCTGAGCAGGGGTTCTAGATTATCTCCATCAATGGTCCTTGGCTGGAGTATTAGTCTCAGAAAAGACCACTGGGCCCAGATTTTTTGGTTCTGTTGTTCTCCTTGTGGAGCTCCTATCCCCTCCAGGTCTTTCTTTCTCCCCCTTCTTTCATAAGATTCTCTGCACTCTGCCCAAAGGTTGGCCATAAGTCTCAGCATCTGCTTTGATACCCTGCAGGGTAGAGCCTTTCAGAGGCCCTCTGTGGTAGGCTCCTGTCCTGTTCCCTGTTCTCTCCTTCTTCTGATGTCTATGTGAGGAGAACTTTTAGTGCTTGTAAGAAACCCCAAGAAAACAAGAGTCTTGTGACCTCACTTTTTTAAAACACACTCTTTCTCGGAATGTGTTTTTGTGCTCATCCAGGTGTAGCAGATAGGGGTGAGTGTACTTCAGCTGTTATTTATGTGCCTCTCTGGAAAACATGTCTCTGCTCCATGTAGCCTGTCCTTGCAGTTAGACACTTTACTCGCATAACTCTTGAGAACCCTCAGGTATAAATTGTCTGACACTCTGAATAAAGTTGGCTATCACATGAGACTTTAATCTGTCCTGTTTTTAGGCTCTGCTCTCCCAGATTCATGATGTGGCCCAGAGAGGTAAACAGTTGATGATAAAGCCTTTATTGCAGTGTGGTACTTCTGTGATGGGAATAGTTTTGGGGCTTTAGACATGAAAATTTAGCTTATTAATTCAATAAAGCAACGAGAACCTTTGCTATTGTGTTTGTGATTGAACGTTTGAGATAAAGAGACAGCCCTTGCCTTCAGAACACTGAAGTTTAGATGGAAGAAATCACATGACTCCAAAATACTAAGGCAAATGCAAGAAGGGGAGCAAAGTTTCATAAAAGCAAAACTATTTCAAGTGAGCTTTGGGGAGGATTGAGGTTCATGTCACAGCTGTAGGCAAAAGGCAACAGTCTGAAGAGAATGTGCGGCACACATGGAAGCATAGTAGGGTGAGAAGGAAAGGGTGGCTCTTAGTGCACTGTCTTTATCTCTAGCCCACTTCTTGTTTTTATTTTATTATTTTTTTTATCAGTTACATTTTATTAACTCTGTATCCCAGCCGTGTCCCGATCCCTCATTCCCTCCCAGTCCCTCCCTCCCTCCCTCCCTCATCTCCACCGTGCCCCTTTCCAAGTCCACTGATAGGGGGGACCTCCTCCCCATTCATCTGATCCTGTTTTATCAGGTATCTTCAGGACTGGCTGCAAAGCCCTCCTCTGTGGCCTAACAGGACTGCTCCTCCCTTCGGGGGTGGGGAGACCAAAGAGCCAGTCATTGAGTTCCTGTTAGAAATAGTCCCTGTTCCCCTCACTTTGGGAAACCAATTGGTTACTGAGCTACCACAGGCTACATCTGAGTGGAGGTTCTAGGTTATAACCATACATGGTCCTTGGTTGAATGTCAGTCTCAGAAAAGACCCTGTGCCCAGATATATTTGGTCCTTGTGGAGCTCCTATCCTTTCCCCAACAGACTAACTCCCCTTCTTTCTTATGATTCCCTGTACTCTGCCAAAGGTTTGGTCATGAGTCTTTGCTTTGAAAACTCTGCTAGTTAGAGTCTTTCAGATGCGCTCAGTAGACTCCTGTCATACGTTCAATGCACATCCCATCTGTCTTTCTAAACGAGGATTGATCATCTTACCCCATGTCCGCTCAATTGATTATCTTTTTTAGGTGTATAGATTTCATTATGTTTATCATATCTTGTAGGTCTATATAAGTGAGTATATCCCATGTTTGTCTTTCTCCTTCTGGGATATTTCACTCAGAATGATCTTTTCTAGATCCCACCATTTGCCTGCAAATTTCATGATTTCCTCCTTTTTGATTGCTGAGTAGTATTCCATTGTGTAAAAATACCACAATTTCTGTACCCATTCCTCCGTTGATGGACATCTGGGTTGTTTCCAGGTTCTGGCTATTACAAATAAAGCTGCTATAAACATGGTTGAGCAAGTATCCCTTTTGTGTACTTGAACGAACTTTGGGTATATACCTAGCAGTGGTATAGCTGGGTCTTGAGGAAGCACTATTCCTAATTGTCTTAGAAAGCGCCAGATAGCTTTCCAGAGTTCTAGCCCACTTCTTTAGGCTCTGTGTTTGTTTCATATATTTATGCCTTTGAGTCTTTTCAAAATCTGTTTATTTTGTTATTTTACAGGATAACCTCACACCATTATTGCTTGCTCTCAGGGAAAACAGACTGAAGATGGCACAGTTTTTAGTAAAGATGGAAGCAAGTGTACATGCAGTTGACTCTCAGAGAAGGTAGAATCATTTGACTTACAAAAAACCTTTCAGTGTTATCCTAAAATGGAGACAGCCATGCCCATAAAAATACATTAATAGAACAATACAATTAACATACAGGGATATACTGAAAGCAGACATATATTTTTTGTTAGGTAGATTTTCTTTTCTTCTCCTCCCCATCCTCCTCCTTTTTAATTTTTTTATTTTTGAGACATGGTTCTTCTTTGTCGCTCTGGCTGTCCTAGAACTTGCTCTGTAGATCAAGGTGGACTTGAGCCCAAAGATCTGCATGCCTTTGCCTTCTGAAGGCTGGTATTAATGATATGAGCCACCATGCCCAGTTTAGAATTTGTTTTTCTTTTTTCCTTTTTTGGTTTCTTGAGACAGGGTTTTTCTGTATAGCCTTGGCAGTCCTGGACTCACTTTGTAGACTGGGCTGGCAATCCACCTGCCTCTGCCTCCCAAGTGCTGGAATTACAGGCATGTGCCACCATGCCCAGCTATCAGCTTAGAATTTCAATAATCCAAACTGAGTGATATGTTACAAAGTTTATACCCTCTTATTAATATTGACAATTTAATTTTCATCCTGATATTATACATATGATTTTGTATTAGCTAAAATGTATTAATTTTGTTTTTATATACTTTTCTTTAAAAAATTTTATATTGAGTATAAAATTAAAAAAAAACTTTGTGTATCAGTTACTTATCATACAGGCATGACATAATATATAACAGAGGCAAATTAATGGAGGGAAGATTCATTTTAACTCATGATCTCAGAACCTGTTGTCTGTCTTGGCAAGGACACCATGATTCAGTATCTCCATCACTGGGAGAATGTGGGAAAACTCCCCAGCTTTCCTGTGTACCTAACATCTCCCGCACCCTGAAGTCCCATTTGCAGCTCAAACACACAACTCTACTAAGCCCTGTGCAGGATATTTCAGCTTGCTGCTCACTGCCTGGTCTTATGGGTTTATTTTTAGTCCTAAAACCCTGGTGTAAATCCGCATAATCCCCTAACTCTTGAATCCTTTACACCCCAAACTGGTACTACATGGATAATATTATCTGCTTCCAAACTGAACTATAGCAAGATCCCCTTAGGTCTTGACTAGCATTGCTTTCCAGAGATGTGTGGCTAAACCAGGGAAAATACATCTCTAATATATTAAAAATGTAATAATACACTTGAAGCATGGTTGTAAGATTATTCACACGAGAGCTGGCTAGCAATCAGGAGACAGTGGCAGGCATATCTATGAGTTTGAGGTCAGCCTGATCTACATAATAAAACATACATCTTGAGTCCCTGTCTGAAAAAAAATATTAACACACACTGAGGAATCCCATCATATGGTAATCAGCACCATTAACTGAAAGTACTGTAACTGTCTTTGCACTATAATCAGTATCATTTTATATTGTTACTAATATATTAATCACACAAATAATTTTACTTATTCAACATGAGTATAAGTTACAAGATTTTTTTTTAAGCCATGGAAAAAATAGATAACTCCTAAATCTTAATGTGCATCAGATAATGTTTCCTTAGTAACATAGTTGTCCATCATAGGATATTAAGTTAGGACTCTTCCAGGTAGTAGATTAGTGGGGAAGAAGTCTACTAGTGTTGTCTTTTTAGCACTGAAGAAAACTTACAGTGTGGACTATCGGATCACCCAAAATACTTATGCTATTAATAATTCTATAGAGTTGGGCAAGCTATTTGGTAAAGCGTACCTAATAATCATTTAAATGATTATAGTAAGGTTTGTAACAATTTGTATTTGTTTTAGAAATTCTCTCATGTATGCTGTAAGATGTGATTCACCAGTTATGGTCAACCTTCTTCTTCAACAAGGTGTGGACATGAATTTGAAAGATTTGTTTGGATGGACTGCTTTACGCTATGCTATTGAAGGTGATCGTGAGGTGTAAGTAATTCTAACCAACTTTAATTGTTTCAAATAATTGCACCAGGTAATACACTTGAGTGTGGTTCCCATCAGTTGCTGGGATTTCACTTTCAGGTCAGGTAGTTTTGAAATGAAAGTCAGTTAGTCCACCTCATCAGCTAGAATCAAAAACAAAATTATGGATTATTTAGAAGTAGAAATGGGTGCAGGATATTTTAATTCCAAGCTGTGCTTGCTTTTCAATAATGTTGGTATTGAATACTGTGGGCAAGGCAAGTGTTCTACTGGTCTACATTCACAACTCCTGCTCAGTAGTTTAAGATCTTCATACTTAGAGATTCTAGAAATGCTTAATTTAATTCCAAACATAACCTTTGTGCATCAGACACAGTGTCACATTTTTATTTTTAATTGTTTACTTTAGTCTTATAATATTCATTTAAGTAGAAAATCTCTAAAAGATGTCTTTTACACAAGCCAACTGGAAATTCCAGGAAACCAGCTTGTTCTGTAAATACAAGAGAATCAACCCTCTTTCACAAATCAGAGGGAGAAAGGAAAGAAATTCTAGTCATGTCTTTTTTTCTTGTTAATTTTGTTGTTACAGTTTTGTCATTCAGTGGCTCCCATAGCACAGTAAGGATTAACAGCTACTCAGTAGTTGCCCTCATTGTTCCAAATCCCTGAGCTCTTGTGGCATGGTTTACATAATTATTAGAAGAGTTTCTTCATTTCAAATGGATTTTATTCCAAAAGAGCTCTACTTTAGCAGCTAGGAGTCTTAGCTTTACCCATCGACAGTAAATAGACCCTTCTCATCTGTTCAAAACCTTTATTTCCAGTCAACATGTGAACCTAGACCTTCATGATTGGTTACCTAGGAGGATTTTGGCTATTCTGCCTTTAAATATATGTTGTCACAACTCCAAAATATCCGATAGTGTCCGATAATTTTTCAAGAAGAGATTAAAGATTCTGCTATTCTTTGACACTGAACTTTATCCAGAAACTCCTTTACCAGTTTGAATAGCCCCATTTCTGAGTTTGGATGATTCTAAATCACTCTACTCAGGGGACATTCCAATTCAGTTTTTTCTTTTTATTTTAATTATTCTCTCATACATTATATCTTAACTGAAGTTCCCCTCCTTTCACCTTTCCCCATCCCTCCCCCTCCTCTCCTATAGATCTGCTCCTCTATTCCCCCTACTACCTCCCCCCCCAACCAAAAAAAAGAGCAGGCCTCCCAGGGATATCTACCCATGGCTTAACCGGGCACAAGACTAGGCACAAGCCCTCATATTGAGGCTGGATGAAGCAAACTAGTAGGAGGAAAAGAGTCACAAGCACAGGTAAAAGAGTTGAGATTACCCCCCACTATTGGGAGTTACACAAGAACATCAAGCTACACAACCGTAGGGTATATTCAGAGGACCTAATTCTTACCCATACAGGTCTGTGTTTGTTGCTTCAGTCTCTGTGAGCTCCTATGAGCCCTGCTTAGTTGATTCTGTGGGCCATGTTCTTCTGGTGTCCTCAAACCTTGGCTCTTACCATCCTTCCCTCCCCGCCACTGTGGAGGTTCCCCTGGCTTTGCCTAGTGTTTGACTGTGGGTCTCTGAATCTGTTCCCATCAGTTGCTGGATGATGCCTCTCTGATGACAGCTGGCTAGTCACAGATCTATGATTATAGCAGAATATAATTAGGAATAATTTTGTTGATTTTTTTTGCCAGTTGTCTTACTTAGGCTTTTATTGCTGTGAAGAGACACCATGGTCATGGCAAATGTTATGAAGGAAGACATTTAATTGGGCCTGGCTTACATTTTAGACATTTTGTCCATTATTATGGCAGGAAGCATGGCAATGTACAGGCAGACATGGTGTTGAGGTGGTATCTGAGATTTCTACATCTAGATTGGCAGGTATCAGGAAGGAAGACTGTAAGCCACCAGGCCTGCTTTGAGATTCTGAGAACTTAAAGCCCACCCCTGAGTGATGCATTTTTTCCAACAAAGCCACACCTACTCCAGCAAGGCCATACCTCCTAATAGTGCCACCCCCTATGGACCTATGGTGGGTATTTTTTTCATACCACCACACCAGTCATTTTTTGTTCTATCCTGGGTCTCTGGGCTATTCAGCATGGGCTTTCTCTCACAGTGTGAGCCCATGGATAGCCAAGCCAGATTCAAACACGTTATCAGATTTCAAATCTATATTTTTAGCTTGTATATTATAATACCTGTGTTGTCTATATATTAAGCTTGCATTCATTTACATACCAAAATGTACTTCAGATTCTATACAGGCACATGATTCTGTATGCATGTAATCACATATTGAAAAAAATTTCTGATCTAACTTTTCCATAATGTATATTCACCATTTTTCTTCTCTTACTGCAGATACTAAAATATCAAAATAATTTTGATTAGTAATTTTGAGATTAGGTGGATCATTTATACGCTACTGATTTTAAGTGAAAGACCCTAGTATCTTTCTGTTTAGAGTGCTGCTTCAATATTTCAAAGATCTTCTTATATATGACACACTTATGTATATGTATTTAATGGTTTCTTTCTTGTTTTGGCTTAGTAAGTTTTATTTTAAAAAGAATGGCCTCTAGATTTTACCTAAAACTTTCTATCATCTATTGATAGCACCATGTTCTTTTAATTTTGATCTATTAACCTTATTATGTTAACAGATTTTCTAACACTGAAAGAGCCTTTAATTATCTATTAGATTAATAAACACTTGCTTATTAATTTGAAAAAAAAAAGAAAATAGATTCTATTTTTATGTAATACATCCTGATTATAGTTTCCCCTCCCTCCGCTCCTGCCAGTTCCTCTGTGCCTCCCCTCCTCTGGATCCACTCCCTTTCTGTCTCTCATTAGAAAAACAAACAGGCCTGTAAGAGATAACAACCAAATGTGACAAAATAAAATATAACATGATGAAGCAAAACCAATCATATCAAAGTTGGACATGGCAACCTAACAGGAGGGAATGATTCCCAATAGCAAGCAAAAGAATCAGAGACCCACTCATTCTCACAGTCAGGAGTCCCACAAAAATACCAAGTTAATAGCTATAATATATACCCAAAGGACCTGATGCAGACCCATGTGGGCCCTGTGCTGCCTGCTTTTTAGTCTCTGTGAGCCCATATGTACCTTGCTTAGTTGATTCAGAAGGCCTTGTTCTCCTGGTGTTCTTTAGCCTTTCTGTCTCTTACAGTCTTCCCACCTTTTCTTCTGTGGAATTCCCTAAGTTTTGAGGAGAGGCATTTGATGGAGACATCCCATTTAGACTCTCTCTCTCTCTGCATAATGTTTATCTTTGGGTCTCTGTATCTGTTCCTGCTTTATGGGCTCTTATTCCTTTGTATTAATGAACCATAATAAACTTTGCCTTTTACCAGTTGCCTTGGCTATAGTATTTTATTACAGAAATAGAAAAGTAACTAATACAATAATAATCATGAAAATTAAGCACCATTATAATAATATTCTGTGGATTATGATTTGATTAAGTAAAGGAAAATATTTAGGTTTTGTAATTTAACAGTTAAAAAAATCTTAGTATGATTTATTAGCTCAATAATAATAAATAATTATTTTGCTAATTTAAGGAGTTTATATGTTAATATGAATTTTAGTTTTAAACTATTCAATGGCCATTATTTTCCAAAGTACAAACCACAAATAGCAGAATGGATAATAAACATACTAGCACTTCATATTTGCTGGAAGCTGTAATATTGGTGCATTAGTTTCTGTGGAGAAAAATGTACGTAGGGTTTCATTTTGGTTTTCAAAGAAATTCAATGTTAAGATACAAACTGTTCTCTTGCTTTTCTATTTACCTCTTTATATCTTTATATTGTTAAGTCTTCATAATAGCTTGAACTAAAGTAATAAAGCATTTCTCAGAAGTCTGTTTCACTCTAAGAGAAACTGTGTAACAATAGCTGTTAGTTATGAAGCTAGGACTGTATCAGTGATTATGATACTTTCCCTTATCTTGAGATAACCTAGCGCTTATGCTGACATTGATTCATCACCATTTCTTTATCTAATTAAAAGCTTACTACAAATGTGTTCAAGTTCACGGTTTGAAGACTATACCAACACACCCTGATACTGCCTGAAACACTCTTAATAATTTAATATGTTTGGCATGGTTTTCAGTCCAATGTTAAAGTAATGACTGCTTGTATCATTTTATTTTGTATAAGACAGGAGGACAATCCTTTTGGAGTATGAGCATAACCCAATACAAGGTTTAAGAGAGCGGAATCAAGGTAAGACATCTCTTTGTACTGTATTTCAGAAGAAAATGTCAGAGTAACAAAGTTCTAACTCTAAAAGTTTTCAAAACCAACTGTAAATTGCATTTATTTTTTTCTTTCTAGTTTAGAGTTCAGGTTTATAAAGAAATTAATCATGATATTTTCAATTCAAAATGGTATTGCCTGAGGAGAAAGATCATTTTCCAATTTTGGCACTTAAAATCTTTTATGTCATTGTATATGTAAAAAATGATTCTCAAAATTAGTATGTTAATGTTTATGTTACAGTAACCATCACATTGTAGCATGTTATAAATGGGATTAATTGTTTATAAAAATATATTTCATCACATAGTTGAACATTACTTAGTTTTAGTCACTAAACATGAATAATGTTAAAACATTATATTGTTTTTTTCCTATGTTCTTGGTCTAAAACTTGATCTGTATTTTCAAACTATCCATTCTAGACTATAATACTCATCTACTATTTCTGTGATTTTATATAATTTTTCTAATATTTGTATATGAATGTAATGTGTTTTTATCAAACATTCTCCCATTTCTTCTACTATATTGCCTCCCCTGAAAACCCATAACTCCTCCCTCCAGTGCCACGTGTGCCCCTTCCCTCTTTTAACATCCCAAGAGTCCATTTAGCGCTGCTGTGTGTGCATGGGTTGGGACCATCTCCAAGAGATGGGCAGCTTCTCAGATCCAACATCCCTGAGGAAAACTAACTCTTCATCCAGTAGCTCCTTAGGCGGGAGTGGGACATTCACAGGATCAAGGCTGTAATTTGTAAATGTCTCCACTTCAGATGACTATGTCTTGTGTTAAAACAATGTGATACTAGGCTGAATAGATAGGTATTAGATTAGAACATTAATAACTCTCAGTGCTGGGGATTGAACCCAGAGCCCCGTTCTAGGTAAGGGCCTAATCCACGAGCTACTCAAAGCAATCCCAGCAATCCTGAGGTCAGGGATGAGACAGGCCTCTACATTACCCTGCTCCTTTTCAATACGGTGCTTGAAGAATTCCTAAGTATAATAAAACAAGAAAAAAATTAAAGGGATACAACTAGGAAAAGAAGTTAAATTATTCCTATGTGAATATGGTATGATATTATACATAAGAGATCCTCAACATTTCACCACAAAACTTCCAGAAATGATCAACAATTTCAGCAAAGTGGCAGGATACAAAATCAACTTATAAAAATTAGTAGCTTTTCTATATGCCAACACAATGCTCTGAGAAAGCATGGAAATACTTCCATTCTCAATATTCTCAAAAAACTGAAGTATTTAGGAATAAATCTAACCAAGAAAGTGAAAGACCTTTACAATGAAAACTTTAAATCTTTGAAGAAAAAGATTAAGAAAGAAACTAAAAAGTGAAAAGACATTTCATGCTAATGTTTTGGTAGAATTAGTGAAAATGACAATTCTACACAAAGCAATTTACAGATTCAGTGCAATCCCAATAAAAATTCCCATCTCATTTTTCACAGAAAAAAAAATGCTAACATTCATATTGAACCACAAAAGACCCCAGATATCTAAAGTAATAATCATGCTTCAAGCTTCTTTTTTTCTTTTTTTTTCCATTTAGGATAATGTTGGCTGTGGGTTTAGGTAGAATAGAATGGATCAAGTCACATGTAAAGGAAACTCACCAGAATAACAACAGCTGATTTCTCAGTGGGAACTTTAATTGCTAGAAGAGCCTTAAGGAGTCTATTCCAGTATCTAAAAAACCAAAAATTACAGATACCAACATAGATTACTGTATTAAGCACAACTATCATAGTTAAAGGAAAATGAGAAGTGTCCCACAATCCACTGAATCAACTTTATAGAGAATACTGGAAACAATACTTCAGAATCAAGAGAGAAATACACATATCCAAGAGAACACAGAAATAAAGCAAATGAAACTCATGGATATTAAATAGTCATTACTGAATGAAGAGCAGATCAAAGAAAAAAAATCAAGGAAAATGTAAAAACTGTCTAGAAGTAAATGAAAATGAAAACAGAATGCAACAAAGCCTCTGGGATATGCTAAAAGCAGTCCTATAAGGGAAATTTATAGATGTAGGTGCCTACATTAAAAAATCATCAACAACAGAAAGCTGATATAAACATAATTGATAGAGGAGTTCAAGTTCCTGCCTCATCAAGCAGCAGACCTTCTCAGTTTCAGCCATGTGGTTTAGGCTTTAGAATCAAGGATACAGAAACAAAACAAAACAGAACAAAACAAAAAAACAAAAAAAAAGGAGTTCAGGCTAAGGAAAGCTGCCAGAAGCAGGCATGTGTCAAAGGTGTCCCCTTATGGAGGCTCGGGAAAGCCGTTGTGTGAAGCTATGATGGTAAAGCCTGGATTTGAGACTCCAAGATGCTGGAGCTGCCAGAGTCATGGGATACCTGTAGAGGAATGCTGCGGACAGGGTGCAGAACCAGCTCAAGAGAGAGTGCTGCAGTCAAATCTGAAAGGAGTTGCAGATCTGAAGAGCATTTGACATCAGACATGGAGATGCAGGGTGTGCAGTTTGCCCAGTTGGTTTTCAGTCTTGTTTTGGTCCAGTATTTCCTCACTATGCTCCCTTTCCTCCCCTTTGAAATGGTAATGTATATTGTGTGTCATTGTACATTGAAAGTATGTGATCTGCTTTTTTATTTTGATTTTTACAGGGGATTACAGATTGCATGAATCTTAGAGATTTTGAACTTTGGGCTTTTAAGCAGTGTTGAGCCTGTGATAAGTCTATAGGGATTTTTGAAACTGGACTAAAGGCAGTTTTCATTATGATATGGCTACAAGCCTATGGGGACTAGGGAATGGACAAAATCTAAGAACTGGTTCTTAGAGAAGATAATTAAGATTAACCGAAAGAAAGAGATGATTCAATTAACAGAGTCAGAAATTAACAGAAAATGTTACAAGAGAAATTCAAAATACTATAAGGAAATAATTTTACAACATGTGTTCCTTTAAATTGGAAAGCCTAAAAGAAACAGGTGCATTTCACTAACATTAAACCAAAAAGAGATCAACAACTTAAAATAGACCCTGTGGTGGTTTGACTGAGAATAAATGTTGAACATGCATTTATTTGACATTTAGGCACCGGTTGATAGCTTTGTTTGGAGATGTGTAGGGGTTATGGCTTGTTGAAGGAAGTATGTCACTGGAGGTGAGGTTAGAGCTTAGAAGCCTGGCCTCAACTCCAGTTTGCTGTTTCTGCTTTATTCTCGTGAGTCAAAATATGAACTCTCAGCTTATGACTCCAGTTTTTATACCTTCCTGTTGCCAGGCCTCCCCAGCATGATGGTGACAGGCCCTTATATCTCTGGATTCATAAACCTAAATAAACCCTTCCTTCTATAAATTTCCTTGGCCATGATGTTTTATCACAGCTATAGAAAGCTAAATAATACAGACCTATAACAAATAATGATATTTAAACAGAAATAAAAAGCCTTCCAACTGAAAGAAGCTCAAGACTAGGTGAATCCATAGCAGTATTCTACCACACTTCTCAAAGAGGATCTGTGACCAATACTTAAGTAATTTAAAAAACTAAACTGAACTGAAGGAACATTTCTAAACCGTGTAAAATCATAACAACAAAGTACATTCCAATATGCCTGTGAACATAGAGGAAGAGATATTTGATAAAACACTTCCAAAACAAATACAGGCATAAAACAAAAAGATTGTCCAACATAATAACAATGGATTTATCCAGAAGATGCAGGGATAGTTCGACTTCCCTAAGTCAATGAATACAATAAATCATATAAGTTGTCTTATGGACAAAAACCACATGATCATCTCTAAAGATTCAGAAAAGGCCATTGAAACTTTATACTAAAAGTATGAAACTTCATACTAAAAGTCACTTTCATTCTAAAAGTTCTATAATAGGACTGCAGATAATGTAACTTAGAAGGTGTACTTTCAAAAATGATCTCCATAACTGTTGTATGAACCTTGCTATATAAAAGAATTAGAGTATTAATAACCTAGGTGAAGCTCCAAGATAATTTTCTTTTCATGGAAAAATAGAAACTAATTTACACATGGCTGATTTAATGTTTTCTTGTGATATTGAATATTAATTATTAAACTTGGAGCCTTCCAGATGTTCTCACCTACTGAATCACCTACTCACCTACTCCCCTACTGACTCCCAACCCCAGGTAATAGTCCTCACACCTTATGTTGTTTTTTTCACACTTTACAAGGAGTGAAAAAAAATCACATTTAATTTTGCCTTCAGGATATCCAACTGTGGGCACATTCTGAAAACCTGAGTGAATTAGTCAGTGAATCTGTGAGTTCATATCTGATGGTCCATGTCCTTCATCCTTGGTAGCTGCTCCCACCTCACCTCCTCACGACTTGTTTGCAAGCATTCCTCTTACTATTAGCTATCATTTGGGAGCAGATAGACTTTTTTTGGGTCAGTTCTTTTTATTTTCTGGATTCTGTTAGGTGCCCATACTCTGTTTCCATTTTTTTTTATTACAATTTATTCAGTTTGTATCCCAGCTGTAGTCCTCCCCCTTCCCCTTCCAACCCCGTCCTTCCTTCCTCTTCTCCCCCGAGTCCACAGATAAAGGAGGTCCTCCTCCCCTTCCATCTGACCTAGCCTGTCAGGTCTCATCAGGACTGGCTGCACTGTCTTAAGAGTCATTCATTTTTATGTGTATTGGTGTTTTGCTTGAATGTATCTGTGCACCATGTGTGTGCAGTTCCCATAGAGGCCAGAAGAGAGCATCAGATCCCATGTGAGTTATGGGAATTGAAGCTGGGTTTTCTGGAAGAGTATCTAGTGCTCAAGGTTCAACCATCCCAGTAGTTCCTTCTATGGGAAACAAAACATACAGTGATAGTCAATCTTATTTGCCCCAAGGAAAAAAATGAAAAGAGAGTGAAAACTTAGTGAGTTTTTAACAGCATTTAGAAGAGGATTAGCAAGATGTAGCATCATACTTCTTTTCATGAGTACTTTTCCACTGGCAGCCAGAAAAAAATGCTTGGATGATGTCTTGGTTAAAGTTCTTATTGGCTGTGAAGAGACAGCATGATCATGGCAACTCTTATAAAGGAAAACATTTAATTGAGGCTGGCTTACACTTAAGAGGTTTAGTCCATTATTGTCATAGTGGGAAGCATGGTGGACGTGGTGCTGGAGAAGGAGCTGAGAGTTCTACATCTTGATTCACAGGCAGCTGAAGGAGAACTGACTTGATCATCTGAGACCTCAAAGCCCCCCCCCATGACATAATTCTTCCAGCAAGCACACCTACTCCAATAAGGCCACACCTCCTAATTGTGTCATTTCCTATGGGTCTATAGGCTGATGGGGCCATTTTTATTCAAACCACCTCAGATGAGTCCTTGTCTCTGGTCTGTTTCTGTGTTTTGCTATGCTACACAGTGCAATGCTGGTAGGCTTCCTTGTGATAGAGTATTTTACCCTCCAAGATGGATTTCTAAAGAGATTGAATTGTGTCAAGTAAAAAAAAAAAAAAAGATAATTTCTTAGAATTTTTACTTGTGTTATTAGTTCAGAAAATTAAGCTGTTTGCATGACACTGCTAGTTTATGGAAAAAACTGATTCTGCTAATGACACCATGTTCTGTCAGTCTGTTGTACTTAGCTGGGATTATAATTGCTATACATGGTAATTTAGTGTAAGGCCTCATATTTTGGCATATTCCATTTTTTTGGTATAAAATAAAGACAAGAGAAAATAATATTTAAAATAGTATTTCATACATCACTTGTCAACAATAGAATTCATATTCACTGTAAAATATTCCCATGCTTAATTACAGTACTTTTAATACTTGACAGTGTTATGCTATCTACATAAGGTAAATTGTCTCTTTTCTTTGATAGCACTTCAGAGTTCCGAAAACAACTCTTCAGTCAGGTAGGATTGTGAATTTAAAAAAGAATACCAACTGATTATAGAATGGGATGAAAGGAAACTGTTTTTCTGTACTTTGTCATTGACTCATATGTTTACATATGTTCATTATTAGAGTTATCACAATAGTTATGTAAAAGGACCTGTGCTATTATAATTTATTTCTTTTACTAATTAAGCAACCATCATTTAGAGTTTGATTGTTTTATCAAGTGACAATGAACAATTTCCCAGCCCATGATGTAAATGCCAGACTATTTAGTTCTATAATGAATTATCTGGATTTTCTTTATAGACTGAGGAACTCTTGTATAGTACAGGTGCAAGAAATAGGTACATGGTCAATTCAGAAAATAAATTATGACTTTATGTTAAATATGCTATAGATTTTCCCTAAGAAACACAGCTATAATCCAAGATCGTACCTTAATACTTTAAAAATATTGTTAAAAAGGATCTTTTATGCCACCAAAGGTTTTAGGGCAGATCTCGCTTATGTGTGGCTATGACTTCACATGCTGTACATAGCCAGATGGAGAAAAGCTGTGAGAAGAATGTTTTACTGAAAGTGCAGAGTGTCTGCATGTAAAATGTTCATCTATGTAGAGGAGATTTAAACTTTACACACTAATTTCTCAGTTTGGCTTTTGTTTCAAAACTGAGACTAGGAAAATAAAGTCTTCCTTTTCTTTTTTTCTACACTATAATGTTTTCTGAATTTGTACTCCTTTTTTTTCCTTCCTTCCTTCCTTCCTTCCTTCCTTCCTTCCTTCCTTCCTTCCTTCCTTTTTCTTTTCTTTTCTTTTTTCCTTTCTTTCTTTCTTCCTTTCTTTCTTTCTTTCTTTCTTTCTTTCTTTCTTTCTTTCTTTCTTTCTTTCTTTGTATCTTTCTTTCTTTTTTTTCTCTCTCTCTTTCTTTTTTGAGATAGGGTTTTCCTATGTAGCCTTGGCTGTCCTGGAACTTACTCTGTAGAGCAGGTTGGTCTCAAACTTACAGAGATCCATCTGCCTTGGTCTCCTGGAAGCTGGGGTTAAAGGCCTGCCACCATGACCGCCTGGCTTATTTTTTCTATTTTTACTTTGGTTCATTATTCATTTTCATGCTTGTAGAGAAAAACAAAAACACAAGGATTTCAGGATCTTAAGGAATATTTGGAAGCTAATAAACTGGCCTTTAGCGCATCAATTTGAGTTTATTTATATCACAGAACAAGTGATTGTTGTGATGGAGAATCTTTAGACTTACAGATATTAAAGTAGCTTCCTAGGTATAGTAAATGTGTAACTCATGTTAATTCTAAGGTCAGTTATTGTATTTATGAGTTCATGGGTGAGTGTTTTATAACAGAATGAATCCATGAGTCTAGTCATTCTATTGCAAAAAGAATGAAATTAGCAAATGATCCAAATGGCAGAGATTAAGAATGGAATGAAGGCAAATTTGGAAAGGAACAATGTTGATTTGGTTCAAAGGAACAGAAATTTAGAGCAGAGGTAAGGATCCTGGGTTTTATGATAAGTGCGATAAAGATAACATAAAACTATAGACATGAGGAATTGAAAAGTTCCATGGGGATTCAAGAGAATTCTGACAAATACGTTGCTTATATTAACTTAATACTGCGAATTGATAAAATTTTCTTTGAAAGTTATTAAGATCACCCAAGATACGAGGGAAAATCTCTATAGAAACTAGAGATGTTATGTACTTAGCCTCATTTTATAGGGAGTGGATATGAGTCAGTCATGTATCCAGGGCAGGCCTCCCCTCAATGCCACTTCTTTTCCAACTCACTGCTGAACTTCTTATGTAAACCATGGCCAAGGTTTACAATTGGTTGGCAAAGAAGCTCTTGAACTTAACAGTTGGTTCTGTAGTGTTGTGAGTTCATGAGTTCAATGGCCTTTTCATGTCCACCAGATACTGTTAGCTGTAGCCGTCCCTGGCCTCTAGTTTTCAGAGTTTTTCTGTGCCCTCTTGTTCCTCATTTCCTGAGCCTTTAGGGTAGGGATTTCGATAAAGATGTCTCAGTTATCCTGAGCATTTCACAGACACATATTCCCTGCAGTTTGACCATTTGTGAGTCTCTCTATTGCCCACTGTCCTCTGCAAAAAGAAGCTTCTCTGATGGGAACCAAGAACTTCACTAGTCTACAGGTCTAGAGACACCTATTTACAAGGCACTCTGACCTGGGTGCTCTTGGCAAAATAATAGTGGTGGGTTCTCTTCTAAGGCCTATCAGCTTCCCAGCCATGGATTATCTGCTGTATTTACACATACATTTCCTCCCATGAGAAAGGTCTTAAATAGAATCAGAAAGCAGCTCTGTATCCACAGCATTTGTAACATTATTGTACCCACAGCCATATCTTGCCTGGCTGTTAATTATTGTAGCCCACAGGTTTCATGGTAAGACTTTTAATTACATATCACATAGCTTTTCTTACCTAGCTGCCTATAAAGGAGGCTATACTAATAATACTATGAAAGTTAGTCAGTAAGGAGGAAGCTTCCTACTCAGTACCAGCTTGATTGCTTCGTGTCCTGTAACCACAGCATGTGGTGTCATCAGCAATGGAATCTTACTTCCAGTTCTGTTGGGCAACAAGATTAATGGAAAAAACCTGTATTGTTTTGGGGGTCTCTGGGATATCTCTGACCAACAACTGCAGGGGAGGAATTCTATGCAGGAAACTGGGATTTGGGTTTGATAACCTGTAGCCTCTGAGAGGATCATTATACTGTGTGTAGTATTAACTCCATTCAAAAGTAGCATGCACACACACACACACATGCACACCACACACACACACACACACACACACACACACACACACACAAACACAAACACACACACATACACACACACACACACACACACACACACACACACACACACGCTTTTCGTCTATTTCTTCTCTTAGCCTGAAAAATAGAAGAGGGATTCTCTTGAGACATTTTAAAATCTTGAAAGATAAATTTGTAAAGTCCAAGGATATATTTACAGTTGTTACTGAAAATGTTTTTCACAGAGAGGTTGAGACATTAACAATTACAGTATTAGAGCACAGACACTGTAAAAGGGAGGAAGGACTAACTGGGGCCAAGAGTTTAGGTAGAGGCGTGAGCAGAGGACAAGGTGTACAGAGCGATAACCAACACTGAGCATGCTTGCAAGGCCATATAGAGGCCTACTCTTTGATTAGAGCGATAACCAACACTGAGCATGCTTGCAAGGCCATATAGAAGCCTACTCTTTGATTAGAACGATAACCAACACTGAGCATGCTTGCAAGGCCATATAGAAGCCTACTCTTTGATTAGAGCGATAACCAACACTGAGCATGCTTGCAAGGCCATATAGAGGCTACTCTTTGATTAGAGCGATAACCAACACTGAGCATGCTTGCAAGGCCATATAGAGGCTACTCTTTGATTAGAGCGATAACCAACACTGAGCATGCTTGCAAGGCCATATAGAAGCCTACTCTTTGATTAGAGCGATAACCAACACTGAGCATGCTTGCAAGGCCATATAGAGGCCTACTCTTTGATTAGAGCGATAACCAACACTGAGCATGCTTGCAAGGCCATATAGAAGCCTACTCTTTGATTAGAGCGATAACCAACACTGAGCATGCTTGCAAGGCCATATAGAAGCCTACTCTTTGATTAGAGCGATAACCAACACTGAGCATGCTTGCAAGGCCATATAGAGGCTACTCTTTGATTAGAGCGATAACCAACACTGAGCATGCTTGCAAGGCCATATAGAAGCCTACTCTTTGATTAGAGCGATAACCAACACTGAGCATGCTTGCAAGGCCATATAGAAGCCTACTCTTTTATTAGAGCGATAACCAACACTGAGCATGCTTGCAAGGCCATATAGAGGCTACTCTTTGATTAGAGCGATAACCAACACTGAGCATGCTTGCAAGGCCATATAGAGGCTACTCTTTGATTAGAGCGATAACCAACACTGAGCATGCTTGCAAGGCCATATAGAAGCCTACTCTTTGATTAGAGCGATAACCAACACTGAGCATGCTTGCAAGGCCATATAGAGGCTACTCTTTGATTAGAGCGATAACCAACACTGAGCATGCTTGCAAGGCCATATAGAAGCCTACTCTTTGATTAGAGCGATAACCAACACTGAGCATGCTTGCAAGGCCATATAGAGGCCTACTCTTTGATTAGAGCGATAACCAACACTGAGCATGCTTGCAAAGCCATATAGAGGCCTACTCTTTGATTAGAGCGATAACCAACACTGAGCATGCTTGCAAGGCCATATAGAGGCTACTCTTTGATTAGAGCGATAACCAACACTGAGCATGCTTGCAAGGCCATATAGAAGCCTACTCTTTGATTAGAGCGATAACCAACACTGAGCATGCTTGCAAGGCCATATAGAGGCTACTCTTTGATTAGAGCGATAACCAACACTGAGCATGCTTGCAAGGCCATATAGAGGCCTACTCTTTGATTAGCTTCTTAGCTATGTATACATATATTAAAGATTTATTTTTAATTAGTTCTGTTTATGTATATGATGCATGTATATCTTTGTGTTGGTATGTGTACATGAGCACAAGTGCCAGTAGAGGCCAAAAGAAAGTGCCAAATTCTATAGAGCTGGAGTTACAGGCAGCTGTGAGCCATTTCACATGGAAGCCAGGAATCAACTCTGGTCCTCAGGAAGAGCAGTACATACTCTTAACAGCTGACCCATCCCTTCAGCATATGATTAACATTCTGTGTGTGTGTGTGTGTGTGTGTGTATGTGTGCATGTGCGCTCACGTGTGTGTCGTGTGTCCCCATAGGTGTTCCTGTAGGAATGTACACATTTGGATAGGTGCTGGTGGATGTCAGAGAACCCCTGTAGAGCTGGAATTTCAGCTGGTTGTGAGCCACCTGACAGGAGTGCTGAGAATAAAATTTGGGTCATTCAAAAGAATAGCAAGCATTCTTAAGAACAGAGCCATCTCTCCAGCCCTGCAATGTTTTTTTTTAAATAGATATATTCCATGATAAAGAAAAAAAAAAGTACCACACTTGTATGATAAAGCACAGTCTTTGAAATAGTATTAGATGGTGGAGAGGGGAGAGGTCATCCCCGTAAGGTGTTCTATGCTGTAAGATTTGTTTCATTTTCACAAACCATTGATAGGAATTGTAGTGCATTTCCTCCATGGTAGGAAATATTTAAATGCAAAGTATTTCCAAGGTGGCTGCCAAAATATTGGTGTAATGTGAAACTGTAAGTAACACACTATTGAGCTGTTGTTAGATTGGGATAGATGGAGGCAGAAATGGTTAACTAAAGATGGTTTAAACACGCAAGTCTAACTATAATGAAGTAAAGAAATATAATTTACTATGCAAAGAGTTCATTTTAAAGAATTGTACTTAGACCCCTTATTGTACTCTTTGTCCCAAAGGCCTACCTACAGAGCTGGCGCTAGCAGCACCTCATCTACCACAGCTGAGGGTTGGAATGCTGATCTTGGGGTGAAGTACTCCTTGTTAGACTTAATTTTCTTTCTTAGAATTTTTAATAATCTTTAATCTTTTCCTCATTTAATTAATACTTAAATTTCATACAGTTCATTTTAACCATATTTATTCCCTTCCCCAACTCTTCCCATTTCTGATCCACTTCTCTACCCAATTATGTGTCTTTTTTATAAATCTTAAAAATTACAGTTATTTATTTGTTGATTGGTTGGTTGATTGTGTGTGTGTATGTGTGTCTGTGTGTGATCTCATGTGGCAGGCAGAGGATAACTTGCTAGATTCAGTTCTTTTTTTCTATCATGTATGTCTTACGCATAAAATGCAGGTTCATGGATCAAATTCAGATCACCATGCCTGACAACAGGTGCTTTCAGCTTTCCACATCCTCTATCTTCCATCCCCCATCCTTGCCTCTTTTCTTTTAAATACATCTAGTCCAGTTTGTGTTACCCATATGCTATCATTATTTTCAAACATTTTATATAAGCCATGTTCACCTACATAACATCAATTCCAAATATTCTCTTTGGACTTAGTGTATCATACTTGGGTTAACTTCTTCACCCTAGCATCCTAGTATGAAAGTGATGTCCTTGCAATAGAAATGTTTGAAAATGTCACGGCTTATTATAGCAAGGTCAGATATAAGTACTGCCAGGCATTGTGGTGCATGCTTTTTTTTTTCAGCATTTATTTATTTTTAATTTTTATTATTAGTTACATTTTATTAACTCTGTATCCCAGCTGAATGCCTCTCCCTTATTCCCTCCTAATCCCACCCACCCTCTCTCATCTCCTCCCTTCCCCTTTCCAAGTCCACTGATAGGGGAGGTCCTCCTCCCCTTTCATCTGACCCTGTTTTATCAGGTATCTTCAGGACTGGCTGCAATGTCCTCCTCTGTGACCTAGCAGGGCTGCTCTTCCCTTAGGGGTGGGGAGGCCAAAGAGCCAGCCATTGAGTTCATGTCAGAAATAGTCCCTGTTACCCTTACTAGGAAAACACACTTGGTTACTGAGCTACCACGGGCTACATCCAAGCAGAGGTTCTAGGTTATATCCATTTATGGTCCTTGGGTGGAGAAACCCCTGTGCCCAGATATATTTGGTCCTTGTGGAGCTCCTATCCTCTCCATGTCATATTAACTTCCCCTTCTTTCATATGATTCCCTGCACTCTGCTGAAGATTTGGTTATGAGTCTTAGTATCTGCTTTGAAACACTGCTAGGTAGAGTCTTTCAGAGGCCCTCTGTGGTAGGCTCCTGTCCTGTTACTTGTTTTCTCCTACATATAATGCCCATCCCATTTGTCTTTCTAAGTGAGGATTGCTCATCTTATCCCGGGTCTTCTTTCTTATTTATCTTCTTTAGGTGTATAGATTTCATTATGTTTATCATATCTTATAGGTCTATATAAGTGAATATATACCATGTGTGTCTTTCTCCTTCTGGGATACCTCACTCAGAATGTTCTTTTCTAGATCCCACCATTTGCCTGAAAATTTCATGATTTCCTCTTTTTTAATTGCTGAGTAATATTCCATTGTGTAAAAATACCACAATTTCTGTATCCATTCCTCCGTTGACGGACATCTGGGTTGTTTGCAGGTTCTGGCTATTACAAATAAAGCTGCTACAAACATGGATGAGCAAATGTCCTTATTGTGTACTTGAGCCCCTTTTGGATATATGCCTAGGAGTGATATGGCTGGATCTTGAGGAAGCGCTATTCCTAGTTGTCTGAGAAAGTGCCAGATTGATTTCCAGAGTGGTTGTACAAGTTTACATTCCCAGCAGCAGTGGAGGAGGGTTCCCCTTTCTCCACAACCTCTCCAGCATGTGTTATCACTTGAGTTTTTCATCTTGGCTATTCTGATGGGTGTAAGGTGAAATCTCAGGGCCATTTTGGTTTGTATTTCCCTGATGGTTAATGACGTTGAGCATTTCTTTAAGTGTTTCTCTGCCATTCGATATTCCTCTACAGAGAATTCTCTGTTTAGCTCTGTTCCCCATTTTTTAAGTGGATTACTTGGTTTGCTGTTTTTCAGCTTCTTTAGTTCTTTATATGTACTGGATATTAGCCCTCTGTGAGATATAGGGTTGGTGAAGATCCTTTCCAAGTCTATAGGCTGTTGTTTTGTTCTGACAACAGTGTCCTTTGCTTTACAGAAGCTTTTCAGTTTCATGAGTCCCATTTATTGATTGTTGCTCTTAGAGCCTGTGCTGTTAGTTTTCTGTTCAGAAAGTTGTTTCCGTGGCAATGAGTTCTAGGGTCTTCCCCACTTTTTCTTCTAACTGATTTAGAGTATCTGGTTTTATGCTTGGACTTTAGTTTTATGCAGGGTGACAAATATGGATCTATTTTTATTTTTCTGCATGTAGACATCCAGTTGGACCAGCACCATTTGTTGAAGATGCTATCTTTTTTCCATTGAATGGCTTCTTTGTCAAAAATCAAGTATTCATAGGTGTGTGGGTTTATTTCTGGGTCTTCTATTTGGTTCTATTGATCCTCCTTTCTGTTTCTATGCCAATACCATGCAATTTTTATTACTATTACTCTGTAGTACAGCTTGAGGTTGGGGATGGAGATACCTACAGATGATTTGTTGTTGTACAGGATTGTTTTGGAGATTCTGGGTTTTTTGTGTCTCCATATGAAGCTGAGAATCTTTCTTTTAAGGTCTGTAAAGAATTGTGTTTGTATTTTGATGGAAAGTGCATTGAATCTGTAGATTGCTTTTGGCAGGATGGCCATTTTCACCATGTTGATTCTACCAATCCATGAGCACGGGAAATCTTTCCATCTTCTGGTATCTTCTTCAATTTCTTTCTTTAGAGACTTAAAGTTTTTTTTGAAACAGGTCTTTCCCTTGCTTGCTTAGAGTCACCCCAAGGTACTTTATGTTATTAGTGGCTATTGTGAAGGGTGTTTCCATGATTTCTTTCTCGGCCTTTTTGTCTTTGGTATACAGGATGGCTTCTGATTTTTTTGAGTTGATTTTGTATCCTGCCACTTTGCTGAAGGTGTTTATCAGCTGAAGGAGTTCTCTGGTTGAATTTTTGGGGTTGCTCATGTATACTATCATATCATCTGAGAATAGTGAAACTTTGACCTCTTCCTTTCCAATTTGTATCCCCTTGATTTCCTTTAGTTATCTTATTGCTCTACCTAGGACTTCAAGTACTATGTTGAAGAGATATGGAGAGAGTGGGCAACCTTGCCTTCTCCCTGACTTTCGTGGGATTGATTTAAGTTTCTCTTCATTGAGTTTGATGTTGGCTATAGGCTTGCTGTATATTGCCTTTACTATGTTTAGGTATGTTCCTTGTATCCCTGATCTCTCCAAGACTTTAAACATGAATGGATGTTGCACTTTGTCAAATGCTTTTTCGGCACCTAAGGAGATGGTCATGTGGTTTTTCTCTTCAGTTTCTTTATGTGGTGGATTTCATTGATGGATTTTCATATGTTGAACCACCTTTGCATGCCTGGGATGAAACCTATTTGGTCATGGTGGATGATATCTTTGATGTGTTCTTGGATTTGGTTTGCAAGTATTTTTGCATCAATGTTCATAAGAGAGATAGGTCTGAAGTTCTCTTTCTTTGTTGGGTCTTTGTGTGGTTTAGGTATCAAGGTGACTGTGGCTTCATAGAATGGTAATGTTCCTTCTGTTTCTATTTTGTGGGATAGTTTGAAGAGAATTGGAGTTAGTGCTTCTTTGAAGGTCTGGTAGAATTCTGCACTGAATTGATCTGGCCCAGGGCTGTTTTTTGGAAGGGAGACGGTTGATGACTTCTTCTATTTCTTTGGGGGATAGAGGTCTATTCAATCTTCCTACCTGATCTTGACTTAATGTTGGTAGATGGAATCTATCAAGAAAATTGTCCATTTCATTTAGATTTTCAAATTTTGTGCCATATAGGCTTTTGTAGTACGACCTAATGATTGTTTGGATTTCCTCAGTGTCTATAGTTATGTTCCCCTTTTCATTTCTCATTTTGCTGATTTGGATAGTTTCTCCCTGCCCTTTAGTTGGTTTGGCTAAAGGTTTGTCTATCTTGTTTACTTTCTCAAAGAACCAGCTCTTGGTTTCATTGATTCTTTGAATTGTTTTGTTTCTAATTGATTGATTGCAGCCCTGAGTTTGATTATTTCCAGCCGTCTGCTCCTCTTGGGTCTATTTGCTTCTTTTTTTCTAGGGCTTTCAGTTGGGCCATTAAGTTGCTTGTGTGAGATGTCACAAATTTCTTCTTGAAGGCACTTAGTGCTATGAATTTTTCTCTGAGCACTGCTTTCATTGTGTCCCATAAATTAGGGTATGTTGTACCTTCATTTTCATTCAATTCTAGGAAGTCTTTAATTTCTTTATTTCTTCCCTGACCCAGCTGTCATTTAGTAGCAAATTGTTCAGTTTCCATGTGCATGTAGGCTTTTTGCTACTTCCATTGTTGTTGAGGTCCAGCTTTAGTCCATGGTGGTCAGTTAGAGTACAGGGATTATTTCAATCTTCTTGTATCTGTTGAGGCTTGCTTTGTGGCCAACTTTATGGTCTATTTTGGAGAAGGTTCCATGAGGTGCTGAAAAGAAGGTATACTCTTTTGAATTTGCGTGAAAATTTCTTACACATCTATTAGGTCCATTTGCCTAAGGACCTCTGTAAATGCCTTTATTTCTCTATTTGGCTTCTGTCTAGATGATCTGTCCCTTGGTGAAAGTGGGGTGTTGAAGTCTCCCACTATTAAAGTGCTGGGATTGATGCGTGATTTAAGTTTTAATAATGTTTCATTTATGAATGTAGGAACTCTTGTATTTGGGCAAAGATGTTCAGAATTGTGATGTCCTCATGGTGGATTTTTCCTTTGATGAGAATGTAGTGTCCCTCTTCATTTTTTTTTTCATTAATTTTGTTTGAAAGTTTATTTTATTAGATATTAGGATACCTACCCCAGCTTGTTTTCTGGGTCCATTTGCTTGAAAAACATTTTTCCAGCCTTTTACTCTGAGGTAGTGTTTATCTTTGTTGCATAGGTATGTTTCTTGAATGCAACAGAATGTTGATCTTGTTTCCGCAAGATCTGTTTGTCTGTGTTGTTTTATTGGGGAGTTGAGTCCATTGATGTTGATAGATACTGGTGACCAATGAACTTTAGTTCCTTTTATTGTGGAGTTGGTGGTCTTACTGTGATTCATTTCTTGTTTTCTTTTAATTTTTTGTTGGGATATTATCTGCATGCTATGTTTTCTTGTGTATAGTTATTTTTGTTGGATTGGAGTTTTCCTTCTAGTATTTTCTGTAGGGCTGGTTTGCTGTGTAGATATTGCACAAATTTAGTTTCGTCTTGGAATATTTTGTTTTCTCCATCTATGTTGATTGAAAGCTTTCTAGGTTATAGTAATCTGGGTTGGCATCTGTGCTCTCTTAAAGTCTGCATGACACTTGCCCAGGCCCTTCTCGCTTTCATAGTTTCTGATGAGAAATCCGGTGTGACTCTGATAGGTCTACCTTTATATGTTACTTGGCCTTTTTCCCTTGCTGCTTTTAATATCTTTTCTTTGTTCTGTAGATTTAGTGTTTTGACCATGATGTGGCATGAGGAGTTTCTTTTCTGGTCTAGTTTATTTGGTGTTCTGTAGGCCTCTTGTATATTTATGGGCATCTTTCTTTAAGTTGGGAAATTTTTCTTCTATGATTTTCTTGAAAATATTTTCTGGACCTTGGAGCCTGGAGTCTTCTTTATTCATCAATTCCTATTATTCTTAGATTTCATCTTTTCATTGTCCTTGATTTCTTGGATATTTTGTGTTTGGGACTTTTCTGATTTTACTTTTTCTTTGAGAGAAGTATCAATTTCTGTGAGTGTATCTTCAGCACCAGAGATTCTCTCTTCCATCTCTTGTATTCTGTTGGTGATGCTTACCTTTGTGGTTCTTGATCTTTTCTCTAGGTTCTCCAGCTCCAGGGTCTTCTCAGTTTGTGTTTTCTTTATTGATTCTAATTCTGTTTTCATGCTTTGCACCATTTCCTTCATCTGTTTGAATGTAGATTCCTGTGTCTCTACGATGGTCTCTATTTTTTTGTTCATTTCCTCTCTATATGTCACTAACTATATCTCTACTTGTGCCTCTATTTGTTTGTCTATATTTGCCTGTGTTTCTTTGAGAATTTTGTTCATTTCCTCTTTCTTTGCCTCCACTTGATTGGCCAAATCCTTGATAGACTTATTCATTTACTCTTCAACTGTCTGTATTTGTATGGCTATTGTTCTGATAGATTTGTTTGTTTCCTCTTTATGAGCCTCAATTAATTGGGTAAGCATAGCTTTAAAGTTATTTTCCTGTGCTTCTGATGAATTGGTGTATCCATCAATTTTGGGGGTTGCTGGTGAAGCCATAATATCCTAATTTATGTTGGATGTGTTCTTTCACCAACCCCTGTCCATTGCCTTATCTGTAACCTTCCTGTTTGTTCCTGGATTCTGCAGTTCAGAATTATACTGTCTCTCTCCAGCATCTGGAGAGTTCTTCACGAAGCTGAGATAGGTCCTTTGGCCTCAGCATGTGCCTTGGTGCTTTAGGTATATTTGTGGTAGAAAAATCTCTGGGCACAGAAGGACAAATGTGGGCTCGTGTTTGTGTGTGTGTGTGTGTGTGTGTGTGTGTGTGTGTGTGTATGTGAAAGTGTGCCTCGAGGGACAGAGTGATAGAGAATGTTGAACCCTTGAGTATGTGGGAGGGGCTCTGCCTTGCAGGCTTCTAGGGGGTTACTTGTGCATGCACTGTAGATATAGCAGGTGCTGGTGATAATTGCAGCACAGTTTCCAGTGTTATTCACCTTAACTCCACAGATGGACCCATGGAGCAAGGGCTTCAATGTCCCTCTGTTTCCCACATGTGGGTTGGAGGGGTCTGATGCCTGGCTTCTAGTTTAGTAGGACCCTGGATCTGAGGCTCTGCAGACACTCAAGTGTGCACTCACTCTCAAGCAGGTCACATTGGCAAGGATCGGGGTATCCCAGCTTTCTGCTTTCTGCTTTGGCCCTGCTTGGTCTGCAGGAGGACTGACGTGCTCAGCCAGCTCTGTGCTGCAGCAGCCACCAGCTTAGGAAGTCCAGCTGCAGCTGGAGGCTGGGATGCAGGTCCAGATGCCTTCTGGGAAGTCCTGGGACCCCTCCACTGTGCTCTCCAGATCTGAGAGGCCCAGCACCTGGTGTGCCTAGCTTGTTTGGTGGGTCTGCTGGACTTTGGTGGCTATATAGCATATTATCTGTCACCGAGGTTTTGGGCTGGCCATTCAGTCAGGGGCTGAGAAACCCTGCAGAGTCGGTATGTTGGGTAGCAGACCTGGGACCCTGGGAGGTTGGTGCCGTGGAGCTGGGACTCCAAGGCAGGTACAGCTGGCAGCTGAGGCTGAGGGGCCAGGAGCCCTGCCTCAGCTGCTGCAGTCCCCAGGCAGTGAGCTCTGAGCTGAGAATCTCTGTGAGCCGTCTGTGCCGAGGAGGAGGGGGGCTCGAAAGAGGGGAGTGCTGCGAGATCAAACGATCATTTCCCTCCTTCCCCAAACAAGTCCACGGGTGACTCGAGACCAAAGTTCTCACCTTGTGCGATGTTCCCTCACCGTTGTTTCTCTGGCTTCAGTAGTCCTTCCACTCACCAACTCAGGCGGTTCAGCTTCTCTGCAACTCAGAAACTGCTTGTGCATGCTTGTTGCAATCTCGGCTCCACCCTCCTGTGGTACAAACCTTTAATCCCAGAACTTGGAAGACCAAGGCAGGGAGATCTCTGGGTTAGAGACTAGCCTCTTGATCTACAGAGCAAGTTCCAGGTCAACTAGGGCTACACAGAGAAATTGTCTTGATAAGACAAGCCAAAAAATATAAGTACTAATTTAAATGTTTATTTTAAAAGTCCATCTTAGTTTTGGTGTGAAACACAGGGGTGCACATTGAAAAGCTAATTTCTTTGTTGAAATGTGTACATGAGCATTTTGAAATTAAAATTTTTTTTCTTTTCATAAACATGAGTAGTTTTCCTTTCACTTTTGTGTTTAATATTCAGTCAATTCTCACAGGAAGATCAAAGACAAGCCTAATGCAGAAAAAAGTTACATATTGGCATTCTAATTTTGGCACATTCTCCCCTTTAAGTTTAATTACATTCAAATTACAAAACTGAGATATCAAATAGAAACTTTGTGCCATTCACTATTTATCTCAGTTTTATTAGAAATATTTCTGAGAGTCTTCCACAGACATGTGTTGATGATTTATTTGGGGCTGAAGATCAAAAAAGTAAATAAACAAGTAACGAAGGTAATAAAGCAATTAATGAAGGTAATGACTGCATTCTATTTAGAAAGTCCCTCATTTATTATTATTATTTTTTGAATCTTGTAAAATTTATTTTAATCATATTTACTTCCTACTCCAACTCCTCTCAGACCCACCTCCACTTCACTGACCACCCAACGTCAGTTCCTCTAAAAGTAAACAAGCAAGCAAGCAAACAAAACCTCATCAAGTACCGCTGATGCTGTCCAGATGCTCTCAGATGTGGCCTTTCACTGGAGTCTGGCTACCTACTCTGGAATTCAGGTTTAAAGGAAGCTGGCCTCCTCTTTTAGAAAGTATCAATTGCCAATAGCTCCTGAGTTGTGGATGGAACTTTATGCTTACCTTCTCTCTCCATGCTGGGATTTTTTCAGTCTTGTGCATGCTGTCTCAAATACTGTAAATTCATATGTGAAACTGCCTTGCTGTCTCTGGAAAACATTGTTTCCTTGTAATCATCCATCACTTGTTCCTCTTACAGTCTTTCTACCACTTCCACAAAGATCCCCGAGCTTTGAGGGAGAAAGCATGATACAGAAGTTCCAGTTAGGCCTAAGAATTCTGATGTCTTGTATTCTTTGGACCTTTTGTAGGCCAGTTGTAGGTCTCTGTATTAATTAACATCCACAGCAAAAAGAAGCTTTAATGATAAGAGCTAAGAGATCTATGTGTGTACTGAGAAATCATTAGCAGTTGGTTTAATGCTATATCCCTGTAGCAGAGAAATAATAGTAGCTTCTCCCCTATGACCAATCTAGTCACAAATTCTTGGCCCAATATTGGTGCCAGATAGGAGTTTTAACCTGTGGAGTGGGCTTTAAATTCAATCATCTAATGACTGGTTACTTCTATGATTTTCATGCCACTATTGTACTGATTGGCATGTCTTGCCAGTTTGGTCACAGAGTTCACAGCTTAGAAAGATTGGTGATTTTTTTCCCTCTGGTAATTTTTTGGCACCCTCAAGCACTATGAAAGCTAGGAATGAAGCCTCCAGGTGAGCACCAGTTGATTTCTTTGTGTTTTATCACTCAAGTGTTTAGTGTCTTTATCAATATAGTCTTACCATCAAGTTCTGGAGGGAGACCATGAGCAATAACTATGGCCTGTAGTGTTTATGGCACCTCATTGGTCAACAACTCAAAAAGATGTAATCTATTCCTGGCACTGAGTTTTTCATTTATTATACTGTGGTATTTAGGAGGGGCATTGTTGCCCTAATGTAGGATAACTCCATTTAAATTATTTTTACACATATGTATGTATATGTTCTAGGAATTTTCTACACTAACAGCTTTTTATATGACTTTCTTACACTCCCATAATACTTTGCCATTCTGCCCTTACATCTCCCATTCTAACTTAGTCCTGCTTGCTCCATTATTTCCTGTTAAGGTTATTTTTATAAATTTGTGTTTCACAGTTTGCCTAACTATCACATAAAAATTGAAACACTTTTATATTATTTGCCAAAAAAGCTTAACAACACAACAACTGAAGAGTTATTACTTTATTCTTAACCCCCTAAGCTAATGTGGCTTCCTCCTATCAAACATCCCAGAGATACTTGCATTTTGTAGCTTTTCTGGTCCAGCTCCTCTCTCTTGATCTTTCCTGGATCACTGCCTGTTGCTGAATCCCCTACTTCTTCCTCCAACTCATCTTCTCCTGGCTGGCAGGAAATCCAGCCCTATTCTCTCCCATACTGAGCAATACGCATACATAATATAATTGCATGCCATGCAGAAGATCTGATACAAAGAGGTTTATTTGAGAGAAAAGAAGGGATGAGGAGTTAGGGCATGAGTGAGCCATGATGGGAGGAAAGAAAGAGAGGGAGAGAAAGAAAGAGAGAGGGACACACACACACACACAGAGAGAGAGAGAGAGAGAGAGAGAGAGAGAGAGAGAGAGAGAGCACACTGACAAGGTGGGTTCTTTATATCTGGTGCATGCCTGGTGGTGGCAGGTGATGACATCAGAGGTTGCTAGACAACCTAGAAGCAGGCTAGTGAGAACACCTAACATTTGGATATTAAAAATAGTTTCTATCATTTTTATTTCATCTTTTGAGAACTTTTTATTTACATCAATGTCCCAGTTTTTGAGTTTTTCCTTAATGTTTAGTTTTTTTAAATACTTTTATACTTCTTAATACTTTTTAGTATTCTAGATATTAACCCTCTATCAGACCTATAATCGGTAAAAATGCTTTCCTGTTCTGTAGGTTGCCTCTGCACTCAAATGTCAGTGTCCTTTGTTGAATAAAAGGTTTTAGTTTCATAAGATTCTGTTTATTATTAATTTTAAAGCCTATGATATCAAGTATTTGTTCAAAGTCCTTTTCTAGGCCAATGAGTTCAACTCTATTCCCTGTTTTCTCTTGTATTAGATTCAGGGTAGTGAGACTTATATTGAGGTTCTTGATTTATCTGGAATTGATATTTGTATAGGGTAAGAGGGAAGATCCTAGTTTCCTTGTTCTGCATGTATTATCTATCTAATTTGACCAGAACCACTTATTGATAATTACTTATTTTTTTCCAGTGGATAGTTTTGGTTTTTTTTCTGTCAAAACTCAGGTGACTGTAGGTTTGTGAACTTCTACCTGGATCCTCAGTTTTATTCCATTGGTTACTGTGCTTGTTTTTATCACACTGCCATGCTGTTTTAATTGCTACAGCTCATAGTATAACGTGAAATCTGGAATGGTGATATCTCCAGCATTTTTTTATTGTCAGGATTGTTTTAGTTATCCTGGGTCTTTATGCTATCATTTGAAATTTAAATTCTTTTTCAATTCCCATGAATAATTGTATTGGGATGATTTTGATGGTGATTATATTGAATTTGATTTGTATTCTTTTTATTAGGGTAGACACTTTTGAAATATCAATCATAACAGTCCACGAGCATGAAGAAGATTCCATCTATTGTGAATGGAATTGTTTCTCTGATTTCTTTTTTGGAATGCTTGTCATTTGTATATTGGAAAACTTCTGATTTTTTTGTGTGTCCTGTCACTTTGCTGAAAATACTTATCAGCTCTAAGTTCTTTTTTTTTTTTGTTTTTTGGTGGAGTCTATAGGGTACATGTAAAGATAGCTAACTTTTCCATAAGACAATTTTTTTCCCATACATGTTTTTTAAAATCTATTAGCATTTTTCAAAGCAATATAATACTGGAAATAAAAACCATTATATATATAGGATGCAATAGTTTTGAAAAACACCTAATGTTAGGAAGGAAAAATGGTTGTAAAGATGTGATTGAAGTGGGTGACAAATTTGATCAAAACACATTATAGTCATATGTAATTGTCAAATAGTTAAACAATAGTTAAACATTAAAATTGTCAAATAGTTAAACAATTTAAAAAAATGAACCACATTTGGTTAATGTTATAATTATATGTTTTAATAGCTACAGATTTTGATATGTAACAGGATTATCGATATCTAATACTTTTCCCATTCCAATAACCATGTTTTATTATTTAAATCATACTACATATTATATTTTAGCTCTGGGTCATGTAACTTTTTAAATGATGAGATCAATATGACTCTAAAATGAATAAACCATAGAAAAACAATAGAGATGAATAACCCTAGTGCCTATGAAAAAATAAATACTTTATGAATTGTTATTCTGCAAATTCATATCTACAAGTTATATGATCAACAATGATATGATATGATAGCAAGTGAATTTGGACATTCTTTTTTCATTTTTTAAATTACACTTTGTTCACTTTGTATTCCAGCTATAGACCCCTCAACCACACCTTCCCAATGCCATCCTCCCTCCCTCTTCTTCTATGCCCCTTCCCCAGTTTAATGATAAGGGAGGTCCTCCTCCCCTTCCCTCTGACCCTAGTCTGTCAAGTATCATCAGGACTGGCTGCATTGTCTTCCTCTGTGGCCTGGTAAGGCTGCTCCCCCATCTGGGGAAGGTGATCAAACAGCCAGCTACTGAGTTTATGTCAGAGACAGTTCCTATTCTTACTAAGGAACCCACTTGGAGACCTTGCTTCCATGGGCTACATCTGTGCAGGGCTTCTAGGTTATCTCCATTCAAGGTCCTTGGATAGGGTATCAGTCTCACAAAAGATCCCTGGGTGTTCTGTAGACCTCTTGTATTCTTATTGGCCTCTCCTTTAAGTTGGGGAAATTTTCTTCAATGATTTTGTTGAAAATATTTTCTGGGTCTTGGAGATGGGAGTCTTCTTTTTCCTCTATGCCTATCTATTATTCTTAGGTTTTGTCTTTTTATGTTGTCTTGAATTTCTTGGACGGTCTGTGTCAGGAATTTTTTAGATTTAACATTTTCTTTGACAGATACATTGATTTCTTCCATTGTATCTTCCACACCTGAGATTCTTTCTTCCATTTCTTGTAGCCTATTGGTTATGCTAACCTCTGTAGTTCCTGCTTTTTTCCCTAAGTTCTTTCCACAATTTCTTCCATTTGTGTTTTTTTTTTTTTAATTTTTCCAATTCTATCTTCAGATCTTGAGCCGTTTTGTTGATTTGCTTCATCTGTCTGGCTGTATTTTCCTGTTTTTCCATCAATTCCTTCAGCTGTTTGTTTGAACAATCCTCTGTTTCTTTTTTTTTTTCTCAAATTTTTAAACATTTATTTATTTATTTATTTATTTATTTATTTATTTATTTATTTATTTCAATGCAGTTTATTCAGGAACCTTGAACAATCATCTGACCCTGGGTAAAGCCAGCCCACTTTAAATAGCCTCTGGGTAGCCAACCTCAGCATGCCACGTGGGCAATGCAGATAGGTCCACATACAAATGTAGCCAAATGTGGAGTTGTTTGTGACAGAGAGCACTCACCATCAGGAAGGTGGAAGGCGGAAACCAGCTCCATCTTTCAGGTGTGGCATTACGCAGCTCTCTACAGTTCCCCCTTTTTGTTTTAGACGCATCAGGCAAGAGTAGAGGTCTGATCTCTGATATTAGAAATAAATTGGGACTTTGTACCAATGTTCATTTAGGTGTCATCCACCCAAAGAGCATCAGACCCGTCCGATACCTTTTTCTCAGAGGCGGGACCTGGGGCATCAACCTGCATGCAATCAGACATGCTCTTCTCTGGGTCCAAAGTGGCTGACCCTGAGTGCAGTGCTTAGCCTCGCATCCTGAGCGTAACATTTTGGCTTTTTATGGTAGCCAACCATGCTTGGGGAGACTGTCCTGCTTCAATGGCTGTAAAGGCCTGAATGGTCATGGCTGCATTACGCTGTTGTGAGACTCTAATCTTGCATATATACCACAGGCAAACCAAGGTGACCAACACCAGAAGGCCTGCTAACGCTCCCATGCCCACCCATTCCTTCAGATGATTCATGGCTGCAGCAATCCATAATGATAATCCTGTGGCTAGTCCTGCGTCCACTCTGGTAGAGTTTACCGTGACAATGGCCACTCTCACCTGCTCCATCATAGTATCGAATTCTCCAGTCCAATTACCTAAAATATAGCTAGACAATTGTTTAGACAGATTTGCTGCACAGGGAAAATTCTCATGTTGTATGCTAGTGACTCAAAGTCCAGCATACTTCCATTGACAGCCAAGTTGAGCGATTTGCCATAGGGTATCAATTTGCTCCTGCACGAGGTCAATCCTCTGATTGAACACCATCAAGTCTCCTTTTAGTTGAACATTAATTCCTTTTTGTACATCTAAAGCATGAGCTACATTGACTAAAAGATTATTTAGGGTCTGAGCAGTTTGCATAGTATGACTCATGGCTAATGCCGCGGGGGTAGCTCCAACAGCCGCCAATGAGATGGCAGTAACAATGGCGGCTGTAATTCCAAGATCCCTTTTCTGTCTGAAGAGAGTCATAGCATGAGGGGCATCAACGGGCACAGGCACCCAGCGAGGCATGCGAGTAACCAGCTAGTAAATTTACTAGCATTGCAGCATTGGGCAAAAAAGCAAGTATCATTACCACAATTACTTGGCTCTATCTGGCTAATAATGAATAAAAATGGGGGATATAAACAAACAGGTGTGGGCTTATAGGAAATATTATGAGAAGGCTTAACCCCCTCGTTGGAACATCCTACATCAGTTCTAGAACTAGCAGTGGTGGTGTCCGAGGTCTGAGTAGGTTCAGGAGACCATTGCCCCCAGGGGCGAGACGTGCTCCATGTAAATTGACTAACTCCATGTTTTCCTCCACTTTTGAAAGTCATTTAAGGTTCTTAAATTATTTTTTTCCCTTTTTATTTTTAAAATTTTCATCAATTACATTCTGCATTCCCCCATAAGCCTCTCCCTCCCCTACCAATCCCACCCTCCCTCCTCCCTCTGCATGCATGCCACTCCCCAAGTCCACTGATAGGGGAGATTCTCCTCTTCTTTCTGATCTTAGTCCATCAGTTCACATCAAAAGTGGCTGCATTGTCCTCTACTATGGCCTGGTAAGGCTGCTCCCCCTCAGGAGGAGGTGACTAAAGAGCAGGCCAGTCAGTTCATGTCAGAGGCAGTCCCTCTTCACATTACTATGTAACCCCATTGGACTCTAAACTGCCCTGTGCAGGGGTTCTGGGTTATCTCTATGAATAGTCCTTGGTTGGAGTATGAGTCTCTGGGAAGTTCCCTGTGTTCAAATTTTCTTGTTCTGTTGCTCTCCTTGTGGAGACCCTGTCCTCTCCAGCTCTTACTATTTCCCAGTTCTTACATAAAATTCCATTCACTCTGCCCAACAGTTGCCCATCAGGCTTAGCATCTGCTTTGATAGTCTGTAGGGCAGAGGCTTTCAGAGGCCCTCTGTGGTAGGTTCCTAGGTTGTTTCCTGTTTTCTTCTTCTTCTGATGTCCATCCTCTTTGCCTTTCCGGATGGGGATTGGACATTTTAGTTAGGGTCCTCTCTCTTGCTTAGTTTCTTTAGATGCACAGGTTTTAGTGGGTTTGTCCTATATTGTATGTCTATATGAGTGAGTATATACCATGTGTGTCTTTTTGCTTCTGGGACAACTCACTCAGGATGATCCTTTCCAGATCCCACCATTTACCTGCGAATTTCATGATTTCCTTATTTTTCATTGCTGAGTAATATTCCATTGTGTAGGTGTACCACATTTTCTGCATCCATTCTTCAGTTGAGGGGCATCTGGGTTGTTTCCAGCTTCTGGCTATTACAAATAAAGCTGCTACAAACATGGTTGAGCAAATGTCCTTTTTGTGTGCTTGAGTCTCTTTTGGATATATGCCTAGGAGTGGTATGGCTGGATCTTGGGGAAGCACTATTCCTAGTTGTCTGAGAAAACGCCAGATTGATTTCCAGAGTGGTTGTACCAGTTTACATTCCCATCAGCAGTGGAGAAGGGTTCCTCTTTCTCCACAACCTCTCCAGCATGTGTTGTCACTTGAGTTTTTGATCTTGGCCATTCTCATGGGTGTAAGGTGAAATCTCAGGGTTGTTTTGATTTGCATTTCCCTAATGGCTAGTGAGGTTGAGCATTTCTTTAAGTGCTTCTCTGTCATTCGGTATTCCTCTACAGAGAATTCTCTGTTTAGCTCTGTTCCCCATTTTTTAAGTGGGTTACTTGGTTTGCTGCTTTTCAGCTTCTTTAGTTCTTTATATATACTTGATATGAGTCCTCTGTCAGATAAAGGGTTGGTGAAGATTCTTTCCCTTCTGTAGGAAGTTGCTTTGTTTTGATGACGGTGTCCTTTGCTTTGCAGAAGCTTTTCAGTTTCATGAGGTCCCATTTATTGATTGTTGCTCTTAGAGCCTGTGCTGTTGGAGTTCTGTTCAGGAAGTTTTCCCCTGTACCAATGAGTTCCAGGGTATTTCCCACTTTTATTTCAAGCCGATTTAATGTGTATGGTTTTATGTTGAGGTCTTTGATCCACTTGGACTTTAGTTTTGTGTAGGGTGATAAGTATGGATCTATTTTCATTTTTCTACATGTAGACATCCAGTTGGACCAGCACCATTTGTTGAAGATGCTATCTTTTTTCCATTGTATGGTTTTGGCGTCTTTGTCAAAGATCAGGTGTCCATAAGTGTGTGGGTTTATTTCTGGGTCCTCTGTTCGGTTCCATTGATCCACCATTCTGTTTCTATGCCAGTACCATGCAGTTTTTAAAACTGTTGCTCTACAGTACAAGTTAAGATCAGGGATGGAGATACCTCCAGAAGATCTTTTATTGTAGAGGATTGTTTTAGCAATTCTGGGTTTCTTGTTATTCCATATGAAGTTGAGAATTTTTCTTTCCAGGTCTGTAAAGAATTGTGTTGGTAATTTGATGGGCATTGCAGTGAATCTGTAGATTGCTTTTGGTAAGATGGCCATTTTTACTATGTTAATCCTACCAAGCCATGAGCATGGGAGATCTTTCCATCTTCTCATATCTTCTTCTAGTTCTTTCTTCAGAGATTTGAAATTTTTTTCATACAAGTTTTTTACTTCCTTGGTTAGGGTTACTCCGACGTACCTTATGTCATTTGTGGCTATTGTGAAGGGTGTTGTTTCCCTAATTTCTTTCTCAGCCCTTTTGTCTTTTGCATACAGGAGGGCTACTGATTTTTTTGAGTTAATTTTGTATCTGGCCACTTTGCCGAAGGTGTTTATCAGCTGTGGGAGTTCCCTGGTAGAGTTTTTGGGGTCACTCACGTATACTATCATATCATCTGCAAATAGTGATAATTTGACTTCTTCCTTTCCAATCTGTATCCCCTTGATCTCCTTCAACTGTCTTATTGCTCTAGCAAGGACTTCCAGAACTATGTTGAAGAGATATGGAGAGAGTGGGCGGCCTTGTCTTGTTCCTGATTTCAGTGGGATTGCTTTAAGTTTCTCTCTGTTCAGTTTGATGTTGGCTGTAGGCTTGCTGTATATCACCTTTAATATGTTTAGATATGTGCCTTGTATCCCTGATCTCTCCAATACTTTAAACATGAATGGGTGTTTGATTTTTATCAAATGCTTTTTCAACATATAAAGAGATTATCATGTGGTTTTTTTCTTTGAGTTTGTTTATATGGTGGATCACATTGATGGATTTCCATATATTGAACCACCCCTGCATGCCTGGGATGAAGCCTACTTGGTCATGGTGGATGATATCTTTGATCTGTTCTTGTATTCGGTTTGTGAGTATTTTGTTGAGTATTTTTGCATCAATGTTCATGAGGGAGATTGGCCTGAAATTCTCTTTCTTTGTTGAGTCTTTGTGAGGTTTAGGTACCAAGGTGACTGTGGCTTCATAGAATGAGTTTGGTAATGTTCCTTCTGTTTCTATTTTGTGGAATAGTTTGAAGAGAATTGGTGTTAGCTCTTCTTTGAAGGTCTGGTAGAATTCTGCGCTGAAACCATCAGGTCCTGGCCTTTTTTTTTGGATGGGAGACTTTCGATGACTGCTTCTATTTCCTTGGGGGATATAGGACTATTTAATTGATTTACCTGGTCCTGATTTAGCTTTGGTAAGTGGAATCGATCAAGAAAATTGTCCATTTCATTTAAATTTTCAAATTTTTTTCCTTATAGACTTTTGAAGTAAGTCCTAATGATTGCTTGGATTTCCTTAGTGTCTGTAGTTATATCCCCCTTTTCATTTCTGATTTTGTTGATTTGGATGGTGTCTCGCTGCCTTTTAGTTAGCTTGGCTAAGGGTTTGTCTATCCTGTTGATTTTCTCAAAGAACCAGCTCTTGGTTTCATTGATTCTTTGAATTGTTTTATTTGTTTCTAATTGATTGATTTCAGCCCTGAGTTTGATTATTTCCAGCCGTCTGCTCCTTCTTCGTGTGTCTGCTTCTTCTTTTTCTAGGGTTTTTAAGTGAGCCATTAAGTTGCTTGAATGAGCTGTCTGGAATTTCTTCTTGAAGGCACTTAGTGCTATGAACTTTCCTCTTAGCACTGCTTTCATTGTGTCCCACAAGTTTGGGTATGTTGTGTCTTCATTTTCATTGAGTTCTAGGAAGATTTTAATTTCTTTCTTTATTTCTTCCCTGACCCAGCTGTCATTTAGTAACAAGTTGTTCAGTTTCCATGTATGTGTAGGCTTTTTTCTATTTCTGTTGTTACTGAGGTCCAGCTTTATTCCATGGTGATCTGACAGGATACAAGGGATTATTTCAATCTTCCTGTATTTGTTGAGGCTTGCTTTGTGACCAACTATGTGGTCTATTTTGGAGAAGGTTCCATGAGGTGCTGAGAAGAAGGTAAATTCTTTTGTGTTTGGGTGTAAGGTTCTGTAAATATCTGTTAGGTCCATTTGATTCATGACCTCTGTTAGAGATATTGTTTCTTTGTTTAATTTCTGTTTTGTTGACCTGTCCTTTGTTGAGAGTGGGGTGTTGAAGTCTCCCACTATTAGTGTGTGGGGATCTATATGTGGTTTAAGTTTTATCAATGTTTCTTTCACAAATGTGGGTGCCCTTGTATTTGGGGCATAGATGTTCAGGATTGTGATGTCTTCTTGGTGGAATTTTCCCTTGATGAGTATGAAGTGTCCTTCCCCATCTCTTTTGATTAATTTTGGTTGAAAGACTATTTTATCAGATATTAGAATGGCTACTCCTGCTTGCTTCTTGCGTCCATTTGCTTAAAAAGCCATCTTCCATCCCTTTACCCTCAGGTAATATCTATCTTTGTTACTTAGGTGTGTTTCTTGTAAACAACAGATTGCTGGGTTTTGTTTACGCATCCATTCTGTTAGTCTGTGTCTTTTTATTGGAGAATTAAGTCCATTGATATTGAGAGAGAGTAATGACCAGTGGCTGTTAGATCCTTTGAATTTGATGTTAGCTGTGGTCATATGGTTGTGTGCTTGGTTTCTTTTTGTTTTACTGTAGTGGGGTTATTTATTTCCTGTGTTTTCTTGAATGTAGCTAGCTTTCTTGGGTTGTATTTTCCCTTCCAGTGTCTTCTGTAATGCTGGATTTGTTTGTAGGTATTGTTGAAATTTGTTTTTGTCATTGAATATCTTGTTTTCTCCGTCTATGAGGACTGAGAGTTTTGCAGGGTATAGTAGCCTGGGCTGACATCTGTGTTCTCTTAGGGTCTGCATGATATCTGTCCAGGCCCTTCTGGCTTTCATAGTCTCTGTTGAAAAGTCAGGTGTGATTCTAATGGGTTTGCCAGTATATGTTACTTGGCCTTTTTCCCTTGCAGCTTTTAGTATTTTTTCTTTGTTCTGTATACTTACAGTTTTGATTATTATGTGGCGGGAGGATTTTCTTTTCTGGTCTAATTTATTGGGTGTTCTATAGGCCTCTTGTATTCTTATTGGCCTCTCCTTTAACTTGGGGAAATTTTCTTCAATGATTTTGTTGAAAATATTTTCTGGGCCTGGGTGCAGGGAATCTTCTTTTTTCTCTATTCCTATTATTCTTAGGTTTTGTCTTTTTAATGTTGTCTTGAATTTCTAGGACGGTCTGTGTCAGGAATTTTTTAGATTTAACATTTTCTTTGACAGATATATCTATTTCTTCCATTGTATCTTCCACACCTGAGATTCTTTCTTCCATTTCTTGTAGCCTATTGGTTATGCTAACCTCTGTAATTCCTGCTTTCTTCCCTAAGTTCTTTCTCTCCACAATTTCTTCCATTTGTGTTTTTTTTTTAATTTTTCCAATTCTATCTTTAGGTCTTGAGCTATTTTGTTGGTTTCCTTCCCCTGTCTGACTGTATTTTCATGTTTTTCTGTCAATTCCTTCAGCTGTTTGTTTGAACAATCCAATGTTTCTTTTATTTCATTCAGTGATTTAAGCATTTCCTCTCTAAAGGCCACATACTTTTTGGCTTCAGCTTCTTCTATTTCTTTTCGTATTTTATTTGTTTCCTCTGTTATCATCTTCTTGAGCATAGATGTTAGGTCGTCTCCTTGAATTTCATGTATGCTGGTGTTTCTAGGGATATTTGCCCCTGGATAACTGGGTTCTGGAGATGCCATAATGCTCTGGCTTTTGTTGGTTGAACTTTTACGCTGTCCTCAACCCATTGGGCTATCTTAGTTGTTTGAATTTAGTTTCTGGTTGTTCCTGGACTCTTGTAGTGGAGAGAATCCCTTTGGCAGGAAGTGTTTTTTCCTGAAGGAAGCCTTCCCAGCTTTTTGGGTACAGTCCCTGGATGTCCGGTGTTTTTCAGGAGTTACTACAGCTCACCTCAGGCCTAGAGACCTGGGTGGTAACTGTGGTCCTGATTAGTCAAGAGGGCTCTCCTCTCACCAGGAGAAGTCCTGGGGGCAGCTGCCCTCCTTCTGGGTTTCTTGCTGTAAATTTAGTGATCAGCTGCGGTAATCTGTGTGTCCTGTGGTTTGGTCAGTTTTGTTAGGGCTAACTGGTTGCTCCTTGGAGCAGTATCTGGGGGTTGATCTCGGGGTTCCTGGTCTTTTGTAGGTCTGAGGTTGGGGCTCTGTGCCCCAGTACACAAGGGGTAATCTGTGGCGGGTGAGTACTGCTCTCCTGGTAACAGCAGGCTATCTGGGGCACAGCAGGTCCCTGGGTTGGGCCAGTCTGTGGGACCTTTTCAGGGGATATACTGGGTGGCCTAAGTCTGTCCCCTTTGCTTTGTTCCTTGTTCCTTGTGTGGGTTTCTCCAGACAGTTGACTCCAAGACTTTGGTGTCCTGGGGCACACAGTTCTGTCTGTAAGGAATAGTTGGTACAAAGCAGGTTCGCTGAGCTGGCGGCACACACCCGCCTGCTAGTCTGTGGGAGCTGGGTTCCCAACAACTCTGTGTTCCCCTCTTGGGCCTGGATCAGTGATGGTGGCGCGTACTTGCTGGTCTGTGACACTTTCCCCAGGCAAATCCTAGGTGACCCAAGCAGCCCGGTTTCTTCCTTCCCTGTGGGACCCTCTCCGGACAGGGACTCTCAGGCTCTCTTGCACTGGGGCATGCAGCTCGTCTGTACCAGTGAGCTGGGCGCGCAGCCGCTGGGCACGCAGCCGCTCTTAGTGCTGGCTACGAGAGCTCAGTTGTGATGGCGGCGGGTACCCGAGGTCTGCGAGATTTTTTCCAGGAAAAGACCGGGTGACCCGTGACCAGTCTCGGAACCTTCCTTGCCTGTGGGTTTTCTCGCTTCTGGGACTCCCAGTCTCTGGTGTTTTTGTGCCCACCGATGAGCCTGGGAAAGTGATCGGGACACACAGGCGTGTGGCTCTGGTCCTGCGACCTAGTGTCTGTGCAACCCAGGATCTATTCCGGGTTCTGGCTGGGGGACCTGAGAGTGGACCTGACCGATTCCCTCGCCGTTGGGGTTTCCTCTCACCTGGGAAACATGATCGCTGTTGTTTTAGGGCCCAGAGTTCAGTCTCTTGGTAGCTGTAAGGAGAGTGTTGTCCTGCTCCTCAGATGCAGTGTTATGGCGCTGCCATCTTGGCCCCTCTGAATGGGAGACTTTTGATGACCGCTTTTATTTCCTTAGGGGATATAGGACTGTTTAATTGATTTACCTGGTCTTGGTTCAGCTTTGGCAAGTGGAATCTATCAAGAAAATTGTCCATTTCATTTAGATTTTTCAAATTTTGTGGCATATAGACTTTTTTTTCTTTTTTTTATCAGTTATATTTTATTAACTCTGTATCCCAGCCGTGTCCTGATCCCTCATTCCCTCCCAGTCCCTCCCTCCCTCCCTCATCTCCACCATGCCCCTTTCCAAGTCCACTGATAGGGGGGACCTCCTCCCCATTCATCTGATCCTGTTTTATCAGGTATCTTCAGGACTGGCTGCAAAGCCCTCCTTTGTGGCCTAACAGGACTGCTCCTCCCTTCGGGGGTGGGGAGACCAAAGAGCCAGTCATTGAGTTCCTGTTAGAAATAGTCCCTGTTCCCCTCACTTTGGGAAACCAATTGGTTACTGAGCTACCACAGGCTACATCTGAGTGGAGGTTCTAGGTTATATCCATACATGGTCCTTGGTTGAATGTCAGTCTCAGAAAAGACCCTGTGCCCAGATATATTTGGTCCTTGTGGAGCTCCCATTCTTTCCCCATCAGACTAACTCCCCTTCTTTCTTATGATTCCCTGTACTCTGCTAAAGGTTTGGTCATGAGTCTTTGCTTTGAAAACACTGCTAGTTAGAGTCTTTCAGATGCGCTCAGTAGACTCCTGTCATACGTTCAATGCACATCCCATCTGTCTTTCTAAACGAGGATTGATCATCTTACCCCATGTCCGCTCAATTGATTATCTTTTTTAGGTGTATAGATTTCATTATGTTTATCATATCTTATAGGTCTATATAAGTGAGTATATCCCATGTTTGTCTTTCTCCTTCTGGGATATTTCACTCAGAATGATCTTTTCTAGATCCCACCATTTGCCTGCAAATTTCATGATTTCCTCCTTTTTGATTGCTGAGTAGTATTCCATTGTATAAAAATACCACAATTTCTGTACCCATTCCACCATTGATGGACATCTGGGTTGTTTCCAGGTTCTGGCTATTACAAATAGAGCTGCTATAAACATGGTTGAGCAAGTGTCCTTTTTGTGTACTTGAACAAACTTTGGGTATATACCTAGCAGTGGTATAGCTGGGTCTGGAAGAAGCACTATTTCTATTTGTCTTAGAAAGCGCCAGATAGCTTTCCAGAGTGGTTGTACCAGTTTACATTCCCACCAGCAGTGGAGGAGGGTTCCCCTTTCTCCACAACCTCTCCAGCATGTGTTATCGCTTGAGTTTTTCATCTTGGCCATTCTGATGGGTGTAAGGTGATATCTCAGGGTCGTTTTGATTTGCATTTCCCTGATGGCTAAGGAGGATGAGCATTTCTTTAAGTGTTTTTCTGCCATTCGATATTCCTCTGTCGAGAATTCTCTGTTTAGCTCTGTTCCCCATTTTTTAATTGGATTACTTGGATTGCTGCTTTTTAGCTTCTTTAGTTCTTTGTATTTACTGGATATTAGTCCTCTGTCAGATAAAGGGTTAGTGAAGATTCTTTCCCAATCTGTAGGCAGTCGCTTTGTTTTGATGACGGTATCCTTTGCTTTACAGAAACTTTTCAGTTTCATGAGGTCCCATTTATTGATTGTTGCTCTTAGAGCCTGTGCTGTTGGTGTTCTGTTCAGGAAGTTGTCTCCTGTGCCAATGAGTTCTAGGCTGTTCCCCACTTTTTTTTCCAATTGATTTATGGTATCTGGTTTTATGTTGAGGTCCTTGATCCACTTTGACTTTAGTTTTGTGCAGGGTGATAAATATGGATCTATTTTCATTTTTCTCCATGTAGACATCCAGTTGGTCCAGCACCACTTGTTGAAGATGCTGTCTTTTTTCCATTGAATGGAATTGGCTTCTTTGTCGAATATCGAGTATTCATAGGTGTGTGGATATATTTCTGGGTCTTCTATGCGGTTCCATTGATCCTCCTTTCTGTTTCTATGCCAATACCATGCAGTTTTTATTACTGTTGCCCTGTAGTACAGCTTGAGATCAGGAATGGAGATACCTCCAGATGATCTGTTGTACAGGATCGTTTTGGAGATTCTGGGTTTTTTGTTTCTCCATATGAAGCTGAGAATCTTTTTTTCAAGGTCTGTAAAGAATTGAGTTGGTATTTTGATGGGAATTGCATTGAATCTGTAGATTGCTTTTGGCAGGATGGCCATTTTCACAATGTTAATCCTACCAATCCATGAGCACGGGGGATCTTTCCATCTTCTGATATCTTCTTCGATTTCTTTCTTCAGAGACTTGAAGTTTTTCTCAAACAGGTCTTTCACTTGCTTGGTTAGAGTCACACCAAGGTACTTTATGTTATTAGTGGCTATTGTGAAGGGTGTTGTTTCCCTAATTTCTTTCTCAGCCTTTTTGTCTTTGGTATATAGGAGGGCTTCTGATTTTTTTGAGTTGATTTTGTATCCTGCCACTTTGCTGAAGGTGTTTATCAGCTGAAGGAGTTCTCTGGTTGAATTTTTGGGGTCGCTCATGTATACTATCATATCATCTGCAAATAGTGACACTTTGACCTCTTCTTTAGTTGTCTTATTGCTCTGGCTAGGACTTCAAGTACTATGTTGAAGAGATATGGGGACAATGGACAGCCTTGTCTTGTCCCTGATTTCAATGGGATTGATTTAAGTTTCTCTCCATTGAGTTTGATGTTAGCTATAGGCTTGCTATATATTGCCTTTACTATGTTTAGGTATGTGCCTTGTATCCCTGATCTCTCCAAGACTTTAAACATGAATGGGTGTTGGACTTTGTCAAATGCTTTTTCGGCATCTAAGGAGATGATCATGTGGTTTTTCTCCTTCAGTTTGTTTATGTAGTGGATTACATTGATGGATTTCCATATGTTGAACCACCCTTGCATGCCTGGAATGAAACCTATTTGGTCATGGTGGATGATATCTTTGATGTGTTCTTGGATTCGGTTTGCAAGTATTTTATTGAGTATTTTTGCGTCAATGTTCATAAGAGAGATAGGCCTGAAGTTCTCTTTTTTTGTTGGGTCTTTGTGTGGTTTAGGTATTAAGGTGACTGTGGCTTCATAGAATGAGTTTGGTAGTGTTCCTTCTGTTTCTATTTTGTGGAATAGCTTGAGGAGAATTGGAGTTAGCACTTCTTTGAAGGTCTTGTAGAATTCTGCGCTGAAGCCATCTGGTCCAGGACTTTTTTTGGAGGGGAGACTGTTAATGACTGCTTTGATTTCCTTGGGAGATATAGGGCTATTCAGTCTTTCTACCTGATCTTGACTTAGTTTTGGTAGATGGAATCTTTCAAGAAAATTATCCATTTCATTTAGATTCTCAAATTTTGTGGCATATAGGCTTTTGTAGTATGACCTAATAATTGTTTGGATTTCCTCAATGTCTGTGGTTATGTCCCCATTTTCATTTCTGATTTTGCTGATCTGGATAGTTTCTCTCTGCTTTTTAGTTAGTTTGGCTAAGGGTTTGTCTATCTTGTTGATTTTCTCAAAGAACCAGCTTTTTGTTTCATTGATTCTTTGGATAGTTTTATTTGTTTCTAGTTGGTTGATTTCAGCCCTTAGTTTGATTATTTCCAGCCATCTGCTCCTCTTGGGTGTATCTGCTTCTTTTTTTTCTAGGGTTTTCAGTTGGGCCATTAAGTTGTTTGTATGTGATGTTACAAATTTCTTCTTGCAGGCACTTAGTGCTATAAATTTTCCTCTGAGCACTGCTTTCAATGTGTCCCATAAATTTGGGTATGTTGTGCCTTCCTTTTCATTGAATTCTAGGAAGTCTTTAATTTCTTTCTTTATTTCTTCCTTAACCCAGCTGTCATTGAGTAGTAAGTTGTTCAGTTTCCATGTGCGTGTCGGCTTTTTGTTGTTTCTGTTGTTGTTGATGTCTAGCTTTAGTCCATGGTGGTCAGATAGTATACAAGGGATTATTTCAATCCTTTTGTATCTGTTGAGGCTTGCTTTGTGACCCCCTATATGTTCTATTTTGGAAAAGGTTCCATGCGGTGCTGAAAAGAAGGTGTACTCTTTTGAGTTTGGGTGAAATGATCTGTAGACATCTATTAGGTCCATTTGATTTAGGGATTCTGTGAGTGCTTTTATTTCCCTATTTTGTGTCTGTCTAGTTGATCTGTCCCTTGGTGAGAGTGGAGTGTTGAAGTCTCCCACTATTAAGGTATTAGGATCAATGTATGATTTAAGCTTTAATAATGTTTCATTTACGAATGTCGGTGCTCTTGTATTTGGGGCATAGATATTCAAGATTGTGATGTCCTCTTGGTGGATTTTTCCTTTGATGAGAATATAGTGGCCCTCCTTATCTTTTTTCATTAACTTGGGTTGAAAGTCTATTTTATTAGATATTAGGATGGCTACTCCAGCTTGTTTTCTGGAACCATTTGCTTGAAAAACATTTTTCCAGCCCTTTACTCTGAGGTAGTGTTTGTCTGTGTTGCATAGGTGTGTTTCTTGGATGCAACAGAATGTTGGATCCTGTTTCCTTAACCATTCTGTTAGCCTGTGTCTTTTTATTGGTGAGTTGAGTCCATTGATATTGATAGATAATAGTGACCAATGCATGTTAGTTCCTTTTGTAATGGAGTCGATGAAACCCTGTTTCATTGCTTGTTTTCTTTTCATTTTTGTTGGGACATCATCTGTATGCCCTGTTTTCTTGGGTGAATTTGTTTTCATTGGATTGGAGTTTTCCTTCTAGTATCTTCTGTAGGGATGGTTTGCTGTGTAGATATTGTATAAATTTAGTTTTTTCATGGAATATTTTGTTTTCTCCATCTATGTTGATTGAAAGCTTTGCAGGGTATAGTAGTCTGGGTTGACATTTGTGATCTCTTAGAGTCTTCATGATACTTGCCCAGGCCCTTCTGGCTTTCATAGTTTCTGATGAGAAGTCCGGTGTGATTGATAGGTCTACCTTCATATGTTACTTGGCCTTTTTCCCTTGCTGCTTTTAATATCTTTTCTTTGTTCTGTAGATTTACTGTTTTGACTATGATGTGACGTGATGTGTTTCTTTTCTGGTCTAGTCTATTTGGAGTTCTGTAGGCCTCTTGTATATTTATGGACATCTCTTTCTTTAAGTTGGGAAAATTTTCTTCTATGATTTTCTTGAAAATATTTTCTGGACCTTGGAGTCTGGAGTCTTCTTTTTCGTGAATTCCTATTATTCTTAGATTTTGTCTTTTCATAGCATCCTTGATTTCTTGGATATTTTGTGATTGGAACTTTTCTGATTTTACTTTTTCTTTGAGAGAAGTATCCATTTCTGCAAGTGTGTCTTCAGCTCCAGAGATTCTCTCTTCAATCTCTTGTATTCTGTTGGTGATGCTTACTTTTGTGGTTCCTGATCTTTTCTCCAAGTTCTCCAGCTCAAGGGTTTTCTCATTTTGTGTTTTCTTTATTGATTCTAATTCTGTTTTCATGCCTTGCACCATTTCTTTCATGTGTTTGAATTTGGATTCCTGTCTCTCTACGATGGCCTCTATTTCTTTTTTCATTTCCTTCTTATATGCCACTAATTTTTCCTCTACTTGTGTATCTATTTGTTTGGCTATGTTTGCCTGTGTTTCTTTAAGGATATTGTCTATTTCTTCTTTCTTTGCCTCCAATTGACTGGCCATCTCTTTGAAAGACTTGTTCATTTCATCCTTATGAGCCTCAAATAATTGGGCAAGCATGGCTTTAAAATAATTTTCCTGTGCTTCTGCTGAATTGGAGTATCCATTGATTTTGGGGTTTGCTGGTGAAGTCATGATGTCCTGATTTATGTTGGAAGTGTTCTTTCGCCTACCCCTGGCCATTGGCTTATCTGAAACCTTCCCTGTTTGTTTTTGGATTCTGCAGATCAGACTGGTGCTGTCTCTCTCTGGTATCTGGAGAGTTCTTCAGGAAGCTGAGCACTCTCAGCGTGTGTTGAGGACTAGCTGTACCTGTGGGCGGAAAGTACGCAGGCGCAAACGGGGCAAATGCAAGCGTGTGTGTGTGTGTGCGCGCGCGCGTGTGTGTGTCTGTGTGTGTAAGTGTGCGTGGATGAGTTTCTCGAGGGACAGAGTGATGGCTAATGTTGAACCCTTGAGTGTGTGGGAGGGGCTCTGCACTGTATATGTCGCAGGCGCTAATGATGATTGCAGCACAATTTCTGGCATTAACTGTCTTAACTCCTCAATCAGGCCCACAGGGCAGGAACTTCAATGTCCCTAGTGCCCCTCTGTTTCCCAAAGTGGGTATGTGGGTGGGAGGGGGGTTCGATACCTGGCTTCTGATTTAGAAGGACCCAGGATCTGGGGAACTGCAGATTCTCAAGGGTGCACTCACTTACAGGCAGGTCTCTTGGCAGAGATCGTGGTATTCGGGGCTCTCTGCTCTCTGGTTTGGCCCTGCTGCTTTGATGTGTTCTGCCAGTTCTGTGCTGCTGTCACTGCCAGGTTCTGAGGTCTTGCTGCAGCTGGAGATTTCAGGGTGGTCACTTCAGCAGGGATGGGGTAACCAGGCTCTCTGTTCTCTGGTTTGGCCCTGGTTAGTCTTAAACTGGAGGGCTGTGGTGCCCCGCCAGTTCAGTGCTGCTCTGCCGCCACGTCCCGCTGTAACTGGAGACTGGGTTGCTAGTCCCAATGCTTTCTGGGAAGTCCTGGGATCTCTTTGCTGTGCTCTCCAAGCTTGGGAGGCCCAGCGCCTGGTGTGTCCAGGTTGTATGACGTTTCTGCCTGGTTTTGGTGAGTATATAGCGTATTCTCTGTCACTGTGGGATTGGGCGGGCCGTACAGTCAGTGATGGCGATCCTGCGGAGCTAGTATGGTGTCTAGCAGATTTGTGCCCTGGGAGGATGGTGCAGCTGCTGTGCGAATCTGGGACTCCGGGACACGTACTGCTGGCTTTTGTCTGCCCCTAAAGTGCTTGGGGCTCCGTCTCAGCGGCCGATACCCCAGGCAGTTAGGTCTGCGCTGAGAAAGATGAGCCCGCTGTGCCTCTGTGCCGAGGAGGAAGGAGGTCTGGGGGAAGGGAGTGCCGCAAGAAGAAAGGATCGTTTCTCTTCTTCCCCAAGCAAGTCTCCAGGTGACCGGAGGCCAAATTTTCAACTCCTGCGATGTTCCCTGTTGTTCAGAAAGCCTCGCTGTGGTTTTCCTGGGTTGGGGGTCCTTCCATTCTCCAACTCAGAAGATCAGGTATCCCACAGCTCAGAAACTGTGTGGGCTAGTCACCATCTTGGCTCTGCCCCCCCCCCCCCCCCGCATATAGACTTTTGAAGTAAGACCTATTGATTGTTTGGATTTCCTCAGTGTCTGTAGTTTTGTCCTCCTTTTCATTTCTAATATTGCTGATTTGGATAGATTCTCCCTGCCTTTTAGTTAGTTTGGCTAAGGGTTTGTCTATCTTGTTGATTTTCTCAAAGAACCAGCTCTTGGTTTCATTGATTCTTTGAATTGTTTTATTTGTTTCTAATTGATTTCAGCCATGAGTTTGATTATTTCCAGCCATCTATTCCTTTTTGGTGTGTCTGCTTCTTCTTTTTCTAGGGTTTCTAAGTGGGCCATTAAGTTGCTTGAATGAGCTGTCTGGAATTTCTTCTTGAAGGTACTTAGTGCTATGAACTTTCCTCTTAGCACTGCTTTCATTGTGTCCCACAAGTTTGGGTATGTTGTGCCTTCATTTTCATTGAATTCTAGGAAGGCTTTAATTTCTTTATTTCTTTCCTTGACCCAGCTGTCATTGAATAGCAAGTTGCTCAGTTTCCACGTGTGTAGGCTTTTTGCTAGTTCTGTTGTTGTTGAGGTCCAGCTTTATTCCATGGTGATCAGATAGGATACAAGGGATTATTTCAATCTTCTTGTATCTGTTGAGGCTTGCTTTGTGACCAACTATATGGTCTATTTTGGAGAAGGTTCTATGAGATGTTGTGAAGAATGTAAATTTTTTTGTGTTTGGGTGAAAGGTTCTGTAGATGGCAGTTTTTACTTCATATTTGTGAATTTGGGTGGTGTATATGTGTATGCATGTGTGTATGTAGGTCTTCCTTTTAGATGTTTGCACAGATGCCAAGAATCATGTGGATGTGTACATATACATTTAGAAGCCAAAAGTAGTGCCACTTGTCTTCCAGGACCTTGATCTTTAATATTGAGTTAGGTCTTACACTGAAATTAAAACTCAACAATTTAAAATAGTGATCTCCACCCTTCTTTGACGTTAGGATCATATAAGTAAACACCCACACTTGGCTTTGTCATTGGTTCTGATTTTGAAATCAAGTACCTCAGGCTTGTGTAGCATCTCTCTATTCCCATACTTTCTAAACTATGGTTCAAACTGAAGAACATAACTATTTATAAGTATTTATAGTATAATTGCATGAATGATTTTGATGTTTTTCACTAATGACATATTCTGTTGTACTCTAGTATCAGCTTTGATGTTTATTTACAGAGGGCCACAATTTGCTTCTCTGATTGGAAATCACAATTTTCTCAGAATAAATGTTTTTCATACATATTTTGATACTTTTATTACAGTCAGTGGAAACGTAATACTTTAATATCCTATTTGTGGTGAGAGAGAGAGAGAGAGAGAGAGAATGTATGTGCCACAGTGTGTTGGGGGAGGTGTGGTGGTTTGAATAATGATGTCCTCCATTGGCTTAGATGTTGGTCAACAGTTGGTGGTGCTGTTTGGGGTAGATTATAGAGATGTGGGGAAAAGTCCTGTACCATTCCCAGGTTGCTCTCTCTGCTTCCTATTTGTGGTTCAAGATATGAGTCCTCAGCTTCTTCTCCAGCCACTTTCTGCTGCTTGCTGCCATGCTTTTCTGTCATGACAGACTGTTATCCATCTGGAACAGAAAGCCCAAGTAAATCTTTTCTTCTATAAGCTGCCAAGGGCATGGTGTTTTTATTACAGCAATAGGAAAAGGTAATGTAAGGAGGTAAGAGAAAAACCTCATGCCTCTATCCTTGCCCTCCACCTTGTTTGAGCTAGTTCTCTGGTTGTATGCTGCTGGATAGGCAGGACAAGGTTAGTCTACTAGCCTCCAAGAATTCCACTTTATTTACTTCCTGTCTCTCTATGGGAGTGTTGGGATTACAGACAGACTTAAATATGGGTTGTGGGATTCAAACACTGAGTTGTCTCCTCAGACCAATATTTTTTAAAATTTAAACAGCACTTTATTAAATCTATATTCTATCTAAATCTATATAAATACTCACATTTATGTTCTATATATTTCTGTAACATTGCTGTATATATTAGTAAAATTAAGTCTGATAACTTAAGTGGTTATTTGGGAAGTCAGATGTGAGGACTACTTTATCCTAATTCCTCTTGATTGTATGGTTGCACTTGTCATACTACCTTTTGCTTTTCAGTGAGGGACAAGAAATGTCTACACTGAAAGGCAATATAAATTATAATTCTTAATTTTTATTACCGAGTATATGTTATTAATTATATATTATAAAATATCTTATTTCAAAATATATTCAGAACATGACTGAATTGCAAGACCCTCTTAAAACTAATGATGGAAGAGTGAGGAAGATGCAAACCTGCAAACCAGGTAAATTTTGAACAAAATATTCTGAAAAGTTCTGTGGAATATTGGTGACATGCTCTTCCCATCACTTATTAGCCTTAGGATTTAATTATTAGTGTTTGATATAAAAGATGCAAGTGCCACTGCCAACACCCACATTTCAAAGTAGATTATTGACAAGCATGAGGAAATATTTTAATTTTTTAAAGAATTGTATATGAGTATTATATTTATATCATTCCCCCTCCCTTTTCCTTTCCATCTCCTCCACTGTCTCTGTTCTCGCCCTATATTCTCTCATGTTTATCGCTTTAATTATTATCATACACACTCATGAAAACACACACACACACATATTAATGCAACCTGCTGAGTTCATACAGCATTGCACACACACACACATATGTATATATATATATATATATATATATATGTATATATATATATATATATATGTTTTACAGGATGACCACTGGTATAAGATAATCAACTAGGGGACTCGTCTCAGGGCAAGACTGATTCTCTCTGTCTCTCTGTCTCTGTCTCACTCAGCAGCTGTTAATTCCATTGGCTTTTCATTTAGGGGTGGGGCTTTGTGAGGTTTTGCCCATCCACAATGGCATCCCAACTGCTGTTGACATGTTCAAGTCTTATGTAGGCAACAACATCGTTAAGACTTTGTGAGTGCACATGTCCCGGTCCTCTGACTCTTACAACTCTCCATCTCCTCTTTCATGATGCTCCTGAGTCTTAGGTAGTGTACGGGTTTGGCTTGGGGATGGGCATCCTCCTGACAGTTGTTTTCTGTGTTTTGTGAGTTTCTGTAAAGAAGCAGCTGCAAAGAAGCTTCTTTGGTGAGGGGTGGGAGCCACACTTATCTGTTGGTATAAGAATAAGTATTTAGAATGCTGTTTATGCTTGTCTAGTTTTGTCAGCTTGGTATAAGCTACAATCATCTGAAAGAAGGAAACTTCAATTGAAAAAATGCTCTATAAGATCAGTCTGTAGGCAAGCCTGTAGGACATTTCCTTGAGTAATGATTGATGTGGGAGAGCCTAGCCCATTTTATTTGGTGCTACCTTTATGCAGTTGGTCTTAGATGCTGTACCAATTAGGAACTAAGGCAAGAAAAAGTATGGCCTCTGCTTCACATTTCCTCTTTCGACACACCTGTTTTCTTTTTTTTTAAAACGATATTCTAATATATTTTATTAGCATGCATTCAGATCCATAAACAAAACTTGATACAAAACTACTGAATTTACTACAACATATAAAGAAGAGAGATCACATAGCAAGTGTTTGAAGACTGAATTAAAACTACTCTCAATTTTCAAAGTCCCCAAAATAGCAAGAGCTATTTAAAAGAAAAATCAAATCATATCTTTAAATAGAAATGACACACCTGTTTTCTACTACACCTCCCCAGACTGGACTGGCTCTTTCACCATGTTTCTCCATGCCATGACTCCTTCTTACTTCCCTGGTTTCTGCAGTTACTCTAGGTTATATATTCATATGAAAAAATCCAATATAGGAATCAAAAATAAAAAATTGGCATTTATTTTTCTGGGTCTGGTCACCTCACTCAGCATAATGTTTTTTTAGTTCCACCTATTTTTCTGAAATTTTCCTTATAGCTGGATAGAATTCTGTAATATATGTGTATCACATTTTCATTATTGTCAGTTTAAAGACATTTAGGTAGTTTCCATTTCCTAGCTACTGTGAATGGAATGTTAGTGAACACAACTAAGCAATTATCTTGTAGAGTAAGAGGTGAGTGCTTTGGGCACATAACTGGGTCATATGATAGATTTATGTTTACTTTTTTGCTAATTTACCACACTCATTTCCAGAGTGACTGCACCAGTTTATAATCCCACAAAGAGTGAACAAAGTCTCCTTCCACCAAATCCTTTCCAGTATTTATTGTCACCTGTTTTATTTTTTTTTTAAATATTTTATTTGTATTGTTAGGTTTGACCAGAAATGGTCTCCTGAGAAGGAGATGATGTCTGTTAGTCCCAATCCAATCATAACACAATTACAGCATTGCTTCAGAGAAGTAATCCCAGGTTTTGGAGTGAAGCAGCTGGGAAACTATTCAGTCATGGAGGCACTGTATTGTGCTTTGTCAAGATTCAAGATTTCTTTATGTTTTCACCCTTCTTCTACATTGTCAGACAGTGAATAGTTTTGTCTTTTCTACTTCTCATTAGACTATTTAAAAAGAAAAATATTTAAAAATCTAATTATGTAGACACCTTCAGAGTGTAGTTTTATAATATAACTTTAATACTTAGAATAAGTAGACTTTTATATTCTTAAAGATAAAATAAGTGTAACTTTTTAACCTTATTTTGCTCAGTTAAATTGTTCAGAAGCTCAAAGTAGTATACAGTATGAACTGTAACATTTTAATACTGATACTGAACACTGTTTTACATAACATTTTGAGAAGTAACTGCTCTGAAACCAACTCAAGAAAACACTTCTTTAAAAGATTTATTTATTTATTCATTATTTATACAGTGTCTGCCTGCATTTGTGCATGTACAGCACAGGGCAGCAGATCTCATTAGTTGGGAATTGAACTCAGGACCTCTGGAAGAGCAGACATCTCTCCAGCCGGACACCTTTTTTTCTTGCTACTCTAATCAATTTTGTAATGGTAGTCAGAAAACAAAGAGATGCTTAATGCTAAAAAATATTTTTATTTATTTTATGTGTAAGGGTGTTTAGTCTGCATGTATGTGAATGTGCCTACCTCATGCCTGTGGAGGCCTGAAGAGGTTGCCCAGCCCTTGGAACTGGAGTTTCAGATAATTTTGAGCCAGCACATGAGTGATGGGAATCAAACTTGGATACCCTGGAAGAGGAGCCAGTATTTTCAACTGCTGAGCCATCTCTCCAGCCTTATCAGCTATTTTATTCTGAATTGAGTAAGATAAAATTTTTAAGTAATTTTAATTTGCAATCCCCTAATTGCTAAGGATTTTAAACACTTTTTTGTTTTTTAAAATTATTATTATTATTATTTATTTACAATATATTCCCTTTCTATGCCAGTTGTAACCCCCTCCTTCATCTCCTCCTGATCCCACCCTTCTTCTCTCTTCCTCCCCTATCCCTCTTCCCTAGTCCACTGATAAGGGAAGTCCTCCTTCCCTACTGTCTGACCTTGGCCTATCAGGTCCCATCAGGACTGCCTGGATCCTCTTCCTCTCTGGGCTGGCTATAGAGAAGTGATCAAGTGATCAACCAAGTTCATGTCAGAGACTCTCTTCTCCCCTTACTAGGGAACCCACATGGAGACTGAGCTATCTATGGGCTATATCTGAGCAGGGGGTCTAGGTCCTCTCTGTGCAAGGTCCTTGGTTGATGCATCAGTCTCTGCAGTCCCCTACAGTTCTATTTTGGCTTTGTTGGTCTCCTTGTGTGGCTCCTGTCCCCTCTGGGTCCTTTTATATCCCCCTTCTTCCATAGGAGCTCCTGCACTCTGTCCAAAGGTTGGCTGTGTCTCTGCATCTGCTTTGATACCCTGCTGGTTGCAGTCTTATAGAGGACATCAGTGATAGTCTCCAGTCCTGTTCCCTCTCTTCTACCAGTATCCTGTTTTTCCCTCTGAATGAGAATTAAGCATCTTCCCTGTGATCCTCCTTGTTACTTAGCTTCTTTAGGTCTGTGGATTGTAGTATGGTTATCCTGTATTATACAGCTAATATCTGCTTATAAGTGAGTATATACCATGCTTGTCTTTCTGGGTTTGGGTTGCTTCACTGAGGATGATCCTTTCCAGATCCATCTATTTGCCTGAAAATTTCATGATATCATGCTTTTTTGGTTTTTTTTAATTTTAATTTTTTTTAATTTTAATTTTTATTAATTACTTTATTCATTTTGTATCCCCCCATAAATCCCTCCCTCCTTCCCTCTTAATCCAAACTTCTCTCCCCTTTCTCCATGCATGCCCCTCCCCAAGTCTGCTGATAGGAGAGGTCTTTCTCTCCTTCTTTCTGATCCTAGTCTATCAGATCTCATCAGGAGGGGCTGCATTGTCATCTTCTATGGCCTGGTAAGGCTACTCCCCCCTCAGGGGGAGGTGATCAAAGAGCAGGCCAATCAGTTCAAGTCAGAGGCAGTCCCTGTTTCCATTACTCTGGAACCCACTTGGACATTGAATCGCCATGGGCTACATCTGTGCAGGGGTTCTAGGTTATCTCCATGCATGGTACATGACTGAAGTATGAGTCTCTGGAAAGACCCCTGTGTTAAATTTTTTTGGTTCTGTTGCTCTCCTTGTGGAGCTCCCATCCTCTCCCAATCTTACTACTTCCCACTTCTTTCATAAGATTCCATGCACTCTGCCCAACAGTTGGCCATAAGTCTCAGCTTCTGCTTTGATAGTCTTCAGGGCAGAGCCTTTCAGAGGCCCTCTGTGGCTGTGGCGGGTTTCTAGCTTGTTTCCTGTTTTCTTCTTCTTCTGATGTCCATCCTCTTTGCCTTTCAGAATGGGCATTGAGCATTTTAGCCAGAGTCCTCCCTCTTGATTAGTTTCTTTAGGTGTACAGATTTTAGTAGGTTTATTCTATATTATATGTCTATATGAATGAGTATATCCTGTGTGTGTCTTTCTGCTTCTGGGATAGCTCACTCAGGATGATCTTTTCCAGTTCTCACCATTTGCCTGCAAATTTCATGATTTCCTTGTTTTTCATTGCTGAGTAATATTCCATTGTGTAAATGTACCATTCTTCAGTTGAGGGGCATCTGGGTTGTTTCCAGCTTCTGGCTATTACAAATAAAGCTGCTACAAACATTGTTGAGCAAATGTCCTTGTTGTATACTTGAGCCTCTTTTGGATATATGCCTAGGAGTGGTATGGCTGGAAGCACTATTCCTAGTTGTTTGAAAAGCGCCAGATTGATTTCCAGAATGGTTGTACAAGTTTACATTCCCACCAGCAGTGGAGGAGGGTTCCCCTTTCTCCACAACCTCTCCAGCATGTGTTGTCATTTGAGTTTTTGATCTTGGCCATTCTGTTGGGTGTAAGGTGAAATCTCAGGGTTGTTTTGATTTGCATTTCCCTGATGGCTAATGACGTCGAGCATTTCTTTAAGTGTTTCTCTGCCATTTAATGTTCCTCTACAGAGAATTCTGTTCCCCATTTTTTAATTGGATTGCTTGGTTTGCTGCTTTTCAGCTTCTTTAGTTCTTTATATATATTGGATATTAGTCCTCTGTCAGATAAAGGGTTGGTGAAGATTCTTTCTCAATCTGTAGGCAGTCATTTTGTTTTGATGATGGTGTCCTTTGCTTTACAGAAACTTTTCAGTTTCATAAGGTCCCATTTATTGATTGTTGCTCTTAGAGCCTGTGCTTTGGTGTTCTGTTCAAGAAGTTGTCTCCTGTACCAATGAGTTCTAGGGTATTCCCCACTTTTTTTCCTAACCGATTTAATGTGTCCGGTTTTATGTTGAGGTCTTTGATCCACTTAGACTTTAGTTTTGTGCAGAGTGATAAGTATGGATCTATTTGCATTTTTTTTTACATGCAGACATCCAGTTAGTTGGACCAGCACCATTTGTTGAAGATGCTATCATTTTTACATTGTACTCTGTCAAAAATCAAGTGTCCATAAGTGTGTGTGTTTATTTCTGGGTCTTCTATTCGATTCTATTGATCCACCATTCTGTTTCTATGCCAGTACCATGCAGTTTTTATTACTGTTGCTCTACAGCTTGAGATCAGGGATGGAGATACCTCCAGAAGTTCTCTTATTGTAGAGGATTGTTTTAGTGATTCTGGGTTTCTTGTTATTCCATATGAAATTGAGAATTTTTCTTTCCAGGTCTGTAAAGAACTGTGTTGGTAATTTGATGGGAATTGCATTGAATCTGTAGACTGCTTTTGGTAAGATGGCCATTTTTACTATGTTAATCCTGCCAAGCTCTGAGCATGGGAGATCTTTCCATCTTCTAATATCTTCTTCTAATTCTTTCTTCAGAGACTTGAAAAAAATTTTTTTTCATACAAGGCTTTCATTTGCTTGGTTAGTGTTACACCAAAGTACTTTATGTCATTTGTAGCTATTATGAAGGGTGTTGTTTCCCTGATTTTTTTTCTCAGCTCTTTTGTCTTTTGTATACAAGTGGGCTACTTTTTTTTTTTTGAGTTAATTTTGTATCTGGCCACTTTGCTGAAGGTGTTTATCAGCTGTAGGAGTTCCCTGGTAGAGTTTTTGGGGTCACTCACGTATACTATCATATCATCTGCAAATAGTGATAATTTGACTTCTTCCTTTCCAATCTGTATCCCCTTGATCTCCTTCAACTGTCTTATTGCTCTAGCAAGGACTTCCAGAACTATGTTGAAGAGATATGGAGAGAGTGGGCGGCCTTGTCTTGTCCCTGATTTCAGTGGGATTGCTTTAAGTTTCTCTCTGTTCAGTTTGATGTTGGCTGTAGGCTTGCTGTATATCACCTTTAATATGTTTAGATATGTGCCTTGTATCCCTGATCTCTCCAATACTTTAAACATGAATGGGTGTTTGATTTTTATCAAATGCTTTTTCAACATATAAAGAGATTATCATGTGGTTTTTTTCTTTCAGTTTGTTAATATGGTGGATCACATTGATGGATTTCCATATATTGAACCACCCCTGCATACCTGGGATGAAGCCTACTTGGTCATTGTGATGTGTTCTTGTATTCGGTTTGCGAGTATTTTGTTGAGTATTTTTGCATCAATGTTCATAAGGGAGATTGGCCTGAAATCCTCTTTCTTTGTTGGGTCTTTGTGAGGTTTAGGTACCAAGGTGACTGTGGCTTCATAGAATGAGTTTGGTAGTGCTCCTTCTGTTTTTATTTTGTGGAATAGTTTGAAGAGTATTGGTGTTAGCTCTTCTTTGAAGGTCTGGTAGAATTCAGTGCTGAAACCATTTTTTGGATGGGAGACTTTTGATGACCGCTTCTATTTCCTTGGGGGACATAGGACTATTTAATTGATTTATCTGGTCTTGATTCAGCTTTGGTAAGCGGGGCTTCCTCTCACCTTGGAAACACAATTGCTGGTGTTTTAGGGCCCAGAGTTCTGTCTGCTGGTCACTGTGCAGATCTTGCTGTGCTGCTAGTCAGAAACAGTGTCCTCCCAGCGCCGCCATCTTACATCCCCTGGAATAACCACTGTTTAACTAAAACATAAATCAATATTAGATGCCAATAATCATCAACAAGTGGCATATAAATGTGTGGCAGAATTTATAGTAATCTAGCAAGAACCTGTATAGAAAGTATAACTATAGAGTAGGTTTTTTTTTTTTTGTTCTGTTCCTTAAAAACAAACCAAAGGCAGCCCACTGGAATTCTGAATATGAATCTATGGCACAGTGCATATATTTCAGTTTTCCAAACTGTAAAATTGAGCACACCAGCCACTGTAGGACCTTGTAAGACAACACTAAACAGGATCTGCATTTCTACTTTAGCATATAGACCGTCATCTAGTAATTGAACCTTAACAATACACACAATATCCGCTGAACACTTTCTCTCCAGCATTTCAATGAGGTGCCATTTTGCAATATCTTCAAGCCTCTGTGGACTTTTCTCATCTGAAACTACTTCTTTTGGTGTTCTTGTAAATTTCAGATTGGATTTCTCTGAAGGCTCTCTATTTTGATTCTAAGATTTCCCCAACCTCCATTCTATGGCCTTTAATTTAGCATCTATTTTCTCAGTCTCTTCTTTCTCCAAGTCTGTCTTATCCTGATCTTTCCCAAAGAGGATATACAAAACTGAAATCATCGATGAAAAATTTATTTGTTTGCTAAAAGAAACAAAATCAAATGGTACCCAGAAGCACTGTGTCATTGTGTCTTCTTCCATTTTCAACATAGAAAATTATCTTTTTAAACCTCAAAACATTTCCCTTAGGACTTTACATTTACATTCTTTTTTTTTTTTTTTCAATGCAGTTTATTCAGGAACCTTGAACAATCCTCGGACCCTGGGGAAAGCCAGCCCACAGCTTAAATAGCCTCTGGGTAGCCAACCCAGGCTTGCCACGTGGGCAATGCAGATAGGTCCACATACATGGAAGCAAGCCAGATCCTCAGCCTTAGCCAAATGTGGAATTGTTCGTGACAGAGAGCACTCACCATCGGGAAGGTGGAAGGCGGAAACCAGCTCCATCTTTAAGGCATAGCATTCCGCAGCTCTCTACAGTTCCCCCTTTTTGTTTTAGACGCATCAGGCAAGAGTAGAGGTCTGATCTCTGATATTAGAAATAAATTGGGACTTTGTACCGATGTTCATTTAGGTGTCATCCACCCAAAGAGCATCAGACCCGTCAGATACCTTTTTCTCAGAGGTGGGACCTGGGGCATCAACCCGCATGCAATCAGACATGCTCTTCTCTGGGTCGAAAGTGGCTGACCCTGAGTGCAGTGCTTAGCCTCGCATCCTGAGCGTATCATTTTAGCTTTTTATGGTATCCAACCATGCTTGGGGAGAATAGGACTTTACATTCTTAAACCCAGTTTCCCTTCTAGACCTTACCAGTTCAGATGCTTGAGGCTCCTCAGTCTGTTTCTGGCTCCTGCTTCTAGGAAGAGGTACTTTTTCCCTCTCTCACTGGATCCTGATCCCTTCCTCACTCTGGAAAGTTATTGTGTCCACAAATGTTTGCTCCTCAGACCAACAAGAACCCCTTCTCAAAGGGGTTAGCTTTCTGCCTTGGCTCACAAAGTCTGCCTTTGAGAAGCTTCCTTATTAAAGAGTCACTTTTTTTCTCTACCTACAGAAACTGCCTCTCTGCAGTTTGTATGTATTAAATTTTGTTTTTCTGTTGTCTGCTGGAGGCCTTGATGCTCTGCAGGGTGTCTGCCTAATCAGGAATCTGTGAGCTCCTAGTTTAGAAACTGTCCTTGCTTTGTTTTTAGGGAACAGAACTAAAAAATTGCTCTATAGTTTTACTTTCTATATAAGTTCTTGATAGATTACTGTAAATTCAGCTAGATTACTGTAAATTCTGCCTCATGTTTGTATGCCAATTGTTTCTGATTATTTATATTTATTATTGATTTATCTTTTAGTTAAACAGTGGTTATTCCTAAACCAGCTATACTTTCAAATCACCACACAGAGACTAGGATTTATTTAATTAACCTAGAGTATAATGCTGGTCAATAATTACTCTATCCTAAACCTCCAACCCCACATAGTTTCCTCCCATTCAGATTTCCCATATTATACTTGCTTTTCAGTCATATCTTAGATCTGGTTCATCTCTCCTGGTGTTTCCAGATCCTCTCATCTCAGATCTCTCTTCTCTGACCCTCCTCCCACTCTCTTCTTTCTCTTCCTCTCTGGACCAGGATGTCCTACTCTATTCTCTCCATTGCTCAGCATTGGCTGTTTGTTTTACTGGCAATACAGAGAACAAATGGTAGCATGTTTACTCAGACTTCACACAGGTGATGTTTAGAATAAACATTACAATGCAATGTCAGGATTGAAGCCAGAGAGTGGGGTAGAAAAATCAGCATTTGAATGAATAAGGGTAAATTGTATACAATCCACAAGAACATTATATTAGCAGTGTTGTTTTCCTAATTTCTTTCTCACCCCTTTTGTCATTTGTATACAGGAGGGCTACTGACTTTTTTAGTTAATTTTTTATCTAGACACTTTGCTGAAGGTGTTTATCAGCTGTAGGGGTTCTTTGGTAGAATCTTGGGGGTCACTTATGTATACAATCATATCATCTGAGAATGGGAATACTTTGACTTCTTCTTTTCCAATTTCTGTCCCCTTCATCTTTTTTATTTGTCTTATTGCTCTAGTTAGGACTTCAGGTACTATATTGATATGGTGAGAGTGGGTAGCCTTGTCTTGTCCCCAATTTTAGCAGAAATGCTTTAAGTTTCTCTCCATTTAACTTGATGTTGGCTATAGGCTTGCTGTATATTGCCTTTATTGTATTTAAGTATGTGCCTTGAATACCTGATCTCTCCAAGACTTTAAACATGAACTGGTGTTGGATTTTCAAAGGCCTTTTTAGAATCTAAAGAGATTATCATGTGGTTTTTATCTTTCCATTTGTTTATATGATGGATTACATTGATAGACTTTCATATGTTGAACCATCCCTGAATTCCTGGGATGAAGCCTACTTGGTCATGGTGGATGATATCTTTGATATGTTCCTGGATTCAGTTTGCAAGTATTTTATTGAGTATTTTTGCATCAATTTCTTAAAGGAGATTAGTTTGATATACTTTCTTTGTTGAGTCTTTCTGTGGTTTAGGTATCAGGGTGACTGTTTATAATGAGTTTGGCAATGTTTCTATTCTGTGGGACAGTTTGAGGTATATTGGTATTAGTTCTTCCTTGAAAAATCTATGCTAAAGAATTCTGTGCTAAAACAATCTGGCCCAGTGGTCTTTTTTGTTGGGATGCTTTTGATGACTGCTTCTATTTCCTTGGCAGTTACAGGTTTATTTAAATTGTTAACCTGATCTTGATTTCACTTTGGTAAGTGGTATCTATCAAGAAAATAGTCCATTTCATTTAAATTTTCCAGTGTTGTGACATACAGGTTTTTGAAATACGATCTAATGATTCCTTGGATTTCCTCAGTGTCTCTTTTTATATCTCCTTTCATTTCTGATTTTATTAATTTGGATACGCTCCCTCTATCTTTAGTCAGTTTGGCTAAGGGTTTGACTATCTTGTTGATTTTCTTAAAAAACAAACAAACAAACAAACAAACCAGTTCTTGGTTTTGTTGATTCTCTGTATTGTTCTCTTTGTTTTTCTGAGTTTTGTTATTTTCTGCTCCGTTTATTATTTCCTGATGTTGACTCCATTTGGGTATGTTTGCTTCCTTTTTTTCTAGAGCTTCCAGGTGAGCTATTAAGTTGCTAGTATGAGCTCTCTCCACTTTCTTTATGAAGGCCATTAGCACTTTCCTCTTAGCAATACTTTCATTGTGTCCCCTAAGTTTGGGTATGTTGTGCTTTCATTCTCATTAAATTCTAGAAAGTCTTTAATTTCTTTATTTCTTCCCTGACCCAGTGGTCATAAAGTAGAGAGGTATTCAGTTTCCATGAGTTGATACACATTCTATTGTTTCTGTTGTCGTTGAAGTCTAGCTTTAATGCATGGTAGTCTGGTGGAATACAAGGTGTTATTTCAATTTTCTTGTATTTGTTGAGGCTTGCTTTGTGTCCAAAGATGTGGTAATATCTATCATTACTGCTGAGGTGTGTTTCTTGTATGCAACAGAATGATGGGTCCTGTTTATGCACCCATTCTGTTAGCCTGTGTCTTTTTATTGCGGAGTTGAGGCCATTGATATTGAGAGATATTAATGACCAGTTTTTGTTACTTCCTATTCTTTTAATGTTGGTGGTAAAATGTGTTTGCATGCTTCCTTTCTTTGGGTTTTATGGCTGGGGGGTTATTTGTTTACTGTGCTTTCCTGTGTTTAGAGAACCTCCTTGGGTTGGAGTTTTCTTTCTAGTATCTTCTGTAGGGCTGGGTTTGTGGCTAGGTACTGTTTAAACTTGGCTTTGTCATGGAATATCTTGGTTTTTTTTCTGCTATAGTTTTGCTGGGTATCGTAGTCTGGATTGACATCTCTTAGTATGTGCATGACATATATACAGGCCTTCTGGCTTTCATAGTCTCTGTTGAGAAGTCAGGTGTAATTCTGATAGGTTTGCCTTTAAATGTGACATTTTTCCTTTAGGTTGGTGAAGTTTTCTTCTATGATTTGTTGAAAGTATTTTCTGGGTCTTGGACTTTGGACTCTTATTCTTCTATTCCTATTATTCTTAGGTTTGGCCTTTTCATATTGTCCCAGATTTCTTGGATGTTTTGAGTCAGGAGATGTTTAGATTTAACATTTTCTTTGATTGATGTATCATTTTTTTTCAACTGTATCTTCTACACCTGAGATTCTCTCTTCCATCTCTTATAATCTGTTATTGATACTTGTATCTGTAGTTCCTGTTCTCTTCTATAGGTTTTTCATCTCCAGGATTGCTTGTGTGTGTGTGTGTGTGTGTGTGTGTGTGTGTGTTATTTGTTTTTTGTTTTTGTTTTTTTGCTTCTCTTTCCATTTTCAGGACCTGGACAGTTTTATTCATTTCCTTCTCCCGTTTGGTTGTGTTTTTTTTGTATTTATTTAAGGGATTTACTCAGTTCCTTCATCTGTTTAGTTGTATTTTCCTGTGTTTCTTTAAGTGATTTATTCAGTTCCTTGACCCGTTTAGTTTTATTTTCCTTTAGTTCTTTAAGGTATTTATTTTTTCTTTTAAAGCCTCTTGCATTTTTATATTTAAGATTTAAGATCTTCATATTTTCAGATTTAAGATCATTTTCTTGTGTTTCTGGTGTGATAGGATCCTTACGGCTTGCTGTGTTAGGATAGCTGGGTTTTGGTGGTGTCAAGTGGCCCTGAGTTTTTTTGCTGGTGTTCTTGTGCTGACCTCTAGCCATTTAGTTGACTCTATTATTAGCAGGTCTGGTGGTCTCTGATGGTAATATGACTCTGGGGTTATAGATAGAGCTCGTTGCCTCAGATGGCCTCTGTCGTCTGGTTTTCCTGCTGCTCCCTGATAGTACTGATCTCATGGCCATAGATAGGGGTAGGTCCTAGGAAATGATACAGGCCAGGGAATGGCTGCTCCCTGATCTGTGCTGGTCTCAGGGGTTCCAGGTCAGTGTGAGTCCCAGGAAATGGCACAGGTTGGTGAGCTGGGGTATGTAGCCCTCAGAAGAAGTGGAGCACAGAGGGCCCTGCACTCTTGCTGGCTGGCTATGGCAGGCTAGTAGATAGGAGGGGGCTCTTACCTGCTATTCTCTGACCTGTGTTGGTCTCAGCGGCCACAGATGAGTGGGGGTCGCAGGCCAGAAGTTCTTTTATTGTAAAGAATTGTTTAAGCTATTTTGTTTTGTTTTTCTTTTCTTTTTTTTCATATGAAGTTTCAAGGTCTTTAAAAAACTGTGTTGATATTTTGATAAAGGATTGCATTGAATCTATAGATTGCTTTTTGGTAAGACAGCCATTTTTACTATTTTATGTTTCAACTATTACAGCTTCATTTGTTTTCTTTCTATAGTCTCTTAGATATGCTTATTTTTCTCTTCAGTCAGAATTATTAGTGTTATTATTCTAAGGCTGATTTGATGGATTTTAATTGTTTATGTCATGGTTTACAGTGTGAACTACTTCTAGTAGTTCCTCTAGCTTTTAAAATTCCAATGACAAAGTAATGCTATCCTGATGGACTTTTCTTTTTACATGGGTTATGGTTTTGCCTTATAGTTTTCAAAACTTTTTGTTTGTATATTTAGTGTTTTAACTATAATATACAGAGTTTCTTTTCTGCCCATATCTACTTGGTGTTCTGCAGTCTTCTTGTATCTTGGGTATGTTTTTTTTTTTCTTGATATGGGCAAGGTTTCTTCTCCCATGCTTTTGAAGATGCAGGCCATGGAACTGTAGCTTTTTGTAACATTTTGAAGAAATGTTCTATGCCATTGACCTGGGACTCTTCATCTTTTTCTATAATTAAAAAAAAAAGTCATTTCATGGTGTCTCACCTATTTCTTCAGATTCCTCTTAGATGTTTAATCTCTTCACATTCCCTGCTGTGTGGTCTGATGCCTGCATTTCAATTCTTTATGGTCTACTACCTTCTATTTGATCCATTCTACTTGAGAGGCATCCCCCTGAGTTTTCTAATTACATCTTCATTTCAGCGTGAATTCTCTTCACTATTTCTATTTCACTAATTCACTATTCACTAATTCTCTTCACTATTTCTTTTACTGAATTCAGTTTTCAAATTCTTCATTCCATTTTTGTTTTTGTGATTGTTTTCTTTGGCATCATTCAGATTTTTATTATTATTCTCACCAAACTGCTTGAATTATTTGATGAAGCTTATGATTGTTCTTTTAAGTTCTGTGTCCTGAGGTTCATTTAGGTAATCTTTTTGGTAAACATTTTTATAGGACTAGTGAGTTTGGTGGAGCTATACCATTTTGGTCTTTCATATTGTTCATGCTTTCGTGATGAGACATGGGGATGTGGACTTTTAGGTTTTGTATCTAATGTGAGATTCCAGGCTATCTCTGTTGAGTAGGAATTTGGTTTTGTTCATTTAAAATCATGTATGAGTTGATTTATCAATTCTTCAGATATTCAGTGTTATTTTAGATTTGAGAAGCAGTGATTACAGTTTAGTAGTAAGCAAAAGAGTGCATGAATGGGACAAAGATCTGAGACTCTTGGGCTGGTTTGCAAGCCCTGTTGCCTGAGCTATGACTGGAGCTAAGAGGATAGCATGAACCTGGGTATGGTGGCACACTCCTTTAATCCCAGCACCCAGGGAGGCAAAAGGAGGGGGATCTCTGTGAGTTTGATGCCAGCTTTGTACACAAAGCAAGTCCAAGACTGCCAAGGTTGCCCAGAGAAACCTTGTCTCAAAAAACCAACCAACCAACAAACAAAAACCAGAAAAGGATGGCATTAGAAGACTGGGATCATGGGTACTTACCAGGCTAGACCAGTGTACAGGCTATGTGGCCAATTTAAGGCACTCTGGGGGTTGGGGATGGTGCCAGCAGGTAATATTCCCATCACTCACAAGTAAGGTTATCTTCATGTCACAGGGTTATCTTCATATCTGGGCACCAATGAATGCACACCCTTGTGCATCAAGGGTGCTGTCAAGCCATGTCCTGGGAGCATACCAGAATGTATCTAACTAAGCAAAGCCTGGAGGCTATGTAGTCCTGGCAGGCTAGAGTCAGTTGGATTGACCAGACTGGGAGTTGAGAATCACACACACAGGAATGCTCAAACTCAAGACAATTATTTTTAAATATAATTTTTGTTTTAGATGTTTTTATTTTTATATTTCACTACTATAAATTCTCCAGTGTATAATCTGATTATTTGTAGATATTTATAACATATACTATAAGACTTGTGAAAAATTCCAATGTTTAAAAGTGCTTAATGCTGAGCTGGGTCCCTGATGAACACCTGTAACCTGTATACTAAAGTAGTGGGATGTGAGCCATGAGATTGAGCTCACGGCTTCTGATTTTCTCTGGGAATATTGCAAGTACCATCTTTTTTTTAAACAAACAAACAAACAAACAAGCAAAAACTGATAGAGGAAACATGTTTCAGAAGTTAAAAGTGCATGCTCTCCCTGCAGAGGATCTAAGCTCCATTCCTAGCTCCCAACTCAGGTGGCTAACAATCATATGTAACTCCTGTTTTATAGGAGCTGATTCCTCTGGCCTCTGTATGCATCACTTTCACAAACACATATATGCATAATTAAAAATAATGTAACTTCAAATTTTAAAGGAAAAAGAAAATAAATTTAATTAATAGGATAGTAAGTATATTCACACTTTGTCTAAAGTTTATTTTCTACCATTTTATGCACCATTTAAGTTAATAGTGTTAATCAGTCTTATATCTGATCTGTAACTAGAAAGCAGGACATAATATTATATAATGAACAATAATTTGGTTATCAGATATGTTTACCCATACAAGTGTCTTGGCCTCTTATTCCATTTTATTTTAATCTTTATTATTTTCATTTTTGGAGCTGGTTTCAAAAGCCCAGTGCCTCACATGACAGGTACTCTGCAAATAACCTAGTTTTTCTTCCTCTTATTTATTATCTTAGAATAAATGAGAACAAGTGAACAAAAACATTTATATAGCAGCACATGCCTGTAAGCCCAGTACTCATTGCTGGAGACAGAGGGACCATGGGAGCTCGTTGGCTTGCCAGTCTGGGAATTACTGACTTACAGGTACAGGAAAAATGCTGGCCCCAAACCCAGGTGAATATCAGTGAAGGAAGCTTTAAACATCTTGACACCGCAGGTGCATACATTTCTGTTCATACCATTCCAGGCTGGACTTGTTTCTCATTATATTTTAAAATATGGTTTAAAATATGTTTCTAGAAAGTTTACCATTTTTTGGTGGATTTTTTTTTGGGGGTGTTTTCATATCTCAAACATGGCAACAGTAATGATCTATCTAAGTGACATAGTGATATTTTATGTAATTAGGAGTTTGTCTTAAAAAGGTAAATATTCTTTTCAAATGACTTTTACCTTAATTGGGTAAAATTATCTCTATTTTTAAAATTAATTTTGTTTGCAGTAATAGAGATAATTGTTTTTAGGTAATTGTTATTCATAGTTTATTGCAATTAGCAGAATCTGAATCAGCAGTGGAAGAGGAAATCAGTTGCAATGAGACTATAAATGACCCACAGCAGGTATGTAAATATTTAAAGTTAAATTACCAATAGTTCTGTTTTGATTGAAGACTCTAGCAGATGCTAAAGGAAACTAACCAAGCATCCTGCAGGCTAGATATTTCATAATGCACTGCTCACCCTATCCAGCTGTTTAAGACAATCGTTTTTGACTTGGTCTCTTCTGTATCCAAAGGAACCCTAATATTGTCATCTTATATCTATAGAGTCTTAAAATTTTACTGATTTTCAAATTAAGAATAAGCCTACTAGTCTGATTAACAAATTGTGTCATATGAATACAATTGGATTTCATAATTAGATAAGTGTAATTGAACATAGACTATAATATATCTGTTATTACTAGAATATTAATTTCTATATTGTATAATTTAAGTTACCAAAAAATTTTAACTTTTCAGCTGAGTCACTTTAAGCAAACTAGATCTGACCTTTTTGGTGAATATCAGATCTATCAGCATAAAAACACAGTATGTGGAAAATATGAGGCAAACATTAAAATGTGTCAAATGCTGATGATCACCCGAGAAGGAGTAGGATTTGTTTTGAGAAAGTTCTTTATGTCATAGTGTAGATCTAGACAATGTATGTCCCCATTTTCACAGCCTCTTAGGTGATAATCCTGTCTTGGAATAACAAATTGTATGCTTTTAGAGTTCTCTTCATATTTTAGCTGGGTCATAGGTTGACTAAATTTGGCACAATGCATTATCATATTTATTAATTTTAGCAATGTTGAAAGTTCTAGTTCAAGAGAACTTCATATTTTCCCAAGTCTAACTTGGGGTACAGTAGACACAAGAACTTGATGTGACTGCCTAAATCATTTGGAAAATGCATAAAACTGTACTGTGAACCCACATATTTGTTTTTCTTATTATGTTTTAATTAATTTCTCTTCATTCACTTTCATTCACCTGTTTATTTAAAATGACTGCATAGCTATGCAGCACATTTTGAAAAGAATAGTAATATTCATAAAGGAAGTTATGGTTTAGGCATGATGCTGTTATGGAGGCCAAATTTGCTCTGTATCATGAAACAAGGTAATATCATTGATAGGTATGTGACAGAGGTCTGAATCAGGTACCTCTGAGAAAGCCTAGAGGGAGTGCAGGAGTCCAAGTAGGTGAGGCCTGATTTGAGTCTAATAGAACCCACTGTGGGAAACTGGAAATTCGTTTGAAATGTAAGACTGGCAGAAGGTGACACAAACAAGAGACTTTACTGCATGTGAAGACTTTGGCATTTAACATATTTTAACTTTGGGCAAACTAACTTATTTGTCTTAAATTTTGTCATCAGTGATGTAAAAATACAATTGGCTTATTGCATTAAATGGAATAATTCATGTAAAAATTTACATTGTATGTAATATGTAAAACTCTGTTTTATTGTCTTATATTATAGACTGGACTCTGATATGTGCTCTGTTACCATCCAAGCTGTCTCATTCCAGAGTCTTCTAGTTCAACCACTGGATGAATCTTAACTAACATTGTGGAGCAGTTATATTTTAATAAAAGTGGATGGTAATATGACAGAAGTTTCAAAACAAGACAGTATAAGTAAAAAGCATTTCAGCTATTTAATGCTGATGCCCTAACTGAGCAATAATTCAAAATGAATTAAACAGATTACAAACAATTCTGGGGGCATCACAAAGTTAAATAATGCAACTATTTTGCCATGGTGGGTGGTATAGAATATTTTTTTCAAAAAGTATTGCCATCTGTAATTTGGTTTTTATAGCCTTTGGCAAAATGAAACAACTTTGACAGTATGTTAAGAATCCTATTGAAAACCATTTAATAAATTGATTTTCTCATTTCAGTTTGTATGTTATTATAAAAAATGCAAAAGTTATGGTTGTATCATAACATTTGTGACAATCCTGTGACTTGGGTTTCTATTGTTGTGTCAAAACAGCAGGACAAAAGCACCTTGATGAGGAAATAGGCAGGTTCCCAAAGCAGGAAGTAGGATGCAGGAAATGAAGCAGAGGCCATGGAGGAATGTTGCTTATTGTTTTTTTCCATGGCTTGCTCAGTCTGGTATTATTATACCGCCAAGGACCACCTGCAGCACCCACAGTAGTCTGGGCCCATGAATATCAATTGCTAATCAACAAGACTTGCCCATGAACCCCAAGAGAAGCAATTCCCTGGTCTCTTACCAGATGACTGAAGCCTGTTTCAAGTTGACAAAAATACTAACCAGAACATGGAGTTACTTTCCATTATTTTTATTCTTCATAGAGTTTATTGTTAACGAAGTTGTTACAATCTATCTGCACAGACTCTTCTTGTATGCTTAATACACAGGCTACTAGCTTTTAAGTTTCAAATTCTCTTCTATGTGCTTTTTAAAAATTGTGAAGATGCAATGTTTTCTAGACAACTGAAATTCAACCTTTCTTCCACAGTGCTTATCTATAAAATAGTAATTTCTATAATGATTTACCTTCCATTTTTCTAGATTAAATCACTCTTCAAGTGTCCTATAACTACTAAGCTTAAGTAGACTTCAATGATTTAGTCTCTGTTTCAATTGTCAGTGTGGTGCAGTCCCCAGTTTGAATGTATTACCAATAGGGAACAGAAAAAAATCTTACTGAGTACAGTCAAGGCAGAAATGACTATGAACACTGGGATGGCAAATAAAAACAAAAGAAAAAAACATTTTCATAATTAGTTCATTCTATTAAAAAAACGTGCATTTTTTTTTTTTTTTTTTTTTTTTTTTTTTTTTTTTGTGATTAGCAGAGGCCGGAGAATGATGTGCACAGAGGCCGCCACTGCAAATCCAAGTCCATAGTTATGATGGCTGAATGCATAGTGTTGGAAACTGGAAAGAGTTGAAAGAGAAAAAAAACATAAATATACGATTAGAAAATACCAGCTTTAAAAAGACCTCACAGAACATGATTAAGGGTCTTAGGGACCTTCCCTATCAGTGGACTTGGGGAGGGACATGGGAGGAGATGAGAGAGGGAGGGGGTGAGGAAGGGGGCTACAATTGGGATACTAAGTAAATAAACTGTAATTAATAAAAAAATTTTTTAAAAAGCATCTTAAGGATGATCTGAGATGAAGAAAGTATTTTAATATGTTGGCTCTGCCCTAGTGGCAGAAATGAATTCTGGGCCTGGTTGGAATACTGGCTGTGGACTTAATGTGTGGTTCTTGTACTCCCTTAGTCCCCCAGCCTTAGTTTTATAAACTGAAAAATAAGCTCACATATATTATGGAATATGTGCACAGATTAAAACAAAAAACTCAAATTACTTTGTGCAGCTTTCATTGATAGTTAATGGCATTGAATACTAATTAAAACCATTTCTACAGTCTGTGCTGAGTGGATGCCTCCTTCAAAAGGACTTCCTGTAAACAATTTATTCATTAGGAACATAGCAGTTTGACTGACTCAGTTAGGACAAAGTGTTGATAGTTCTAGGCTAGAAAAATGAGACTCTGCCTTATCAAAAATTTCATAAACATTGTGGATTCAAAATGTTTGCATGACTTAAAACATTTAGAACTAATAAATGAGTTTAAGAAAGAACTACAGTGCTCTTCACTGTGGAAGGAATGGGTTGTTTTGAATTATTTCACTAAATACTAAATACATGTGCTTTTGTTTTGTGAAAATAAAACCTTTTTTTCTTTATATGTTACATGTAAAGGATTCAGAAGTACTACAAACATCCATTTGGTATATTCTGAGTATATCATACAATGCATTATTGAAGAGAAAGAAAGCTCTAGCTTTGTTTTGCTTTGTTTTTGAGTCAGGGTCTTACTATGTAGCCCTGCATGGCCTGCAACTTTCTGTGTAGACCAGAATGGTCTTGAGCCCACAGAGATTCCATCTGTCTCTGCTACTGGAGTGCTGGGATTAAAGGGGCACACTACCATGACTGACTAAGATCTACAGCTTTGTTTTAAAATGGTAGTACTGAGAATAGATAATTGTGACTGTGGATCATGAAGGTTTGCTCTTACATGTATAGAATTTCTTGTGCCCAAACAGTGGGCTGAAGTCAGTGGGCAAGGAATGCACTATAGCTTTCCATTTCATCTGGCAGGGGTGAGCTTGTTTCTGCTCCAAAGGTCATATCTTGCTATAAATGCTGAGGTCAGCCATGAGGCTCCTTTGCCATCTCTAGCACCTGCTAACTTTTCTTGGAGACCACCTGGCACTAAGTGCAGTTTTCAGGACCAGAAGTTGCTGAAACCTGGGATAATTAAGAGAGAAAGCATGTAGCAAAGCTTTTCTTTAGTCTCTGGCCTTTGCAGTCTTGAGAGTGTAGGCAAACATCGCCTCCCCAGTGGACAGGACCACTCTCCACTGGCTGGCTGACACGGGCTGGCCAGCCAGTCAGCATGCACCTCACTGGTAGACGCTTCATGCTCTTGTGTTTACAGGCGTTGCCTGGAGACGATGGTATTTCACCCCACTCCGATTCCCACCACACGTTTGACAGAAAGAAGTCTTAGTGTAGGTTTTATTTGAGGGCAGCCTCAGAAACAGAGGTTGTCAAGGGCTGGGAAAAGATCCTGGGCTTCTGGAATCAAAACCAGCTGTCTTAGCCATCCTTATACATGCTGGACGGTCCTTTTTGAGGTTCTGTTTGTAGACCCTGAGTGGCTAGGTCAAAGCAACCCACTGCAACACCTGCAAGAGTTTTTAGAGCCCCTCTTTTCACCCCAGCCTGCTTGCAGCAACAGGAACAGCCAAAATGGCAGCTCCTGTCAAAATGGCAACTCCTGACAGAACAGTGATGCCACCTCAGTATCTTGCCATCTTTGGATGCCACATGGGAGCTGTCCAAGGTGTCTTCACCTTCTTTCCTGCTTCAGCCTGCTTATGTCACTGTCCATGGTGGCAGCTCCTCTTCTCCAGTCTCTGTTGGCAATTCATGCTGACTCAAGCTGCAGAGAAAGGCTTTCCTGCTGTGGGCTCCCTTCGTAAACTTTGCAAACTTTGTAAACCCTCGAGGAAGGAAAGAAGCCAGGACCTTGCCTGAGGAGCTTCAGCAGTCAAGCCCCTCCCACACACCACTCTGTCATAACAGCATTTCAGCCTCTGTAACTCTCACAAAGGTCATCTCTAGCCTCTCAATAGAACCCATTCCCGATTATGCTAATTTTAGTTGAAAAGTCTGAACAAAACCCCACCAATCCCTGAGCTGCTCCAAGCTAAAGACTTGAATCCCACCAAACCTCACTCTAGAAATCTCTACCCCAAAAGTCTCTGCCCCCTAAGAAATCCTATATAAGCCCTGCACTTTGTTCAATTCTCAGCTGTTCTCTCCCAGAAACAGGGGTAGTCATGTTCTGGATTCCTTTTTCCACATCCTGGACCCTCTAATCTCTTTTATGAGATTTACTGCCTGGTGTGACTCTTTTCAGAAGAGGCAATGAAGAAAGAAGAGGAGCTGGGTTCAGCTGAGGTTGGCTGGCGGTACTCTCCCCCGAGAGCTGCAATTCCTTTGCTGAGGAGGCTATCTCTCAGAGCTGTGTTGCTCTTCAGCTCCCATGCCTAAGGATGCCTTCCATTGGGGCACTGTCCCACCTCAGAACTGTGTGGTTCTGAGATCCCATGTCTCAGGGTGCTCTTCCATTGGGATACATTTTTCTATCAGAGATGCATGGGTTTCTGAGTCACAAGACATGACCCAAACAGTAACACTGAAAGTTACTGTGACAGTGTTTGTACCCTCCCCTCACCAAGACACCTCAAAGGCTACAAGACCTTCAGAAAGTGCCACAAGGCTACAAGCCTGGGTGATGTTGCCACATTGCAGCTTAAGCTCAGCCTTGGTAGTGATGGGCCAAATGGCTGAGGCAAGAAGAACAGGTGACTGGAACGTGGAGGAAGGACAAGGGTCAGGCTGCAGAGACAAAGTTCTGGCTATCTGGACAAGGGATCAGGGAGAGAAGAGAGGAAGAGCTATGAGGTGGCAGTGGAGAAGGGAGGGCAGAACCTGCCATCCTTTCCTGGAGTCCAGCTTGTTCTTTGTATGCACGGACCTCCCTGGAACAGCATCTGACTCCAGTCCCAGCCACCTGGTAGCTAGGATGGCAGGCCCACCAGACTCACCGAGCTCTGTTTGGTGCATTCCAGTGGGTTGTCATCCCATCTCTAGACATCATTTTTTTTTCCATTTCTCAAATCATAGCTCTGTAGTCAGCCAACAGTTGTGCCTTGCTACCTTTTCTTCCAGGCTCTTTCAGACCCCAGTCTACTGCAGTATGTTGGAATCACCTGGTTGGACAGACAGACCTAAGTTGACAGAGGAGCCCTCTGAAGTGTGCTTGCTCCAAACTCAAGATTTTCTTTTGCAGAGCATGTCATGGTGGTCCCATTGCCCATCGCTGCATATTACTATGGTGAAACCCAGGGAAGAGAGAAATACATGGGTATCTTGCAAACAGCCTCTGATTGACCTTATTGAAGCCCTTTTAGAACATAAACAGGAGACTCTTACCTCCCCTATCAATGGACTGGGGAATGGGCCTGGGAGGAGAAGTGGGAGGGAGGCTGTGATTGGGAAGGGAGGAGGGAGGAAGCTACAGATGGGATACAAAGTGAATAAACTAATTAATAAAAAAGACAAACAAACAAACAAAAACCGGTTGTGTTTACATTGCCTGTACTTGCTGCTGTCAGTGCAGGCCTTTGTGATTTAAGAAGTGGACCTAGTTTATTCAGTAAACATTCTTGACAATGACTTTAGTGACTAGAATGTGATTCCATTAATGTTGGTTCTTCTCCTGCCTGGGGGCTGTCTCCTAGCATCCCAGGAAGTCAGGAGGGGCAGGAGATGAGAAGCACAAAAGCATGCCTGGAATGGCTGGGGAGAACCACGCAGGGATCGCCACCCAGGGACAGCTGATGGCGAATTCAACTTTAATTCCAGAGAACAAAGATTATATATCTCTTAAGGAGTGGGGGCAGGGCTCCAAGAATAAGTGTATATAATTAAAACTAAGCACTTAAAGGATGCTTGATTTGCATTATACAGTATGGTCTTATCTTAAGACTAGAAACTCAGTACCTAATTAACATGTAGGCCAGGGGAGCTCTAGCAGGAAGCTGTGTCAGAGGCCTTGTATCAATTGTCATTAGCACAGTCTAAAGACACCCTCCAGATGAAGTCAGGCAGAAAGAAGGGGACATCGCCAAGGGAAGGGCTCAGAATGGCTATCTGGACCAGATGAGAACTGCAACCTCAATTAGCAGGGTACCTCCCACACCTTAAGTCAATTCATGTATGGTGCATTTTCTATACTCATTCTTTCATTTGGATATAGGGATACTATCATCATTTAAATATTAGATTTATGGGGCTGGAGAGATGGCTCAATAGTTAAGAGCACTGGGTGCTCTTCCAGAGGAAATGGGCTTGATTGATTCATAGCACCCAGATGGCAGCTCACAACTGTCTGTAACTCTGGTTGCAAGGCATCCAACATGTATGCAGCATACATGCAGGCAAAACACCAATGCACACAAAATAAACATGAATACAATTTAAAAGTTATATTTAACTAATCAATCAATTTTTGTATGTTCTCACATGACTGCCCTAGTGATCTAGAAGTCAGAGAACAACTCCTGCCATGTGTGTTCCAGGGACTAAACTAGTCATCAGCCTTGGCATCAACGGACCTTGCCTGGAGCTTGCCTTTTCAATATATATATACATGTATAGATAAATGTGAAATTTATATCTATCCTGATAAAACTATCATAACTTAAAAATAATGTTATTTATTATTTGAGACTCTCACGTGCACTCTAATTTATTTTAAGCATGTGCTCCCATTTTTCCCTTCCTCCATTTCCTGGAGCTCCCGCACAACTTGCTCCCCTCCCAACTTCCTGTCTCCTGCTTCTTCTCTCCCCCCTCCACTTGTTTCTTCTTTTTACCTCCACATTCTTCTCCATTTTCAATTATCCACTGAGTCTAGTTGTTGCTGTTCATATTTTTATGGATGTGTGTCGGGGGCCTTCTGGCACCTTGTTGCCCCTTGAATTTTGGCATCTGGCTTGATGGCCTACTGCTTGGATACAATAGTGCATTTCTGGCTGACCTGGGGCTTTTGATAAGATCATCTTGAAAGAATCAGACTAACTTTGTAACTTATGTTTCTTTAATTGCCTTATAACTTATATTTTCAAGTTTTAGGCCCATGTTAATTAAAGCCTCTTAGTGCTTCTCCAGAGAGCCAAGGAATGTAAAAGTGCCTGACATTAGCCATCTGTGAAGGCAGAGATAAGGAAGAGAACAAGCAGAGATCTCTACTAAATGGAGAGAAAATCACCAGCTGGCGCCTGTGAGATGAGCTTTGTTTGGAAACTGGGCCAAATGGCCCCATTCCTTCTGAATAGCTCCTGACCTTTGATCCAAAGCCTGTAACTCTCACTCCTCAGAACAAACAGGGGATGAGTTAATCACTCTCCCACCTTTAACTGTGGCTATATCTCATACGGCAGGAAATTCCAAACTGACTTGAAGATCAGATATTTACGACAGGGCTGACCAGACCTAAGGGTGCCCAGAACCAATCAATTATTTTAAAAGTTAAATACCTCATTCAATCATGAATTGCCAAGAAGGCAACCCCTGGAATTTCCCTTCCTTCGTCTTTTAAAAATCCAAAGCCTTTGTCTCCCAGTGCCATTCCTGGCTGACCAGCAGGGGTGACCCCATTGCGCAATGGTCAAAATAAACTAACCTCTTGTGATTTTGTATCGATGATTACTTTTCTGGGTTCTCTTCATACCTTCTTAAATTAGGCTCACGCTGGACCTAACAGGGCCTTATGAGCTACTGAACATTCTGGAATTCTAACTACTTTTATTTTCTTCAAGTCAGGTGCAGTTAAGCATAGCTGCTATGAGTTCATGAGTAACAGCAACGTTGTGTCCAGAAGATAGCATTTCAAAGCATTCCTCCCTGTTCCCTGGATCATGCATTCCCCAACCCCAGTTTTCCTCGGTGTTCTCTGAGTTTGGAGGAGCAGCTGAGTTTCTTCAGTAATTGCTGCCCCTGCAAAAAGAAGCTTATCAAATGGGGCCTAAAAAACGAGGTGGACAACAGTCTCATGCAATAAAATAGAATGATTCCGTGTTTTGAGCAAGCTGAGCTCAGAAGGCTCTTGTCTTATTTTCTTGGAGGTTTCTCTCAGGCACTCAGAATTCTCACATGACTCCATTCTCGGGCTGTGTTCTGCCACTAACTTAGCAAGCCTGAGAGCAGCACAGATCTGTGGGTATAAACACATGTTTAGAAGGTTGTTTGACAACCTTCTAAAAGTTCCCTCCTTTCAATCAAACAAAATAAGGCATTATACAAGTAGATCAATCTTAGATAGAAAAATATTACTTTTGAAGACAAATGTACACATGATGTTAAAGATATTTATGTGCTTTATTTTTAACATACCATAGATGAATATAACTATCACGTACATATCATGTGCATATCAAGAGTGTATACTTTGTATAGTAAACATATTTATAGCACTATGTTTTATATGAGGGTATTGCTATACATGGTCAAATTGTAAATTTTGTTGGTTCTCTTAATTATGCTTTAATATCTAAACATTAGAAATCTTGACATATTATCCTCAGAGATTTACACTAGACAAAGTCCATGGAACCTATTCATATTCATATCTCTATGGTAAGAGGTTATTGTTCAGGTGGAATATTTTCATGCAATTCAATAAAGAAGCTACAATTTAATAGATGAACTATCACAGATAGCATTTCAAAATTAAAACCTAAGTTTTCAGGTTGCCCACTGTCAAAATTTGAAAAAGTGGCTTAATGCCAAAATAAAAATCATATATATATATATTCATTGCAAAATTATGTAATAGAAAACATGCATATTGATTATGAAGAAGAGAATTGCTCATTAACAGATTCATCCATAGTATCATTATGAGTAGCTATATTTAATCAGAAGTGAGAAGTAATGGTTTAGAAGGTGAGGGAAAAGGGAAGTTTTATTGTAAGCCCTAGAAAAGTAAACAATGTTTTGACAATATACTGACAGCATAGCACAGCGTTATTGGGGGGGGGGCGTTATAACATTCTAAGCATAAAGGCCTTGCCTCCCTGCCCTACCTTTGTCATTGACATGTATCATATGTCTGTACTTGTCGAATGTGCCAATGAAGCTACACAGACAAATCACATCTATTTAAGACTTTATTTAGAAAGTATGCTTGATCTGCTGAGCAGGTGTCCAAAATTGCCTATGTATAAAGTGTTCTTCTGTTTATCTAAGTATGTGCTCATGAATTTTGATGCCAAAGGTAAATCAAGTGCCAACCCTCAGACACCATCCACCATGTTATCTCAGGTTCTCTCATTTGCCTGGATTTGGACAGAAAGCTCCCTGATTTTCCTGCTTCTCTCTTCACTGGGCTGTGATTACAAGTGCATATGGCAACACCCAAGTTTCAAAAAATGCTACATTTTAAAACTTATGTGTGTGCATGCACGTGCCAAAGACATGTGTGTATCAGAGGACAACTTGTGGGAGTCACTTTTCTCATTCCACTGTGAAAATCCGGAGTGTCAAACTCAGGTCTTCAGGATGGCAGTGGTTCTTGCCTATAATTCCAAAATGAAGAGAGCTGAGGCAGGATGCTGAAGACCAGCTTCGACACCAGTGTAAATTGAGGTGGGTGCAGATAGGCAGCTGACTGATCACCCAGCTGACTTTCTCTGAGGGTAAAAACCTTAATTCTCCCGGTTGGAACTGATTGCCTCCAGTGGGGGATTTCATTGATGATGGCAAGGATACGCCCAAACTGGTTGCAACTGATGGAGAGCCACAGCTGATGGCTCCTGGTGGGGGCCAGTGCTGATGGTCCTGACCTAGGCTGCTGCTATTGGTAGCTAGCATCTACAGAAAAGGGAAGAAGGCAAAAAGAGATCTTGAGCACACATCTGTGAGCGCACATGTAAGCATGCCAGTGAACAAGTTCTTATAAGTTTCAACCATTATTGAATGGATGGAGCAAATCTTAAAGAATACATACACATGTGAATACTGAGTGGATGGGGCAAACTCCAACAGACTACAACAATTTTGTTTTTTCTTCCATAGCTTATATATCCCAGTAAAATCTTTAAAGCAGTACAAAAAGCACACTGAGGTTACATTCAACTTTTCTTTAAATGAATGTTTACAATGAGTATATTATAAGTGAGAAACAAATATAAAAAACAAATTATTCCTAAGAACCCATAAACATTTGTAACTAAGCAACTTGTTATAGATTAATCAAGTGTAAGCAAACAAGGTAATTTTCTCGTCCAGTTTCTTTTTATTGGCAGGCTGCAATTTGCAGTTACAAAGAAAAAAAAAACCAATTGTCTTAAAAAGTGATCTTACAATTTCAAAAAAAAAAAATCACACACCTAAACTTTTATATAAAAAACAATCTGTCATCTCTACTTTAAATCCTCAAGGTACATATCTACTCATTAGTAATTTTTATTAAATCATATCAGGAAGCTGGGAGCAAAAATTACTACAAGAAATTAATCACCTTAAAGTACAGCTATAGTAAGAGAGTCCATCACCTAGTTGCCTGCTGATCCCAAAAAGTCCCAGACTATTAAGAGTGTACTTTTCTGAACTTCAAATTGTTCCCTAAGATTTTCTACATCAGAGACACTGGCAAAAACATCTTTACCTGACCTTCCTAAACAATCTGTTTTTTCAGATTCTAAGGGTGGTGGTCACTGCTCACAATGTACACCACTAAGTTCTTCCAAAGGATGGGGGTTGGATCATTCTTCTTCAGCGATGCCTGGAAAAGGTCAGTGTGTGCCAGTGATACTGCCGCGGGAGGGGCTGGACGTCCATTCGAGTTTCCATAAGCTCATGTGTTACGAGGGCAACAGCAGAACGATAGTCCAGAACAGCACACAGTCCTCAGGACATGTAGCCGTTGGCTCTGTTTCCCAAGGCACACCATGGTGGTTGTGCTAACTGCTGGGCCGAATTCCATGAGTTCTAAAGCTGTTTTGTTGTTCCTCCCTCATGGACCCCTACAGCAGGAGAATTGAAATGTTTGGCTACACAGACATTTACTTTCTCAGAGAAAAAAAGAACAAACAAACTTGATTTATAGCTGTGCCACTCTAACTGATCTCTGGGGCCAGGCAGGATCAGCCGTAGTTAATGCTTGGATTGGGAATGCCTCCTCCCCAAATTAACTGTTATCCTATGTTGTTCATTAGAATTATAAAACATAGGATGATAATGTGGGTTTATCTTCTGTCATGTAACTTCAAGTCATCTGAAGATGAATATTACTTTCCACACTATAGTACAGGATGTGTGTGGCCACAGCTTCTGGATTCGGATTCTCAATCTCCCACTCAGCGAGCTGACTGGGCTAGGGCGATCTAGCCAATCTTTTTGTATTCCATCCTTATAAATACCTAATAGGCTGTGAAGATTAAAGTAAGTTTAACACAAGTTCGGTGTTAAACTTAGAACAGTGAGGGACAGTGTTCTCACTACAGTGAGCTGGAGTCCTGAGAAGACTGTCCTACCTTCTGTCACCGAGTCTTCACACATATAAGGAGTAAAGTACTACTCAAAATGAGATTTGCTGACCACAAAATTTGCTTCTATTTGTCGCGACCACCTCGACCAGCAAGGAAGACGCAACACTGGACTCTTCTCAATGCAGTTTATTCAGGAACCTTGAGCAATCTTCTAACTCTCGGGAAGCCCAGCCCGCCAATTAAATAGCCTATAGCCAGCCAATCCTGACAAGCTACATGGCGCCTGCAGATTAGTCCACAACTGCGGAAGTGAGCCTGATGCACATACACAACCAATTAAGGAGTTGATTACCGAGAGCTTTTACCTACCAGAGGCAGAAGCCAGCACCATCTTTAGGGCGCGACAGAGCTTGGCTCTCCACACTGTTGACAATGACAACAGAAATTTTTGCATATTTACTTCTTTGAAAAAATGTATGTTTGCCTTAACTGTAGAATTATGGATGTAAAACTGTTCGTTTTATAATGATAGCAGTGATAATAAATTTCTGATTCCTGTTTCTCTTCCTGTTTACACTTCAGTTCTCTCTTATTAAGTCATTGTAATTGAAATAGCCAATACATTTTATGGTTAGCAGAAAAAAATCAGAATATGTGTTTAATATATTTATATTTTACTGAGAGGATTTAATGATTTAATGCTTTTATAGGTCTATAAAGAAAAATTCTAATGTAAAGAACAAGATATGGGAAAATAAATTTAAAACACAGTTATTAAAATATAAAAGTCAAACCAACACATCATTAATTTGAACTTATATTATGAAAGTAAAATCATAAATTCAGGGTTTTTTAAGTTGTAGAAAGACATTTAAAATATTAAGAAAGTAGTCAAAGTACAGCTATGTTCTATGAAACATGTTTCTAATTTTGTTGTTGTCATTGTTGAGACAAGGTGTCACTCTGTAGCCCTGACTGGCCTGGAACTATGTAGACCAGGCTGGCCTGGAGCTCATAGAGATCCACCTGCTTCTCTCTCTTCAGTGCTGAGATTAAAGTATCCACAACCATTCCCAGACAACCTATTTGCTAACATTAAAAAGTGGATATTTAGCACATCTTTAAATTTACTGTTTGTCCAAGGAACATGTATGGATGCAACCTAGAGCCCCTGCTCATATGTAGCCCGTGGTAGCTCAGTATCCACGAGGGTACCCTAATAAGGGGAACAGGAACTGTTTCTGACATGAACTCGATGGCAGGTTCTTTGACCTCCCCGCCTCTCAAGGAGGAGCATCCCTGTTAGGCCACAGAGGAGGACTTTGCAGCCAGTCCTGATGAGACCTGATAAACCAGTATCAGATGTAAGGGGAGGAGGTTCTCCCTTATCAGTGGACTTGGAAAGGGGCAGGGAGGAGACGAGGGTGGGAGGGTGGGATTGGGAGGGAAAGAGGGAGTGGGATACAGCAAGGATACAAAGTTAACAAACTGTAATATTAAAAAATAAAAATTAAAAAAATTACTGTTTGTCATAAATAATGTGAAGATATCTGAAATCGCTTTTGTTCATTTTATAGGTCAAAGAACAAGGAAATCATTTTCATGTTTGACCCTAATGAACTACTCTCACCATTCGAAAGAAACTCAGAGGCCTCTGAGATGTTCAGTTTTAATAGTGTTTTGTGTCTTTTTTAAAAAAAAATCTATTATTTTTTCTTTTTTACAAATTTATTTATTTTTATTAATTACAGTTTATTCACTTTGTATCCCTGCTGTAGCCCTTTTCCTTGTCCCATCCCACTCTCACCCTTTCTCCCTCATCTCCTCCCATGTCCCTCCCCAAGTCCACTGATAAGGGAGGTCCTCCTCCCCTTTCCTCTGACCCTACCCTATCAGGTCTCAGGATTGGCTGCATTGTCCTCCTCTGTGGCCTGGTAAGGCTGCTCCTTCCTCAGGGGGAGGTGATCAAAGAGCCAGCCTCTGAGTTCATGTCAGAGACAGTCCTTGTTCTCATTACTAAGAAATCCACTTGGAGACTGAGCTACCATGGACTACATCTGTGCAGGATTTCTATGTTATCTGCATGAACGGTCCTTGGTTGGGGTATCAGTCTCAGAAAAGACCCGTGTGCCCAGATTTTTTGGTTTTGTTGCTCTCCTTGTGGAGATCCTGTCCTTTCCAGGTCTTCCTATCTCCCCCTTCTTTCATAAGATTCTCTGCACTCTGCACAAAGTTTGGCTAGGAGTCCTAGCATCTGCTTTGATACCCTGCTGGATCCAGCTATACCACTCCTAGGTATATGTCCAAAATATGCTCAGGTATACAACAAGGACCTTTGCTCAACCACATTCATAGTGCTTTATTCGTAATAGCCAGAATATGGAAACAACCCAGAAGTTCGTCAATGGAGGAATGGATACAGAAATTGTGGTACATTTACACAATGGAATACTACTCAGCAATTAAAAACAAGGAAAGCATTAAATTTGCAGGCAAGTGGTGGGAACTAGAAAAGATCATCCTGAGTAACCCAGAAGCAGAAAGACACACATGGTGCATACTCACTTATAAGTGGGTATTAGACATACACTGTAGAATAAACATACTAAAGTCTGTACACCTAAGGAAGCTAAGCAAGAAGGAGGACCCTGGGTAAGATGATCAATCCTCACTCAGAAAGGCAAATGGGATAGATATAAGGAGAGGGAGAAAACAGGAAACAGAACAGGAGCCTACCACAGAGGGCCTCTGAAGGACTGCTTTGGCTCTTACTGAGCAGCTCAGGAGGCAGAGCAAAGGTAGGAATACTGCATGCAGCCTCTGTATGTCTGTAGTGATGTGTTCACATGTGTCTTAGCACCGCCAGATAGGACAAGTGTGCACTGGAGGATTGTTCGTATCATAAATGTGCTTAACATCAAAGGAGAGCGAGAACTAGTCTCAGCAGGCGCGGCACCAAGGCCACTGAGCTTCAGTGAGCATGCGCTGTACAGCCAATCTGCTCCTCCACCTCGCTTCTTCCCTGTGCTCTTGCCAGAGCACCTCTTCATTGTTTCTGAGCTCTAGAGTGACACTGGAGTTTCCCCTGCCACTTCCCTCAATTCTGGAAAGCATGGTATACTGTGCAGCTATTATTAAAAACTTCTTACGAGAATTTCATGCATGAATACTGTAGTAGTTCATTTAACCCTTTCCACTTTTCTGCAAGCCGTACATGCCACCGGTGTCCTCTACATGCACTCAAATGCAGACCTTCTCTTCATTATCACTATTCACAAACACATAAGCACACACGCTGCACACACACACTTCGTACTGACTCCATTTAGTGTTGCTTCTATGCTCATATGTACAAAACTGACAAGTCTATATCTGATGGCTAATAAGGGGCCCATCTCTAGAGAAAACTAATTCACCCTCTCTCAGCAGCCATTGATTTCCTTTAGTTCTTCCTTTAGGTGTTCGTTGTCCATGTTGGCATGTCAACTAGTGCTGTCATTATGCAGGTCTTGTTCAGGCAACAGTAATGTTGAGGTTTTATGGGTGCAGCTTCCCTGTCTTGTCTAAAAGACATTCTCTAGCATTGGGTGTCTTGGCCATTTGGCTCTTTCAACCATCATGCTCTGTTTTCTGCAAATTTCCATGAGCCTAAGGTTGCATTGTAGTATACCAACTGGGAATGTGTACTCCAGAAAATACTTATTCTTTGCATTTTCACCAGTTGAGGAGCTCTGTAACAGTTACCATGTCCTGCAAATAAGCTTCTTTAATGAGAGGTGATAGCTACACTTATCAGTGGGTAAAAGGACAAGTATTTAGGAAACAAGTATTTAGAAAACATAAGCTTATACGGGTTTAGTGTTGCCCTCATTTTTAAACTCTATTTTAAAATGTATTATTATTATTATTTATTATTATTATTACTTACACTTTATTTGCTTTGTATCCCAGTTGTAGACCCCTTCCTCATCTCGTCCCGGTTTCACCCTCCTTCCATCTTCCTCCCGAATCTCTCTTCCCTAGTCCACAGATAGGAGTAGTCCTTCTTCCCTACTGTCTGACCCTAGCTTAACAGGTCCCATCAGGACTACCTGTATCTCTCTGTGTGGCCTGTCTAGGTCATCCCACCAGGGAGAAGTAATGAAGGAGCAGGCAACTGAGTTCATATTAGAGACTGTCTCTTCTCCCCTTACTAGGGAACCCACATGGACTACAACTGAGCAGGAGGTCCAGGTTATCTGTATGCATGGTCTTTGATTAGTGTATAAGTATCTGAAGTTCCCCCTGGGCCCAGCTTTTTTTTTCCTTTTTATTATTATTATTAATTACACTTTATTCATTTTGTATCCCCCCATAAACCCCTTTCTCCTCCCCTTCCCATCCCACTCTTCCTCCCCTTTCTGCATGAATGCCCCTCCCCAAGTCCACTGATAGGGGAGGTCTTCCTCTCCTTCTTTCTGATCTTAGACTATCAGTTCTCATCAGAAGTGGCTGCATTGTCATCTTCTGTGGCCTGGCAAGGCTGCTCCCCCTTCAGGGGGAGGTGATCAAAGAGCAGGCCAATCAGATTATGTCAGAGGCAGTTTCTCTTCCCATTACTATGTAACCCACTTAGACACTGAACTGCCATGGGCTACATCTGTGCAGGGGTTCTAGGTTATCTTCATGAATAGTCCTTGGTTGGAGTATGAGTCTCTGGGAAGTTCCCTGTGTTCAAATTTTCTTGTTTTGTTGTTCTCCTTGTGGAGTTCTTGTCCTCTCCAGCTCTTGCTATTTCCCACTTCTTAGATAAAATTCCATTCACTCTTCCCGACAGTTGGCCATCAGGCTCAGCACCTGCTTTGATAGTCTGCAGGGCAGAGGCTTTCAGAGGCCCTCTGTGACAGGTTCCTAGGTTGTTTCCAGTTTTCTTCTTCTGGCTTTCAGAGGCCCTCTGTAGCAGGTTCCTAGGTTGTTTCCTGTTTTCTTCTTGTTCTGATGTCCATCCTCTTTGCCTTTCAGGATGGGGATTGAGTGTTTTAGTTAGGGTCCTCTCTTTTGCTTAGTTTGTTTAGATGTACCGATTTTAGTGGGTTTATCCTATGTTGTATGTTTATATGAATGAGTATATAACCGTGTGTGTCTTTTTGCTTCTGGGACAACTCACTCAGGATGATCCTTTCCAGGTCCCACCATTTACCTGCAAATTTCATGATTTCCTTATTTTTCATTGCTGAGTACCACTCCATTGTATAAATGTACCATAATTTCTGCATCCATTCTTCAGTTGAGGGGCATCTGGGCTGTTTCCAGATTCTGGCTATTACAAATAAAGCTGCCACAAACATGGTTGAGCAAATGTTCTTTTTGTGTACTTGAGCCTCTTTTGGATATATGCCTAGGAGTGGTATGGCTGGATCTTGAGGAAGCGCTATTCCTAGTTGTCTGAGAAAGCGCTAGATTGATTTCTAAAATGGTTGTACAAGTTTACATTCCCACCAGCAGTAGAGAAGGGTTCCCCTTTCTCCACAACCTCTCCAGCATGTGTTATCACTTGAGTTTTTGATCTTGGCCATTCTGTTGGGTGTAAGGTGAAATCTCAGGGTTGTTTTGATTTGCATTTCCCTAATGGCTAATGAGGTTGAGCATTTCTTTAAATGTTTCTCTGCCATTCTCTCTACAGAGAGTTCTCTGTTTAACTCTGTTCCCCATTTTTTAAGTGGATTACTTGGTTTGCTGCTTTTCAGCTTCTTTAGTTCTTTATATATACTGGATATGAGTCCTCTGTCAGATAAAGGGTTGGTGAAGATTCTTTCCCAATCTGTAGGCAGTCGCTTTGTTTTGATGACAGTGTCCTTTGCTTTACAGAAGCTTTTCAGTTTCATGAGGTAGCATTTATTGATTGTTGCTCTTAGAGCCTGTGCTGTTGGTGTTCTGTTCAGGAAGTTTTCTCCTGTACCAATGAGTTCCAGGGTATTCCCCAATTTTTTTCTAGCCGATTTAATGTGTCTGGTTTTATGGTGAGGTCTTTGATCCACTTGGACTTCAGTTTTGTGCAGGGTGATAAGTATGGATCTATTTTCATTTTTCTACATGTAGACATCCAGTTAGACCAGCACCATTTGTTGAATATGCTATCTTTTTTCCATTGTATGGTTTTGGCATCTTTGTCAAAGATCAGGTGTCCATAAGTGTGTGGGTTTATTTCTGGGTCTTCTGTTCGATTCCATTGATCCAGCATTCTGTTTCTATGCCAGTACCATGCAGTTTTTATAACTGTTGCTCTATAGTACAGCTTGATATCAGGGATGGAGATACCTCCAGAAGATCTTTTATTGTAGAAGATTGTTTTAGCAATTCTGGGTTACTTGTTATTCCATATGAAGTTGAGAATTTTTCTTTCCAGGTCCATAAAGAATTGTGTTGGCAATTTGATGGGAATTGCATTAAATCTGTAGATTGCTTTTGGTAAGATGGCCATTTTTATTATGTTAATCCTGCCAAGCCATGAGCATGGGAGATCTTTCCATCTTCTGATATCTTCTTCTAATTCTTTCTTCAGAGACTTGAAATTTTTTTCATACAAGTCTTTGACTTGCTTGGTTAGGGTTACACCAAGGTACTTTATGTCATTTGTGGCTATTGTGAAGGGTGTTGATTTCCTAATTTCTCTCTCAGCCCTTTTGTCTTTTGTATACAGGAGTGCTGCTGATTTTTTTGACTTAATTTTGTATCTGGCCACTTTGCTGAAGCTTCTCTTTATCAGCTATAGGAGTTCCCTGGTAGAGTTTTTGGGGTCACTCACGTATACTATCATATCATCTGCAAATAGTGATAATTTGACTTTTTCCTTTCCAATCTGTATCCCCTTGATCTCCTTCAACTGTCTTATTGCTCTAGCAAGGACTTCCAGAACTATGTTGAAGAGATATGGAGAGAGTGGGCAGCCTTGTCTTGTCCCTGATTTCAGTGGGATTGCTTTAAGTTTCTTTCTGTTCAATTTGATGTTGGCTATAGGCTTGCTGTATATCACCTTACTGTGTTTAGATATGTGCCTTGTATCCCTGATCTCTCCAATACTTTAAACATGAGTGGATGTTGGATTTTGTCCAATGCTTTTTCAGCATCTAGGGAGGTTATCATGTGTTTTTTTTCTTTCAGTTTGTTAATATGGTGGATCACATTGATGGATTTCTGTATATTGAACCACCCCTGCATTTCTGGGATGAAGCCTCCTTGGCCATAGTGGATAATATCTTTGATGTGTTCTTGGATTCGGTTTGCAAGTATTTTGTTAAGTATTTTTGCATCAATGTTCATAAGGGAGATTGGCCTGAAATTCTCTTTCTTTGTTGAGTCTTTGTGAGGTTTAGTTACCAAGGTGACTGTGGCTTCATAGAATGAGTTTGGTAATATTCCTTCTGTTTCTATTTTGTGGAATAGTTTGAAGAGAATTGGTGTTAGCTCTTCTTTGAAGGTCTGGTAGAATTCTGCACTGAAGCCATCTGGTCCTGGGCTTTTTTTGGATGGAAGACTTTTGATGACCGCTTCTATTTCTTTGGGGGATATAGGACTATTTAATTGATTTACCTGGTCCTGATTCAGCTTTGGTAAGTCAAATCGATCAAGAAGATTGTTCATTTCATTTAGATTTTCAAATTTTGTGGCCCATGACTTTTGAAGTAAGTCTTAATGATTCTTCAGTGTCTGTAGTTATGTCCCCCTTTTCATTTCTGATTTTGTTGATTTGGGTGGTGTCTCTCTGCCTTTTAGTTAGCTTGGCTAAGGGTTTGTCGATCTTGTTGATTTTCTCAAAGAACCAGCTCTTGGTTTCATTGATTCTTTGAATTGTTTTATTTGTTCTAATTGATTGATTTCAGCCCTGAGTTTGATTATTTCCAGCTGTCTACTCCTTCTTCGTGTGTCTGCTTCTTCTTTTTCTAGGGTTTTTAAGTGAGCCATTAAGTTGCTTGAATGAGCTGTCTGGAATTTCTTCTTGAAGGCACTTAGTGCTATGAACTTTCCTCTTAGCACTGCTTTCATTATGTCCCACAAGTTTGGGTATGTGTGTCTTCATTTTCATTGATTTCTAGGAAGACTTTATTTCTTTCTTTATTTCTTCCCTGACCCAGCTGTCATTTAGTAACAAGTTGTTCAGTTTCCATGTGTGTGTAGGCTTTTTGCTATTCCTGTTATTGTTGAGGTCCAGCTTTATTCCATGGTGATCAGACAAGATACAAGGGATTATTTCAATCTTCTTGTATCTGTTGAGGCTTGCTTTGTGACCAACTATATGGTCTATTTTGGAGAAGGTTCCATGAGGTGCTGAGAAGAAGGTAAATTCTTTTGTGTTTGGGTGTAAAGTTCTGTAAATGTCTGTTAGGTCTATTTGATTTGTGGCCTCTGTTAGAGACATTGTTTCTTTGTTTAATTTCTGTTTTGTTGACCTGTCCTTTATTGAGAGTGGGGTGTTGAAGTCTCCCACTATTAATGTGTGGTTTACATTTTATCAATGTTTCTTTCACAAATGTGGGTGCCCTTGTATTTGGGGCATAGATGTTCAGGATTGTGATGTCTTCCTGGTGGAATTTTCCTTTGATGAGTATGAACTGTCCTTCCCCACCTCTTTTTATTAATTTTGGTTGAAAGTCTATTTTATCAGATATTAGAATAGCTACTCCTGCTTGCTTCTTGGGTCTATTTGCTTGAAAAGCCGTCTTCCATCCCTTTACCCTCAGGTACTGTCTATCTTTGTGCCTTAGGTGTGTTTCTTGTATGCAACAGATTGCTGGGTTTTGTTTATGTATCCATTCTGTTAATCTGTGTCTTTTTATTGGAGAGTTGAGTCCATTGATGTTGAGAAAGATTAATGACCAGTGGCTGTTAGATCCCTTGATTTTGATGTTGGCTGTGGTAATAAGGTTGTGTGCTTGGTTGCTTTTTGTTTTACTGTAGTAAGGTTAATTATTTCCTGTGTTTTCTTGAAAGAAGATTTTTTTTGGGGTTGTATTTTCCCTTCCAGTGTCTTCTGTAATGCTGGATTTGTTTGTAGGTATTGTTGAAATTTGTTTTTGTCATTGAATATCTTGTTTTCTCCATCTATGAGACTGAGAGCTTTGTAGGGTATAGTAGCCTGGGCTGACATCTGTGTTCTCTTAGGGTCTGCATCATATCCGTCCAGGCCCTTCTGGCTTTCATAGTCTCTGTTGAAAAGTCAGGTGTGATTCTAATGGGTTTGCCAGTATATGTTACTTGGCCTTTTTCCCTTGCGGCTTTTAGTATTTTTTTCTTTGTTCTGTATACTTACTGTTTTGATTATTAGGTGGCGGGAGGATTTCCTTTTCTGGTCAAATTTGTTGGGTGTTCTGTAGGCCTCATGTATTCTTATTGGCCTCTCCTTTAACTTGGGGAAATTTTCTTCAATGATTTTGTTGAAAATATTTTCTGGGCCTTGGTGCAGGTAATCTTCTTTTTCCTCTATACCTATTATTCTTAGGTTTTGTCTTTTTATGTTGTCTTGCATTTCTTGGACGGTCTGTGTCAGGAATTTTTTGGATTTAACATTTTCTTTGACAGATATATTGATTTCTTCCATTGTATCGTCTACACCTGAGATTCTTCCATCTCTTGCAGTCTGTTGGTTATGCTTACCTATGTAGTTCCTGTTTTCTTCCCTAGATTCTTCCTCTCCATTATTTCCTGTTTGTGTTTTCTTTAATTTTTCCAGTTCTATCTTCAGGTCTTGAGTTGCTTTGTTTACTTCCTTCACCTGTCTGATTGTACTTTCCTGTTTTTCTTTTAGATCCTTCAACTCTGTTTCTTTTATTTCATTCAGTGCTTTAAGCATTTCCTTTCCAAAGGCCATAAACTGTTTGGCTGAAACTTCCTCTATTTCTTCACGGATGGCAATATTCTCTTTGAGTTTATCTTCCTCTATGTCTTCATGTATCTTATTTGTTTCCTCTGTTATCATCTTCATGAGCATAGTTGTTAGGTCATCTTTTTGGATTTCAGTTATGGTGGGGTGTCCAGGGCTACTTGCCCCTGGATAACTGGGTTCTGGAGATGCCATATTGCTGTGTCTTTTGTTGCTTGAGCTTTTACGCTGGCCTCTACCCATTGTGCTATCTTAGGTGTTTGGGGTTATTATCTGGTGGTTCCTGGGGATCCTGTGGTGGAGAGAATCCCCTTTGCAGAAAGCTGGTTTTTCCTGAAGGAAGTCTTCTCAGCTTTTTGGGTATAGTCCCTGGATGGCTGGTGTTTTTTTGGGAGTTGCTGCTGCTCACCTCAGGGATAGAGACCTGAGTGGTAACTGTGGTCTTTGTTAGTTGAGAGGGTTCTCCTCTCACTCAGGGAAGTCCTGAAGACAGCTGCCTTGTTTCTGTGTTTCTTGCTGTAAATTTAATGATCAGCTGCTGTGACCCAGTTGGACATCTGGTGTGCAGCAATTGTTTGTGCCTGTGATGGTGGCTCGGCCCCGCCGGTCTGCGAGACTTTTTCCAGGGAAGGATTGGGTGATTTAATTCAGTACAGTTTCCTTTCTTCCTTGTGGATTCTCTGGAGACAGGGACTCCCAGTTTCTTTTTTGCCCTGGGCGCACCCTTTCAGTCTCCACCAGCTAGCTGGTGCTCAGAAACTGCCTGTGTCTGCCTTTCCGGCCTTTGGGAGCCTGGGCGTTTGCCTAAACTGGATAATTTTCCCGAGACCTTTTCGTGGTGGGGGTGTCAGCTGCGTGCTCTGAGATCAGACCAGCCGATTCCCTCCCTGTGGGTTTGTACCCAACAGTGAAACTGAGTCTCTGGTGCCCTGGGGCCCACAGTTCTATCTGAGGTGGCAAATCAGGTGTGCAGGCAGGGCTCTGTGCAGGCGCCTGGGTCCCCGGCTCTGGCTCCGGGCTGGCTCATGGGGCACCCGCGGAACCCCTGTCTTTTCCAGGGGATGTCTACCCATTGGAAAGGTCGGTCCCAATCATTTCCTGTACCGTTGGGTTATCTCTTGACTGAAAATTCCAATCTCTGATAGTGTGGTGTGCACGGTTCAGTCTGGGACCCTGACCAGAGACACTCACGTGTGGCTCTGGGCTGGGGCTGGTGGCCAATCGTCTGGCGGAACAGGAATCTCTTCCGCGGTTTAACCGGGTGAGTTAAAAGCTGATTGAATCCCCCACCGTAGGGTATCCTCTCACCTGGGAAACACAATCATCTGTGTTTTATGGCCGCGAGTTCTGATTGCTGGTCACTGTGCCGATCCTGCTGTGCTGCTGGTCAGAATGAGAGTCCTCCGGGCGCCGCCATCTTGCCCCCCCTCTGGTAACTGACATAGTTATAGTGAAGTTCATGATGGGATCGGTCCTGCAATTTCGGAGTTTCAGATCCTCTGCCTCTCACATTCAGTGCACGCTGGTCGCCGCCATCTTGGATCCCCCCACTTTATTCCTTTTTTTTTTTTTTTTGGCTTTGTTGGTCCTCTTGTGTAGCTCCTGTCCCCTCTAGGTCCTTCATATCCCACTTCTTCCATAAGACTCCCTGCGTTCTGTCCAAAGTTTGGCTGAGAGTTTCTGCATCTGCTTTGATCTGCTACTGGTTGTAGTGTTTTAGAGCACATCTGTGGTAGGCATCAGTCCTGTTCCTTCTCTTCAATGGCCTCCAATGTCTGTCCTGTTTTCCCTTCTGAATGAGAATTAATTATCTTTCCTATGGTCCTCCTTGTTGTTTACCTTCTTTAGATCTGTAGATTTTAGTCTGTTTATTCTACATTATATGGCTAATATCCACTTATGAATATATACCATGCATGTCTTTTGTTTCTGGGTTAACTCACTCAAGATATTCTTTTCTTGTTCCACCTATTTGCCTGCAAATTTCATGATTTCCTTCTTTATAATAGTTAAGTAGCATTCTATTGGGTACCATAATTTCTTTCTCTATTCCTCGGTTGAGGGATATAGGTTGTTTGCAGATTCTACCTATTACAAACAATCTGCTATGACTACAGTTGACCTGCTGTGAACCTAGCTCAATGTTGTATGGTTGAGCATCTTTTGGATATATGCCTAAGAGTGGTATAGTTGGATTTTGAGAAAGCAACTTTCTCAAGAAAGCAACCACTTTGGATTGATTTCCAAAGTGGTTGTACAAGTTCACATTCCCACCAACAATGGAGGAGGGTTTTCCTTTCTCCACATACTCTCCAACATGTGTTGTCATTTGAGTTTTTTATCTTAGCCATTCTGATGGGTGTGAGATGGAATCTCAGAGTCATTTTGATTTGCATTTCCCTGATGACTAAGGACGTTGAACATTTCTTTAAGTCTTTCTCCTCCATTCTTATTGAGAATTCTCTGTTTAGCTCTGTACCCCATTTTTAAAAAATTCTTTATTAATTACACTTTATTCACTTTGTATCCCCCCTGTGGTTCCCTTCCTCCTCCTATTCCAACCCCTCCCTTCTTCCACCCTCTTGCATGCATGCCCCTCCCCAAATCCACTGATAGGGGAGGTCTTCTTTTCTTTCATTCTGATCCTAGTCAATTAGGTCTCATCAGGAGTGGCTGCATTGTCTTCTTCTGTGCCCTGGTAATGCTGCTTCCCCCTCAGGGGGAGGCAATTAAAGAGCAGGCCAAACAGTTCATGTCAGAGACGGTCTCTGTTCCTATTACAATGGAACCCACTTGGATACTGAACTGCCATGGCCTACATCTGTGCAGGGGTCTTAGGTTATCTCCTTGCATGGTCCTTGGTTGGAGTATCAGTCTCAGGAAAGACCCCTATGCTTTTTTGGTTCTGTTGCTCTCCTTGTGGAGTTCCTGTCCTCTCTCGATCTTCCTGTTTCCCGCTTTTTTCATAAGATTCCGTGCACTCTGCCCAAAGGTTGCCCTTAAGTCTCAGCATCTCCATTGATAGTCTGCAGGGCAGAGCCTTTCAGAAATCCTCTGTGACAGCCTTCTGACTTGTTCCCTCTTTTCTCCTTCTTCTGATGTCCATCCACTTTGCCTTTCTGGATAGGGATTGAACATTTTAGCCAGAGTCCTCCCTCTTGATTAGTTTCTTTAGGTGTACAGAATTTAGTAGGTTTATCCTATATTATATGTCTGTATGAGTGAGTATATATTGTGTGCTTCTTTCTGCTTCTGGGATAGCTCACTCAGTATGATCTTTTCCAAGGAAGTCAAAGACTTGTATGAAAAAATTTCAAGTCTCTGAAGAAAGAATTAGAAGAAGATATCAGAAGATGGAAAGATCTCCCATGCTCATGGCGTGGCAGGATTAATATAGTAAAAATGACCATCTTACCAAATGCAATCTACAGATTCAATGCAATTCCCATCAAATTACCTACACAATTCTTTACAGACCTTGAAAGAAAAATTCTTACCTTCATATGGAACAACAAGAAACCCAGAATTGCTAAAACAATTCTCTACAGTAAAAGAGCTTCAGGAGGTATCCCCATCCCTGATCTCAAGCTGTACTATAGAGCAACAGTTATAAAAACTGCATGGTACTGGGATAGAAACAGACTGGTGGAACAGAAGACCCTGACATAAATCCACACAGTTATGGACACCCAATTTTTGACAAAAATGCCAAAACCATTCAATGGAAAAAAGACAGCATCTTCAACAAATGGTGCTGGTCTAACTGGATATCTGTACCCCATTTTTAAACTGGATTATTTGGTTTGTTGGTGTTTAGTTTCTTGAGTTCTTTATATATTCTGGATATTTGCCCTTTGTCAGGTGTAGGGTTGGTGAAGATCTTTTCACAGTCTGAGGCTGTCATTTTGTTACGATGACAGTGTCCTTTGCTTTACAGAAGCTTTTCAGTTTCATGAGGTCCCATTTATTGATTGTTGCTCTTAGAGACTGAGCTCTTATTGCTTTGTTTAGGAAGTTGTCTCCTGTGTCAATGAATTCAAGGCTCTTCCCCACTTTTTCTTCTAAGAGATTTAGTGTGTCTGTTTTTATGTTGATGTCTTTGATCCACTGGACTTTACTTTTGTGCAAGTTGAGAAAAATGAATCTAATTGCATTTTTCTACATGTTGACATCCAGGTAGACTAGTACCTTTTGTTGAAGATGATTTTTTTTTTCACTCTATGGGTTTTGGCTTCTTTGTCAAAAATCAACTATCCAGTTATAGCCAGAATCTGGAAACAACCCAGATGACCCTCAGCTGAGGAATGGATACAGAAATTGTGGTACATTTACACAATGGAATACTATTCAGCAATTAAAAACAAGGAAAGCATTAAATTTGCAGGCAAGTGGTGGAAACTAGAAAAGATCATTCTGAATGAGGTATCCCAGTAGCAGAAAGACACACTTGGTATATACTCACTTATAAGTGGATATTAGACATATACTATAGGATAAACATACTAAAATCTGTACACCTAAAAAAGCTAAGCAAGGGGGAGGACTCTGGATAAGATGGTCAATCCTTGTCCCAACCAGCGGGAGTTCAATGAGTTCCTAAGGAGGGGCGAAAAGAATGGAGACAAGGAGACACAAAGAATGAGAGTAAGTCTATAATCTGATCTCGCTCTCGTTTATTTGAAAAATTTCACACAACTTTATAGGGAGAAGGCAGGGAGAAAATTATTTCTCAAATAATTTAAGACGCTAGTAGGTAGGTTATGAACATGAGGTCTTTTGAAGACAGTGGGAATTAACCAGAGGGTGGAAGTAGAGACCTGATCCTCCCAGGGCATTTTGCAGCCGTTTTGGGGAGGAGAGTAAGACCCCATCAACACCTGAGGGTTGTGGTTAGGGGTAATCAGACACTAACCTCTATGCAATCAGGTTTGCTTCTTGGGGAACTCAGAAGCGAACAATTGGGTCCTTCCCCTGCGGTACCTTTTCCTACACCCCTATGGTGCCCATGCCACATCAGGCAAGCATTTATCTGAGTTTTATGCTGTTCTCATGAGAGCCAAATGCAAACAATCAAGACCCATGTGATGGACTGTTACCAGTCTTCCTTGGGCTTGGCTAAGCCTCTGTCAGCCAAATCAAGTCTGTGATAATGAACTTGTATGGGTTTAGATGCCAGGGTGTCAATTTGCTCTTTTACAAAGCTAGTAAGCCTTTGGATGGCCCATGGGCCGAAAGATATGAGAAGAAGGAAGCCCACCATAGGTCCCAAGATTAAAGGGAGGAGAGTGTTGAGCCAGGGAGAGGTTGAAAACTAATTATGAAACCAACTTTCCTCTTGTTCTCTCTGTCCTTTTCTCCTCTCTAAGCCCTCTCTAACTTTAGCCATGCAGTCTTTCACAACCCCAGAATAGTCCATGTAAAAACAACATTCTTCCTTATGGGCAGCACATAGTAGTCATCTTGACTGGCGGGGTCTTCTTTGACATCATTATTATCGTCAGGAGAAAACTCCTCATCCACTTGTTACACCAGGCGTTCCAGTAGCCATCAAGCTGCATCATTTTCCTGTGGGGAAAGAAAACACAGACAGCTCCTCGTCCCCGTATGAATACAGGGTCGGGTCCATGCCATTGATTGTTAAAAGATTCCTTCATTTTACTTTAGCAAAAGTTTTTGTTTGTTTGTTTGTTTGTTTTTGTTTCTGTATGCCAAAATCTATCTGCTGCAGGTTTACCATGCTTATCCAAATTTTAAAAATTCAGATCTAATTTTTTTTAAATTTAGGTGTCCAGGGGAGTGGCTCCCCCTTCTTTGTTTTTTGCAAATAAATCTTATTTGTTCAGTGGACACACTCTAGCATGCCTTGTCTTTTAGGATTGTAAGATATAGTAGTTATACGCGAAACTTGAAACTGTTGACAAAATCTTTTAAAGCATTTGTTAGTATATTTTGCTCCATTGTCAGTTTTTAAATTGCTTAGGAACTCTTAGAACATTAAAAGCCTGTAGACAATGAGCAATAACATTTTTTGCAGCTTCTCCAGGTTGAGGAGTGGCAAAAATAAATCCAGAATAGGTATCTATGCAAATATGTACATTTTTTAAATTTTCCAAATTTAGGAACATGAGTAATATCCATTTGCCAAATCTGATTTAGAACCAGTCCTTTAGGATTGACTCCCAAACGAGGAAGAGGCTGAAATTGAAGACAAGTACTGCAAGCTTTGATTATAGTATGGGCCTGTTTTTTAGTCAACACATATTTAAGTCTCAAGGTTTGACTACTAAGATAATGTACGTTATGGGCATCCTGGGCTCTTTTTAACTGTGAACAATAAACTTTGGTGGCTTTATTTGCCACTAAATTTCCTTTAGACAGGGGTCCTGGCAAATTAGAATGAGCCCTTGAATGTCCTATAAAAAAAGGGAAAGTTTCTTTCTTGTATCAAGTTTTGAATTTGTAAAAATAAAATTCCAGCAGGAGAAAATATCTGAATTTGACCTGCAGTCTCTAACCTAGGCAAAGACTGAGCTACATACGCACTATCTGTAAAAATGTTTAAAGACTGCTTATTAAAAATTTGAAACAGCCAATACTGCAGATAATATTTGTGCAGATGTGCTAGACACTTGAAAAGACATTGTTTTTCTTTTCATAAGTACAGGCAGCAACACCAGATAATGAATCATCAGTAAATACTGTTAAAGTATCAACAATTGGAATAACTTTTGTTTAAAATGGAAAAACTATAGGTTGCATCTATAAAAAACTGAATTAATTTATTTTCTTGTGGCTCAACAGGTTGGACTCTGTTATAACAAGCTTACATATGTTAAAATGTCATATTTTTCAGATCTTTGACAAGTCTGAGAGCCAGCATATTTGAGTTACTCTTTTTCTACCTTTATCATCTGCTCTAAACTGCATCCTATAAAACAGGATGTTATAATCTTTAATTTTGGCATATATTTTAAATGTATGTTTTAGAACCAAATATTAGGTAGATCTATATAGGCAAACTTTACGGTTACCCATTTTAATATTAACCTTAAAAAAACAACCTAAACAAAGAGATTAGGTAAAATTTAATCTTGTACTCAACTATAATCTTTAGCATAACTTTAAATCTGTTCTTTTTAAACTAAAATCAAAGCAAAACTTTTAGTTAAGCATAATTTATAAAGGGTCTAGCAAATCTTACTAATTCTATCATATTGTATTAAAACTTAACAGCAAAAATTTAAAGGACAAAAGTTTACTTAGCATTAAACGGAGAACTAAACTTAGCCTGCAGCCTTCAGCAAAAATAGACTATTCTGGCCATATCAAATCTATAGGCCAGAAGAAACAGCATTAAATCATTTATTTAGGTACTGGCAGCCAGGCATATATTTTATATAATGGTTAACAATGATCTGAATATAACCCTGCATAACATTGGGCTAACATGGAACTGTAGTCCTTTTTGTCTTGTAAAAGAACCTAAGCAAACATTTTGCACTGAAGAATCTCCAGCCTTTTAAAATGAAGAACAACATATTTTATAGTTTATTTTACATGATATATTATAATAACTGCAGTTTTTGTTTAATTGGCTTTAACAGCATGACTTGGTTTTATTTTGTAAAATTAATAAAATAATTACCAAGGTCTTTGACCTCCCCCAAAGAAACTGTTTTTAAGTTTTTTGTTAGACTGTCCAAGGATTATTATTTTAAAATACCTGATAAATTTTAAAATTTTTTTATAGAGTTTAACTCTGATGGTCCAGGACCAAACTCAGAGGTGTTGATTTAAACTGTCTCATGTCCAAAAATATTAATATCATCGGTCAGATTTTAAAATATCATCATTTTAAGTCACATACAAACACATACATACATAGATTCCAGAAGGAGCAGAGCCCCCATGGCCCTTTCGCCGGGATCTGGGGCGTCCCCTAGACTCCCTTGATCAGATTGGAAACTTTTCAGGTTTTTTTAGACCTCGAGAGCGAACTGAAACCAAAAATAAAACAGACAGCTAGCAGACAGAAACAAAACACAGAGACAAAGATAAAAAAAACAACTGCGTATCTGCTTTTTAAACATTTAAGTATTTTTTAAAACCTGTTTTTGTAATATTAAAATAAACCATTTTCTTTGGGAGTGAATTTATAGAGCATAACCATGATTTTAAAAGTCAGAACTAGATTCAAAACTCAGAATTTATCAGTGCACACAATTTAATCTTTGAAACTAGAAGTGGCTCCATCCTCTGGCCTCTGTCCAAAAGCTGACAGTGACTGAAGCCCATGGGAGGAGGGATGAGAGGAGGAAGGGGGCAAGGTGAACTGCCGCTCAGCTCAGCAGCCAATTCTGAGGGTGCGAGTGTTGCCATCGACCCAGTTCTGCACAAGCCATCCAAGCCATCCAAGCCTAGCCCGCTGTAGGGGAGGGGGAAGAAGAAGTGCAGTGTCCCCGTTCGGAGCTACGAGCTATGGGCCCCATCCATGCTTTCTACCCCTGCCCGCCTGGAGGTCTTTTTGTTGTTGTTTGGGTTAGAGGGAGGCAGGCGCAGGAGGCCAGTCTGAATTATGAGACTTGGCAGTTTCTTCCTCTGACTGTTTTATACTCATTATCTAGAGCTTGTCTCCTAAACCATTTTTTGCTTTTAAATTACACAAATCTGTTTGAGCCCCTTTATGAACATTTGAAATAACCTTAGAAATACTTTTTTTTTTTTTTTTTTTGCCTGTTTGGTTGCTCTAATCTTTCAAGCAACTCTTTAGCTTGTGATTTTCTTTTTTATTTACCCTTACTCCTCGTGTCTTGAGGGACTCCTTGAGACCCTGTAAGAATAAGTCATGCTTACTCAACTCTTGTCCCATAATTCGTCGTTCTGACTTATCTCTCTGGATCAGACTCACAGACGGGTGGCTCTGTAGAGATCTCTATGCAGGATCTTCACTCACCTCCCCTGTAGAAGCGGAGATCCTATGAAACTGTGTGGGCCCACAAAGAACGATGTTCAATTCAATCCCCATGCCTCAGCCCCACGTTGGGTCCCAATTATGTCCCATCCAGCGGAAGTTCAACGAGTTCCTAAGGAGGGGCGAAAAGAATGAAGCGGAGACAAAGACTTGAAGAATGAGAGCAGCAAGTCTATAATCTGATCTCGCTCTCGTTTATTAGAAAAATTTCACACAACTTTATAGGGAGAAGGCAGGAAGGGAAAATGTGTCAGCAATATAGTTTACGAAACATAACAGGGTGATTAATGATGATGCAGAACACCGCAAGAATGTTTACTGAAAGAGAGACTACAAGAATGTCAGCTAAGATATCTCAAAATGTCTAGCCTGACACACAGATGTCTCATAGGTTCCGGAAACGTAAATCTCTCACCTACGACCTTGTTGCATCTGTCTGTAACTTTCCACTAGCTGGCCTTGGCTCCAGGCAAATCCTCATGCAGAAAGGCCAAGAGGATGGACATTGGAAGAGGAAGAAAACAGGAAACGGGACAGGAGCCCACCCCAGAGGGCCACTGAAAGACTTTACCCACCAAGGTATTATTGAAGTTGATGCTGGACTCATAGCCAAAATTTGGGCAGAATGCAGGGAATCTTATGAAATAAGGGGGAGACAGGAAGACCTGGAGGGGGCAGGAGTTCCACAAGGAGAGCAACAGATAAAAAAAATCTGGGAACAGGGGTCTTTTCTGAGATTTATATTCCAGCCAAGGACCATGCATGGAGATAACCTAGAACCCCTAGAACCCCTGCACAGATGTAGCCCATGGCAGCTCAGTCTCCAAGTGGTTTCCCTAGTAATGGGAACAGGGACTGTCTCTGACATGAACTCAGAGGCTGGCTCTTTGATCACTTCCCCCTGAGGAGGGAGCAGCCTTACTAGGCCACAGAGGAAGACAATACAGCCAGTCCCGATGAGACCTGATAGGCTAGGTTCAGAGGGAAAGGGAGGAGGACCTCCCCTATCAGTGGACTTGTGGAGGGGAATGGGAGAAGATGAGGGAGGGAAGGTGGGATTGGAAGGGGATGAGGACGGGGGCTACAGCAGGGATACAAAGTGAATAAACTATAATTTATAAATAAATTTTTAAAAATTAAAAAAAAACTATCCATAGGTGTGTGGCTTTATTTCTGGGTCTTCCATTCGATTTCATTAATCCTCCAGTCTGTTTCTATGCCAATGCAATCAATACCATGCTGTGTTTTTTGTTTTTTTAACTGTTGCTCTGTAGTACAGCTTGAGATCAGGGATGGAGATACCTCCCGAAGTTCTTTTATTGTACAGGATTATTTTGTAACTATTCTGTTTTTTGTTTTTTCCATATTAAGTTGAGAAATGTTCTTTCACAGCCTCTAAAGAATTATGTTGGTACTTTGATGGGAATTGCATTGAATCTGTTGATTGCTTTTGGTAGGATGGACATTTTCACTATGTTAATCCTACTGATCCAATACTGTCTAATATTTTCTTCAATTTATTTCTTCAGATACTTGAAGTTTCTTTTTTACACAAGTCTTCCACTTGCTTGGTTAGAGTCACACCAAGGTACTTTATGTTTATTAGTGGCTATTGTGAAGGGTCTTGTTTTCCTAATTTCTTTCTCAGGCCTCTTGTCTTTTGTATACCAAAGGGCTACTAATTTTTTTTGAGTTAATTTTGTTTCTAGCCACTTTGGTGAAGGTGTTTATCAGCTGAAGGAGTTCTCTGGTAGAATATTTTGCGGTATACTATCATATTGTGTGTGAATAATGATGCTTTGACTTTTTCCTTTGTGATTTGTATCCCCTTGATCTCCTTTAGTTGTATTATTGCTCTAACTATGATTTCAAATACTAAGTTGAAGAGATAAAGCAAGAGTGGGCAGCCTTGCCTTGTCCCTGATTTCAGTGGAATTGGTTTAAGTTTCTCTCTGCATAGATTGGTATTGGCTATAAGATTCCTGTATATTGCCTTTACTATGTTTAGTTATGTGCCTTGTATCCCTGATCTCTCCAAAACTTTAAACATGAATGAGTCTTGGATTTTGTCAAATGTTTTTTCAGCATCTAAGGAGATGATCATGTGGGTTTTTTTTCTTTTAATTTGTTTATATGGTGGATTACATTGATGAATTTCCATGTATTGAACCACCTTTGTATACCTAGGATGAAGCCTCATTGATGTGTTCTTGGATTCAGTTTGAAAGTATTTTTATTGAATATGTTTGTGTCAATGTTCGTAAATGAGATTGCTGAGATGCTCTTTTTTTGTTGGCTCTTTTTGTGGTTTAGGTAAAAAGGTGACAATGGCTTCATAGAATGTGTTTGGTAATGTTCTTTCTGTTTCTATTTCGTGAAAGAGTTTAAAGAATATTGGAATTAGCTCTTCTTTGAAAGTCTAGTAACATTCTGTGCTAAAACCATCTGACCCTAGGGTTTTTTTTTTTGTTTTTTTTTTTTTTGGATGGAGTCTTTTGATGAAAGCTTTATTTCCTTAGGGGATATAGGACTATTTAATTTATTTAGATCATCTTGGTTAATGTTTGGTAAATGGAATCTATCAAGAAAATTGTTCATTTCATTTACATTTTCAAATTTTATTGCTTATAGGATTTTGAAGTAGGACCTAATGATTCTTTGGATTTCCTCAGTTTCTGTTTATGACCACCATTTTATTTCTGATTTTGATTTGGATAGTGTCTCTCTGCCTTTTAGTTAGTTTGGCTAAGGGTTTGTCTATCTTGTTGATTTTCTCAAAGAACCAGCTCTTGGTTTCATTGATTCTTTGAATTGTTCTCTTTGTTTTTAGTTTATTGACTTCAGCTCTGACTTTATTTATTTCCAACTGCCTGCACTTTTGGGTGTGCCTGTTTGTTTGTTTGTTTTCTAGTGCTTTCAGACATCAGGAGATTTCTTTATGAGGGCACTTAGTGCTATGAACTTTCCTCTTAGCATGGCTTTCTTTTTTTTTTTTTCTTTTAATGCAGTTTATTCAGGAACCTTGAACAATCATCTGACCCTGGGGAAAGCCAGCCCACAGCTTAAATAGCCTCTGGGTAGCCAACCCAGGCTTGCCACGTGGGCAATGCAGATAAGTCCACATACATGGAAGCAAGCCAGATCCTCAGCCTTAGCCAAATGTGGAATTGTTCGTGACAGAGAGCACTCACCATCGGGAAGGTGGAAGGCAGAAACCAGCTCCATCTTTAAGGCATAGCATTCCGCAGCTCTCTACAGTTCCCCCTTTTTGTTTTAGACGCCTCAGGCAAGAGTAGAGGTCTGATCTCTGATATTAGAAATAAATTGGGACTTTGTACTGATGTTCATTTAGGTGTCATCCAAGCCGGTAGGATTTGCTGAAGGAGGCAAAGGCAGGTGGATCTCGAGTTCCAGGACAGCTTGGGCTACACTTTTTAGCATGGCTTTCATTGTGTCCTAAGTTTGGGTAAATTGTGCCTTCATTTTCATTGAAAAATTTTTTTTTCAATGCAGTTTATTCAGGAACATCGAACAATCCTCGGACCCCGGGGAAAGCCAGCCCACAGCTTAAATAGCCTCTGGGTAGCCAACCCAGGCGTGCCACGGGGGCAATGCAGATAGGTCCACATACATGGAAGCAAGCCAGATCCTCAGCCTTAACCAAGTGTGGAATTGTTCGTGACAGAGAGCACTCACCATCGGGAAGGTGGAAGGCGGAAACCAGCTCCATCTTTAAGGCATAGCATTCCGCAGCTCTCTACAGTTCCCCCTTTTTGTTTTAGACGCATCAGGCAAGAGTAGAGGTCTGATCTCTGATATTAGAAATAAATTGGGACTTTGTACCGATGTTCATTTAGGTGTCATCCACCCAAAGAGCATCAGACCCGTCAGATACCTTTTTCTCAGAGGCGGGACCTGGGGCATCAACCCGCATGCAATCAGACATGCTCTTCTCTGGGTCGAAAGCGGCTGACCCTGAGTGCAGTGCTTAGCCTCGCATCCTGAGCGTATCATTTTAGCTTTTTATGGTATTCAACCATGCTTGGGGAGAATGTCCTGCTTCAATGGCTGTAAAGGCCTGAATGATCATGGCTGCATCACACTGTTGTGAGACTCTAATCTTGCATATATACCACAGGCAAACCAAGGAGACCAACACCAGAAGGCCTGCTAACACTCCCATGCCCGCCCATTCCTTCAGATGATTCATGGCTGCAGCAATCCATGTTGATAATCCTGTGGCTAGTCCTGCGTCCACTCTGGTAGAATTTACTGTGACAATGGCCACTCTCAGCTGCTCCATCGTAGTATCGAATTCTCCAGTCCAATTACCTAAAATATAGCTCGACAATTGTTTAGACAGATTTGCAGCACAGGAAAAATTCTCATGTTGTATGCTAGTGACACAAAGTCCAGCATACTTTCATTGACAGCCAGGTTGAGCGATTTGCCATAGGGTATCAATTTGCTCCTGCACGAGGTCAATCCTCTGATTGAACACCATCAAGCTTCCTTTTAGTTGAGCATTAATTCCTTTATGTACAACTAAGGCATGAGCTACATTGGCTAAATGATTATTCAGGGTCTGAGCAGTCTGCCCAGTATGACTCATGGCTAATGCCCTGGTGGTAGCTCCAACAGCCGTCATTCATTGAAATTTTAGGAAGCCTTTAATGTCTTTATTTCTTCCCTGACCCAGCTGTTGTTGAGGAGACTTGTTCAGTTTCCATGTGTGTGTAGGGTTTTTGTTATTTCTGTTATTGTTGAGGGCTAGTTTTAGTCCATGGTGGTCTGATATAATGCAAGGGATTATTTCAATCTTCCTATTATTGAGGCCTGCTTTGTGCCTGACTGTATGGTCAATTTTGGAGAAGGTTCTGTGAGGTGCTGAGAAGTTTTACTCTTTTGAATTTGGGTGAAAAGTTCTGTAGAAATCTATTAGGTCCATTTCATTTAAGACTTCTGTAAGTGTCATTATTTCTCTATTTAGCTTCTGTTTCAGTGATCTATCCCTTGGGAAGAGTAGGGTGTTTTTAGTCTCCCACTATTAATGTGTTGGGATTGATGTGTGATTTAAGTTTTAATAGTGTTTCTTTTACAAATACAGGAACACTTGTATTTGTGGCATAGATGTTCAGGATTCTGATGTCCTCCTGGTGAATTTTTTCTTTGATGAGAATCAAGTGTCCTTCCCATCTCTTTTGATTAATTTTTGTTGACAGTCTACTTTATTAGATATTAGGATGGCTATACCAGCTTGCTTCTTGGGTCTGTTTGCTTGGAAAACCTTTTACCAGCCCTTAACTCTGAAGTAGTGCCTATCTTTGTAGCAAAGATGTGTTTCTTGAATGCAGAAGAATGTTGAATCCTGTTTCCACAACCATTCTGTTAGTCTCTGTCTGTTTATTGCAGAGTTGAGTCCATTGTTGTTGGTAGATATTAGTGACCAATGACTGTTAGTTCTATTGTGATGTTTGTGCTTATTGTGTGTTTGTATGCTTGGATATTTTGTTGTTGTTGTTGTGAAGGTATTGTTATCCTCTGTTTTCTTGGGTATGGTTGATGGTGTTGGGTTGGTTTTCTTTCTAGTATCTTCTGTAGGGCTGGGCTGCTGTGTATATATTGTTTAAATTTAGTTATATCGTGGAATATTTTGTTTTCTCCATCTATGTTGATCGAAAGTTTTGCTGGGTATAGTAGTCTGGATTGGCATCTGTGGTCTCTTAGTTTCTGTGTGACATCTGCCCAGGCCCTTCTGGCTTTCATAGTCTCTGTTGAGAAGTCAGGTGCTATTTATTTATTTATTTATTTATTTATTTATTTTTTGCTGCTTTTAATATTTTTTCTTTACTCTGTAGATTTAGTGGTTTCATTATTAGGTAGTAGGAGGAATTTCTTTTTTGATCCAGTCTATTTGGTTCTATAAGCCTCTTGTATGTTTAAAGGCATCTCTTTCTGAAGACTGGGGAAATTTTCTTCTATGGTTTTATTGAAAAAAATTTCTGGAACTTTTTCATCTATTCCATTATTCTTAGGTTTCTTCTTTTCATGGTGTCCTTGATCTCTTGGTGTCAGGAACTCTTCCGTTTCTATGTTTTCTTTGAGAGCTATATCTTTTTCTGCAATTGTCTCTCCAGTGCCTGAGATTCTCTTCTCCATCTCTAGTATTCTGTTGGTGATGCTTAGCTTTGTAGTTCCTGATTTCTTCTCTAAGTTCTCCAACTATAGGGTTTTCTCTGTGGGTTTTTTTTTTTGTAATTGATTCTAATTTTGTTTTCATGTCTTGAAAGATTTTATTCATTCCCTTCACCTGTTTGATTGCGAATTCCTGTCTGTCCATGATGACCTTTATTTTTTGTTTCCTCTTTATGTGCCTCTAATAACTGCATAATCATAGATTTAAGATAATTTTTTTCTGTGTTTCAACTGCATTATAATATCCGATGATTTGGGGGATTCTGGTGAATCCATGATGTCTTGGTTTTTGTTGATTGTATTCTTATGCCAGCCTCTATCCATGTGGTTGTCTGTAGCCTTCACTCTTTGTTTCTGGAGCCTGTATGGCAGTCAGGAGTCTGGAGTAGTCTAAAGTAAGGTGAGAGATGTCCAGGGGCTCAAGAATGGCTGCTCAAGAGTCAGATGCAGCTAAGGAAGAGAGGGTGATCTTCTGAGTTTACTATGTCTGCTGGCTCACTGTTTGTGACCCAGGTAAGCCAAGCATCTGGGACACAGGCAGAAAGATCTCCAAGTCTAGAGCTGCTCTGGTGCCCCACAGGCTTCTTCGAGAGAGCAGACAATGTGACTTGGGTCCTATACTTAGCTCACCTCCACTGGGTTCATTGTCTATGCTGGACTCACTTTTGGTGACCTGGATAGGCCAGGCAGCTGGGACACAGGCAGAAAGATCTCTTAGACTAGAGCTGTTCCAGTGCCCCATATGCTTGCTTGAGGAGGAGGACAATGGACTTGGGTCTCACCCCTAGCTCAGCTCTGCTTGGTTTGTTGTCTGTGTTGGGCTTGCTGTTTCTGGCCCAGGTGGGCCAGGCAGCTAGGGAGCAGGCAAAAAGATCTCTGAGCCGTGAGCTCTTCCAGTGCTCCACAGGCTTCCTCAGGATGGAGGACAATGGGTCTTTGGTCCCATGCCCAACTCAGCTATGCTGGATTGTCTCTGCTGGCTCACTGTTTGTGACCAGTACACCTGGCAGTTGAGGTGCATGTGGAAAGATTTACAAGCCTAGAGCTGCTCCAGCTCCCCACAGGCTTCCTCAATATGGCAAGCAATCAGACTTGGGTCCCTCACCTAAGTTAGCTCTGGTGGGTTTATCATCTGTGCTGGGCTCACTGCTTCTGACACAGGTGGGCCAAGCAGCTGAGGAGAAGCCAGAATGGAGCAATGCCCTGCCCCAATACCAGGTAGTATCCACTTCACAGGACAGTGAGAGTGAGTGCCACTTTCTGCTGTGACCAGGAAGGTGTCCACAGGACAGTGAGAGTGGGCTCCCGGGTTTGGAACCAGAAGCCACTGGTACTCAGAAGGTGTCCATAGGACCATGAGAGTGGGTGCCTGGGTTTGGAGCCTCACCCCCCAATACCAGTGAGAGTGAGTGCTCAATGTTGGAGCCAGGATCCACAGGTATCGGGAAAGTATCCACAGAAAGCGGGCTTGGGAGGGTGGCCTAGGGCTGTGACAGTGCCGGGTGAGAGGCCAAGAATTTTTCCCGGTAACAGTAGAGTGGCCTTAATATGGACCCTCATGTTTCCTTGTGGGTTCTTCTCACCTGAGAAACACAGATGTCAGCTGGGGTTTCAGGGTCCACAGTATGACCTGCTGGTCACTCTGCTCTCACTATTGAGTTGCTGTTCAGATACACTGCATGGTTGGTGCCACCATCTTGGATCTCTACTTTAAACTCTATTATATTTGGGGTACTTAAGCCTCCACCTCCCTTCCACTAACCGTTTAACCATGGGTAAGAGAGAAAGAAGGTTAGTGGGGAGAGGGAGCACAGACCCTTTTACTTCTCCTGACAGTTTAGGGTTGATGGGCTCTTTTGTGCTTTTATCACAAAATCTCGGTCAACAGCAAATGCAGCAAGCAGTCTTCTCCACCTATCTTCTCCAAGCCATTGTGCCACAAAGCATCTCTCCCTCATCTCTCCAAACCACCACATCATCCATCTCTGGTCTTTCCAAACTGCCATCACCTCTTTTTCTGGGTTCTCATATTTAGAGAGTACTAGACCATGCCCTCTCTGTGCTGTATGAGGTAGTCCTTTACCAGCTGGCAAAGACCACTTCCCACAGGAGGCAATCAGCTGTGGACTAACTAAAGCCCAAAGTAATGTCCCATACTTGGGATTAAAACAAAAACATATTTACATACATAACTGAGTTTGTAAAGAAACCCAAACTTCTATTACAGCTTAGAAAATGGCAATAGTAGCTTCTCATTTAAAGGACTATAACCTTAATTTTGTTTTACATGGGGTTTCTCTGTATATATTTGACTATCCATTCTGGCCTCAAACTTAAGAGATCTGCCTGCCTCTGCCACCCCAAGTGCTGGGATCACAGATGTGCACCGCTGTGGCCTGCTCTGAGTTTATAGTTTCAGTAAGGAAATCTATCTTATCAAGCAGGCTGAAGTCGAATTACACAGCTGTCTGATAGTGCTAGTATTGCATCTTTGGAGATATCTCGGCATGTTGTCTTTCATTGTCTTTACACCTAAGTAGGACTATCGATTGCTTTTCTCATGAGATAGCTGATGTAGCATGTTCAGATACTATCAGAGCTAGTCCTAAGGAAGGAGACTTTGGATTTAGCTCTGGCTTGTTTTCTCTACATAGTGTCTGAGTCTTCAACAGATTCTTACCGTCAGTCTTTGGGGGGGGGGAAAGTCAATGGTAATAACCTATATTGTTTTATGAATCTCTTGTGTACTCTTGACCAGTAACTCAAAGGGATATTTCCCATGCCTGGAACTATTTGTTGTGTTAGTGTTAGTCTCTGGCTCTTGGGAAAAGCCTTATTACCACATGTGGCACAACTCCATCTATATATGTATATGTATAAAATTATGAATATATAACAATATAAAATATATAATATATAATGTGATATGTGATATTGATATATGATATATAATATATAACAAGACATAATGTATAATACAAATATATAACAATATAATATGTAGACTATATAATATATAAATGATATGTAATGCATAATACATATGTAATATATAATTGTATAACAATATATAACATTTCAATATTATATATTTATGTTTGTATATACATATACACTTAGATATGTGCTAGTTACGTATTTTTAAGTACACATAAAAGATGTCCTTGTGTCTTTTTCAAACACATTATTTATCTCTCCTTCCTTTTCCCTGTGTGTTACTTTGTTACCCACTCCACAGGTAAAGTTTTCCCCCTAGCCATTTTCATAGCACCCCTTCCCCAGAACTTGTAGCTCCATGGTCTCAGTGGTTTTCTGTGATGGTCCCTATTTGCCATAAAGAGATGCTTTTTTGGTGAAGTGTGAAAACTACATGTATATGGTTAGTTTTAATTTGAAGTCTGTTTTGTCAAATAGTGCAATAGCTTTGCCTGCTTGCTCTAGACTCTGTTTGCTTGGAATGCATTTTCAAATCCTGTTACTCTAAAGTATTTTCTGTTCTTGATGGTAAAGTATGTTTCATAGAATCAGCAGAAAAATAATTTTTTTCTTCCTTTTTTCTGAGACAGGGTTTCTCTGTGTAGCCTTGGCTATTCTGAGACTCACCCTGTAAAACAGGATATCCTCAAACTCACATGTATCCACCTGCCTCTGTTCTCAAGTGCGGGGAAAAAAGGCATGTGACAGGACCTGGCTTGAGTCCTGTTTTCTAATTGACTTGGTTAGTCTGTCTTTTGGAGTACTAGAGCATTATTAGTATCATTGAGTTATTATTGAGAAGTGTTTAGAAATTTCTGTTACTTTGTGATTATGATTTTTTCCTCTTTTGATTAACTGTTCTGGTACTATTAATTCCTTGTGCATTCTTGCATGTACTTAACCTATTTAAAGTCTTTCTTCAGTATCTTCCATAGAGTTGGATTAAAGGACAGAAATTGATTAAATTTGTCTTCATTGTGAACTATTTTCTTTTCTCCTTTGATTGTGTGATAGTTTTGCTGGATATAATAGTCTGGGCTGGCATCTGTCACACGTCAGAACTTGTAGAACAACCATCTAGATCCTTCTGGCTTTTATTCAGAAGTCAGGTGTTATTCTAAGGGCATACCTTTATTTATGCCTCTCGCCTTTTTTTACATTGCAGCTTTTAATATCCTTTTTTTTTGTTGTTGTTCTATATATTGAGTGGTTTAGATACTGTATGCCACAGGGAATTTCTGAGTAGTCTTTCTCATTTGTAAAATGTATTTATGTTATTGAATACAATATAAATTTTAAAAAACTGTGTTTAATGTGTGTTGATTTATCACTTAAGGTATTTAAGTCCTGACAACCTTCTGATAATATGATTTAAAATTCAATCATATAAAAGAACAATGGAACTTCAAAAAAAATGTGAACTGCTTTCTGAGAAAAATAAACTAAAAAAACATTAAAAATAATGCCAGCATGGTGGTGCACTCCTGTAATCCCAGCACTTAGCGAGGCAGAAACAAGCAGATCAGTGAGTTTGAGGCCAGCCTGGTCTACAAAGGAGGCCAAGGACAGCCAAGATTACAAAGAGAAACCCTGTCTTGAAACAACAAAAATAATAAATAAGTAAATAAAATCATCTTTACTTACTACAAAAGAAGCTTTGAGAATCAAAAGAAAATGCAATTAATTACATCCATGGTTTGCAATCCTCAACTGAAGGGAGAAATATCCAGTTTGAGGTATGGTATCCCAACTTTAAAGATACATTTGACAAGTTAACTTTACATGATACCAAGTCATTTGTCACTTACGTTTGAAGAGTTTTGTAGTGGAGAAAATGTTTCAAGTGTGGAATTCATTTGAAAAATTATTGTTATTGTTCTTTGTCGTTTGTAATCAGTCCTTTGTTCATGCCCCATCTCCTCATCCCAGATTCCCTTTTGAACTTTATTAATTTCTTTACATCACCTTCTTGCTCCACCTCCTCCTCCTTTCACCCCGAGTTCAATTAGTTCTCCAGAGTGCCAATGACTGGTGCATGCCAAACCTACCACCCTCCACATCGCTGAAGTAAACTTATTCCCCCTCCCTTAGTAGCTATCAGCTGCCAATATCTCCTGAAGTGTGGCTGGGGCCTCATGCTCCCCTTCTCATTTTCTGCAGGAGGGCAGCAAAGGTGTTTGCATAAGGCGAAAGGGGCACCTGTGGCCCTCCTATGGGTAGGCATCTAGTGCAACTGTAGTGTGCAGCCACGATATACCTGGTAAGAGTGTCCCAGAGCAGTTCAGTCTGTGAAGCTCAGCAAACCAGCGTGGTGGCTCCCTGAGTGCTTGCAGCCAGCCTGCAATATCCAACATCACGGCCAGCCACCCCTCACGTGCTCAGATACTTTTCAAACCAAGTTTTAACCGCTTTGAGAGGTGTTCTCCTAAATAACGTATGCTTTCAAAAGCCAAGAATAGTGGTTCTGCTCCAGAATTATCAGGGAACTGTAAAGTGTTAGGGGGTCATGGGTAACAGGCCGAGGCAGAGGACTTTCATCAGCTGAGCTCATAGAGTAAAAGTCAGAGAGTTACAGGACAGTGATTGTGTCTCCCTCAGTTCATGCCTCTTACTTTGCTGTAGATTTTGCTAGGTCCTTGTGGCCTAGAACAGAAAAGGACTGGTGGGAAAGTTCAATACAAACCTTCCGCATTGCTAAAAATCAAAAGAAATGACTACAAACCAGGGTAGATACCTGAAGCAGCAGCAAAGACAAAATTATGAAAACGCACAATAAGCCAGTGTGTGGAATATTCTTAAAAATCCTTGTGTGCGTGATGGGTGATTATTCATACTAACCCTGGGAAGACATTCATTGCTGCTTCCACTGAACACACGGAGACAAACACCCTGAAGGGTCCTAGTGAGTCACCCAAGGCAGGTCACCCAGAGGTGTGCAATACCTTCCCAACATCCTCCTCATCGCTTTCACAACATCAGTTAGGATTTGCTCTCTCATGATGTGTCCTCTATTCATTATTTGTAAAAATTATATAAGATCCAGAAACACGTAAAATCAAATTTCAAGTAAATTTAATACAATACTACAAAATACTGAGAGTTAAAAGTTTTAGGCACATTGTATACACTTATTAGCATGCACATATCTATAAGAACACACTTAAGTCTTAACAAAATGTTTGACATACGTATGAAAGTGTTCAATTGGATTTTCTCACCTTCATGCCCTGGAGTGGCTGAAAGAGATCAAACCAGGACCTGCCCATTTTATCACAGTCTTTGATCTATGTATGAATCTGTTCTGTAGGAGTTTTAAACATTCTCAGTCTAGTGGAGCCACTGCACCTGAGCTCATTTAATGATTTTTTCCCCCGCAGCTCTGTTGTAGGTTCTCCACTCATTAGAAGCAAGTCCTTTCTCTTGGTCTCGGTCCTTAGAATGCTTGCCTGCCTTTCTCCGGATGCTTCTCATCCAGTTTCCTCCCTCCTGCTTCCTACTCAGATGCGTGCCATCTGTAGTTTCCTAGAAAGACTTTCACATGGATGTCAGGAACTCTTCCCACCCTGGAGCATGGTGTCCTTTTCTGTATCCTGAAGTTAAAACCCATCCTGTTTTTAGTGTGAAGTTCTCCCCACAAGCTTATGGATTTGATCCTTGATCCTTGCTGGCGCTCTGATTTGGAGGCTATACAGGAGCTGCTGTCTGGCTAGAGTAAATTAAAGCACTGGGCACTGGGCTTGAGGGTTATATAGCCAGTTGTCGGTTCTAGTGCCTTCACACCCCTGTGTCCACGAGGCGACCTTAGAATTCTCATGCCACAACTGTGAGCCTGGCCTACCATGGTAGGTTGTGTCCCATGAACGGTGAGCCAAAATAAATCATCCCTCCCTTAAGTTCTTCTGTGTGGCATTCTGTAGCACGTGATGTGAAAGAGGACACTGGCACTGAGGCACGGACGCTAGCTGGGATAAACCTAAGCATGTGGTTCAATAAGCTCACAAGGCCCACCCCAGGGAAGCAACGCAGCCTTCAGAGACGAGGACTAGACCACGTCTACACTACACTGCTCTAAGGAGAGCTTAGTCAGCCATCCTGGGGACTACAGAAGGCCACGGCAGACACAGACAGTGACAGAGAGACTCAGCAGATTTTACATGGGGAATGAGAGCTCTATTGGAGTTGGCCTTGAAAAGGGTTGCTTGACATTCTGTCATGGAATCTGGCTCTGCTCTCTCCAGGGCCTGAAATTCAAGTGGTACCAAATGAAAAAAGAAATGGACTGTTTGGGGAGGGAACTTGGTGGGTAAATACTGTCTTTCCTTCAGAGGAGGTTACATACTTGTACAGAAGACAGAGGCTGTACGTTTTAGGCAGTATTTCCAATTACGTGAGTAACTGTATGCTGAGTGCTCTATAATTTCATTTCAAGTCCATTTCGTGTCATGGAACTGCACCACATTCACCACCATACTGATCTGGTGAGCTTCCTAATAAAGGACAGCAGCTCCATTAACACATCTGAGAAGCAATTCCACAGCTCTGATGTAGATTATAGCTCTGTATCTTAATATGAGATGCTTCCATTTAAATATTTAGAAAAACGAGTCATCTCATGTGGAAATAATTGGTGAGTCTCATGGAGTTCTTACCTTAAATTCCTTGAGTCAAGAACCTCTTCTCTGTTATCGTTCTCACAGGCTGTGCAACGCTGCCAAGAGATAAATGTGTGGGTGAAGATGCAAACACAGTGGGATGCTGATTCCCAGGAAAGTTTGTGCAAAATTCCTTAGATAAACCTTCCCTTCTTACAGTGCCGCAGACCCTGGAAAGTGGGGAGGACAACACCAGTGTTTTGAACCCACATTAAAGACTCCAATGGAAACAATGGTCCTACTTGGTGTGTCTGTGCTGGGAGCCAGTGATAGCTTTACACTCCAAGATCAACAACTCTGGAACACCATGTGGTGGGCACATGGCTGATTATCCATGTTTAGAAGCTCAGGCATTCTCTGACTGAAAATACATTAGAGCAACATTCTTGAGGACATCTGTCCAAATTCTGATCTCTAGGAGAAGTGCTGGTGGGTGTGTCTTTCTTCTGTGAAGTCCTGACTAATCCATGTGAAAACACTGAATTTGTCACAATACACAATTTCCTTCAAGCATCTTTTCAAAATTCTGTGAAACGATAAAGTCATCTCAGGAATTAATATTAGTTTTGGAAGCTAGCTCCACCTTTGGGCTCAGCTGCCACCTGGTAAATAAGCCCTCTGTGGATCAAGACACTTTCTGCTTGCCCTCTCCACATAGCACTATACAAAGTTTGCAGCACTGCGGAGTTCCTCTCTCAAGATGCTTTGGCTAATTGATAATTGGGCAATTCTACACAGATGAGCAAGTTATGAACTTGGTCAAATATATCCACTTAGCATGTAGTTCTGTTACAGTTCTACCAGTGGGGTTATGTCTGTTATTGTAGAACTAATTGCACTGTGTTATGTTATAAAAAATTGTTTTAGAATATATGGTTGAGGTTCTTCTCCAGCAAGGTGTTATTGTTTTTCAAGATCCCTCTGGATAAAGTTCATTCTGTTATGCAATTGAAGAAAATTGCAGCACATGAGTGTTTAGTTAAATTCTGGTTAGCAATGAGATTCAAAATAACTACATTAAGAGAGACATCATTGTTCTCATTTGGGAGGTCATGGACCCCTGGCATGAAAAATTTGGCTTTTATGGGAGGAGATCCAACAAGGTGCCCTTGGGCTCCTACCATGTGTATATGAGGAGCATTACTACTACAGAGACAAGTGTCTCTTGAGGGGGACTCTGTTCTCCTGACAGGCTTCATCTGAGAGAGCATGTGCACCTGAGGGAACTCAAATTCAGGGCAGAGTGTCCTCTGTGGCAGGCCCTCCCAGCTGTGCCATCTCTTGAACAAGCGATCATCTGGAAATCTTCACTCTTTGTCAGGAGTGCTTGTGGACTGCACGTGTCAGGCTTATCCTCTCTGGAGGAATGCGGTGTGCTGGCAGGCACGCTCTGGGCCCCAGAAGGGAGTGCTTCCTGGTGTTCCTGACAGGCATCATAACGGACACCACCTTTGGGGTTTCCTGAAGGAATGTACATGCGAGTCTTGGCGTTCACTGTGAGGACTGGGGGAACTTCACAAACTAAGTTGAGTGTCCTGAGGACATAGACTGAGAAACTGCCGTGCCGTGCCTAGTGTCCTTACTGGAGATGTGCACACTGGGCCTTGCATGCTGAGGGAACCCATGGCCATGCCTGGTCTCCTCTGAGGGATTTGGCACACAAGAACAGGCACTCTCTGAACTAAGTTTCCTTCTGTCCAGAATCACCACAAGGAGTCTGTCTTCTCTAGTAAATGAATGGTGTGTACACAGCACAGTGGGATGCGAGGGTCCTATGTAGGGTTGTGTCAACCATGAAGTTCTCTGGCTTCTGGAGGAGGAAAACAAGAAGCAGCTAAGCTTCTGCAATGGATAGAGAAAGGGCGGTTTCTTGTGCTTTGGGGCTGAGGGTTTTGATAGCTACAGCAAGCCCTACAATCCAGAAGCAAAGCACACATGGCTATATATGTGGGTAGTAAGGCCACACACAGAACTAGGCCATTCTGTGTGGCTATGGCATCATCAACAGAGATGGGAAGAGGGAGGGGCCCTCAAGCAGAGGTGAATGGCTGAATAGTCGGAGGGCTGACCTCGGAGAAGACCCTCTCTCCCTGGCTGTAGACGCAGAGGTTTGATCATCAACGGGCCTCATCGATGGCTCCAAGAAGAGGAGCCTTCTGGACATTCCTCAGGGAAGTATTTATAGATACAAGCATCTGAAATTATCCTAGAGCATTTAAACCCTGGGTTGACCGTTCACAGAAGAAATCTTCATGACCAGAAACAGAGGAATACTCATAACCAGACGTCAGGACAACTGAGACGATCTTGGGGTGGCTCTGTGCCCCCTTAGGAAGTTATCTGTTCCACTTGCCTGGCATCTTTTGGCAAAAGTGCCTGCTGGGCTCCGTCCATGTGATGGTGTCTGTGAACAGTGGCACGGCCTCCTCTGCGGGAAGCGGAGGGTGCATCTGGCCATGCACCATGGGAATCAGAACCCCTTGCAGCGCTTCCATGGAAGGAGGCCCTGCCCTTTGGGCTTCCTCTCAATTCTGTTTGTCTACCAGATTTGCCCCAAGGGAGGCTTCATGCCTTTGAGGGGATCAAAAGCTAGACAGAGCATTCTCTACTCTCACGGTTGGGCCTCCCTGAGTAGAGGTGCTTTCCAGCTGAGAGCCCTGTATTGGAATCTCTGTATCCTCTGAGGAAATTTGAACTCTGGGCACAGCATCCTATGACAAAAACTTCTTTCACAGCTGGCTTCCTGGGAAGGAAATGGAGGCTGTGTCTGTCATTTCCACTAGGAATCTGTGCTCTGGTAAAGGCATTCTCTTAGCTCACCCATGATCCTCGTGAGAGGCCATGGAAGCTGAGAAGAGCTCCCACAGAGGGAAGTTTCTCTTCTGCCTGGCCTCCTCTGGCACCATCTGTAAGCTGGGTCTGGCATCCATTTCTTGCAACTAGGCAGAGTGGGCTGCTATCCTCTGAGGGATCTGTGTACCAAGCCCAGGATTCTCAGCCACGGTGCACATGTGCAGATGAGATAGTCTGGTATTCTGAGTGGTTGTGAGGGAATCTGCATGCTGCCCCGGCCATCATCGGAAGAAGCTGACCTGAAAATGGAGATTTATGCAGCTTACTACAATGCAATTACAAAACCTTCTTTATGAAAGGGAAGAACAGAGGGGACAGAAATGACTAACTTTTGTTGCCAGCTTCTCAGAGACATGAAGGTCCCACAAACACTCCAGAGTGGGCCGCTTCCGAAAAAGAGACAGTGACACCACACCACAAGTTCTCCACTCCAGCTTCCAGAAAGGCTCTCAGCAGTGTTTCACCTTTGTCTTACCCAGGACTGGAAGGGACTGAATCTCGATTTGTGACCATTTGTTACAGCAGCCATAGAAATGAATACACGAATACACTCCTTCCCCCCCCCCATTGCAATGATGCTTACAATGAGTTTCAAGCATCATTCTCATTGGGTCTCCAAGAACATCAGAATCTGATCTCTTAAAAAGACAGTCAAAGCATGTGTTCTCCACATGGCGTGCACCATGTCAAATGAAATCTCTAGGTGTTGCTGAAGTACAGTGAATGAGTGACCCCCTTACTAGGGCTGGACTCCAGAGGAAGGCCTTAAAAACTCAAAAAGGGTTAAATCACATTAAAAGCCATTAACAACTTGTAGCAACACTGTTACTTAAAATTACCAAGATAAACGACAAGGCATATAAAAATACCTCAAGTATGAGAGGCTCAAACTCAAGTGAAGACAAACATTACATAAGCAGGCAAATGGCCTTGGGCACCTGGCCACCTTTGGGCATACTCGTTAGGCTTTGATGCTACTTGGATTTGTTTTGTCCTCCAAACCTTAATGTGTAAGTTTGGTCCTTGGTGGTGAAATGCTGAGGTGGCAGAGTTGTGCTGGATGAGGGAACATCTGCCAAGCATGTGGTCGTGGAGCAGCTCTGGATAAATGGATTATTTCTTCTCTCTAAAGTCAGTCAGGTGGTGTGGGGCTACCCTAGCTCCCTCAGGAATGAGTTGCTCCCACATGAGGCTGTTCTCAACTCTTGGCCGCTCCTGCCCACAGTGGATTCCCTTTATCCCTCTCTCCATGTTGACACAGGCAGCGTGTTCATGTCAGGGCACCTTTATCAAGTGGTTTGGGCTTTTCGGCCACAAGCCACAAAACACGTGAACCTCTTTAGGCCATGTCCTGATTCTGGCGTTTGTTACAGCAATAAAAATATGTGTTTCAGGGCAAACCTTCCATTTGAAACCTGTTGATAATATTATGAGATTCTTTAACCATTAGATTTGGTACCAGAAATACCTCTTGTACATGTTTCATCAGTGTCCTCAACACCTCCTGTCTCCTTTTATACTGGTGTGCTTGGGGTGGTGTGACAATGGCAGAGGCTTGCTGGCCGCTTATTCAGTGTGCTGAACCCGAAGCCCACGTGGTTCATGGAGTCTTTAAAAGACATGAATGGCAAGCAAGGGGATGCCTCGCAGGCAGGCGTATTGTCCTATACTGAGCCCTCCAAAGCCCGACAGCCTGCCCTATCAGACTGTTACTTTGATATACTTGAACACGAAGAGACTGTCTGGACTCTTCATCTGTGGTCACTGGGACTCAAAGGTTTTGGAGTCTGACCTAAACCTTCTTTCAATGTCTCCAAAATTCATTAACACACACACACACACACTAAAGCAAAAGCTACAACTGTCTGTCCCCTTCTTCCTGCACATTTGGTCCTTGGAGCCTCTCATTTTCTGCAGCTCTTGCTGAGATTTACTAGACACTACAGGTCCTCATTGTCTCCCACCCTCCTCCTCCAAAGAACAGGAAGGGAGCTCAGAGGTTCACCGTCAATGACCCACAAGGTAGCCCCAAGTCTCTCACAATCCTCAAAGAATTCAATCTCATCCAATCTTCATGCCTTCTTCTTCCTTCCCAGTCCTGCTTTTTCAAATATCAGTCATTCCGGGGGTCCTACATTGTCTCTGGATCCCATCCGATGCTCCTGAACATTATGAGGGTACCGAAGGGTTCCCGTGTCTGTGGCATTCCAACACCTTCCCACTCCCGCTCAGCATGATGGCGGTTAACGGCTGGCACACCCAGCTCACCCCGGTTACTAGGCTCAGGGCATGCTTGAAGGAGGGCTTACCAGCACTGTCCCACCATCTCCAGGAGGTGCTTTTTCTCCTGCCAGCCCCAGTTCAGAAGGCAGGCTCCTGGCTCTCTCCGCTGTGTGGCCAAAGTTGTCTGTGCGCAACTGCCAGTCTGTCTGTTGCGCCTGCGCACTGTTTAACTTCTGCATGTGCTGTCTCTTGGAGATGCTCAGGCTGCTGTGGGGCAGGCACGGGTGGGCAGGCTGCGGGAGTAGGGCACATCTCCTCTAGAGGTGCTGGCCTGTGAAGGAGGACCAGGCCTCCACATGTTTAGCCCGAAGGTGCATAGTTCCCACTGGTTCCCAAGGGGCTACACAGCTGGTTAAGAAAATGAAGAAGACCTGCAGGCAGCTCCTATCCTTTCCATGTCATACTAATTCCCCCTTCTTTCATATGATTCCCTGCACTCTCCCGAAGGTTTGCTTATGACTCTTAGTATCTGCTTTGATACACTGATAAATAAGAGTCTCTCAGGTTCCCTCTGTGGTAGGCTCCTGTCCTGTTACTTGTTTTCTCCTACATCCAATGCCCATCCCACTTGTCTTTTTAAGTGAGGATTGATCATCTTACCCAGGGTCCTCTTTCTTGTTTATCTTCTTTAGGTGTATAGATTTCATTATGTTTATTATATCTTATAGGACTATATGAGTGAGTATATACGATGTATGTCTTTCTCCTTCTGGGACACCTCACTCACAATGATGTTTTCTAGATCCTACCATTTGCCTGCAAATTTCATGATTTCCTCATTTTCGATTGCTGAGTGCTATTTCATTGTGTAAAAATACCACAATTGTTGTAGCCATTCCTCCATTCTTTATGTGCTTCTCATCCGTTCAAGATTTCTCTGTTGAGAATTCTCTGGTTAGCTCTGTACCCCATTTTTAATTGGGTTATTTGGTTTGTTGCTGTTTGATGAGTACAGGTCTCTAACTGTATTGGTATCACTGACCTGCACCAGACCCTGTGTTGCAAAATGAGATTAGCATAACTGCATTGTGCAGTTGGAAGCCTCACAGGCCATTTTAGTGCTTAACACAGAGTAGGTTCTCAGTTGGCAGTGATCAGTGAGTGAATGCGTGCTGTGCATGCCATTTGTAAAGTGGCCAGAAAGAAGTAACCTCTAATGCTCATTGGTTCATTGACTATACCTAAGTGGCTGAGGGGTTGTATTTGAAATGATTTTGAAGCGTAAGCTTCTTGGGAGAGAGTTTACATTTTCCCCTTGGTCCCATGCTTCTCCGGTCTACAGATTGTCTTCACCTGCCAAATGGGCCTCTGGATATCCTGTTGGAAATGGCGTTAAAACCACTCTAGCTTCTGCAATGCTCACTGACACAGCTTTGTTTTCCGGGTGGACCAGCGCATCCCTTGGCTGAGCCTGGTGTCCAGTCTCTAGTCAAGTGCTGAGATGCCACACTTTCCAGTCTCCCCAAAGTGAAAGCATGGGGCAGTGTAGAGAGAACCTAGATGCTAGATTGCTCCTCTGTGACTGTGGGTGCCATGTGGGGCTAGGAGGCACCCCACTAGAATGTCTGAGGTCTAGGCTGAGCCACTAGGTCACAGCTAAGGGTCAGACAGGCTGTAGCCAAGAAACACTCAAATCAGATGTTAGAGGAAGAGACCAATAAAAAATATAAAGATTCAACTGCTGCGTTCATGCATGGCTCAAGGGATTTGGAAGTGACTGTGGGCTTTGTCATTCCTGCTTCAGTCTTAGGCCCTGGGGCCACTCACATGGCCATGCCTATGTCCACAATACACATTCATGCAGACCTTCACTCACTCAGGACTTCCTGAGCACCATCTTGTCAAGTATGTGAGTTTATTTATTTTTCTTCCCTGTGGTCCTGCCTATATTCAAAGAATACATGCTAGATCGTATATTCCATGAACACTGGCCCAGGTTTACAGGGAGAGCCACAACCCAGAGCAGTCAACAACTACATGGGAAAAGTGTCTATTGTTTAACCTCTTTTATTGTGTATTTTACAATTTATTGTGAAATAACACTAATGACCAAGAAATCCTACAGAAGAAAGAGTTTATTTAGGCTTCCAGTCTCAGAGGAATGAGTCATCACCTTCATAGTGGGAGGCAAATGTGTGTGACCGGTGCTAGATCAGCAGCTGAGAATGCACATCTCAACCCACGAACAAGAGACACACAGAGATAACTCAAGAGGGCCCACGTCTATTTTTAATTAATTACCACATATTTATTATTATTATTATTATTATTTACTACAATTTATTCAACTTGTATCCCGGCTGTGGCCCCCTCCCTTGTCTCCTCCAATCCCACCCTCCATCCCTCTTCTCCCCCCATGCCCCTTTCCTAGTCCACTGACAGGGGAGGTCCTCCTCCCCTTCCCTCTGACCCTAACCTATCAGCTCTCATCAGGATTGGCTGCATTGTCTTTCTCTGTGGCCTGGCAAGGCTGTACCCTCCAGGGGGAGGCGATCAGAGAGCCTGCCACTGAGTTCATGTCAGGGAAACTTCCCCTGCCCCCCTACCCCGCTCCCCTTGGCTCCCCATCACCAGAGACAAACGTTCTTCAGCAAAGCCAAACCTCCCAATCCTCTTGAAACACCCACCAAACTGGGGACCAAGCCCTTAATAGTCCAAGACATTGGGAGAGCGACATCTTTCTTAAACTACTAAAAAGGAGGAGACAGGGCATCTGGCACTCACTGGATGCTGGCTCTTCTTCAGCCTGTCCTTCATTCACTGTCAAGCTTACTTCCAGCAAACGTGATCTTTGTTCATCCCCTCGTCCTCCAGAGGGCCAGAGAGGCTAATCCCCTTACCCAGAGCTCCACTAGTGGCTTATGAGGGGCAAGGTGGCTGTGGATCTGAGAGAAGGCTGGTCAGGGTTGGCTAGAATGCATTTCCTTCTCGTCTTTGACAACCCTCCAGTCCTCCACAGGATTCATGTTCTTAGTTGTTCCATGAACATCCTGGGTTTGGCCTCCTTATTGGTTGCTCAGAACAGTCCTCAGCATAGGCACCAACTAGTTGCACATCTGACAGGCAAAGGGTCTTTCGGAGAAGGGCAGAACCTATCCAGGTACACAGCTAAAGTGACAAGCTTAGACCTTGACATAGAGGGTGAGTCTGGCTTCAGTAGCCATAAGTCTGCCCACTCTCCAGGGTTCCCTTCCCTCCTGGAGAGGCCCTGGGCATGCCGGTCCCAGTAGGAAGGGGTAGATTTTCAGTGTCTCTGGTGCTGCAATACAACATCACACGAGCCAGAACCCTATGTGCAGCATTAGATGCACATTTCCCAAAGCCAGGGCTGGAAACAAGTGCTGCCTGGTTGAGAAACGTCTCCCAGATCCCACCACCAGCAGAAAAGTTCCAGCACGCGGGTGCCGCTGCCTGCAGGTCTTCTTCATTTTCTTAACCAGCTGTGTAGCCCCTTGGGAACCAGTGGGAACTATGCACCTTCGGGCTAAACATGTGGAGGCCTGGTCCTCCTTCACAGGCCAGCACCTCTAGAGGAGATGTGCCCTACTCCCGCAGCCTGCCCACCCGTGCCTGCCCCACAGCAGCCTGAGCATCTCCAAGAGACAGCACATGCAGAAGTTAAACAGTGCGCAGGCGCAACAGACAGACTGGCAGTTGCGCACAGACAACTTTGGCCACACAGCGGAGAGAGCCAGGAGCCTGCCTTCTGAACTGGGGCTGGCAGGAGAAAAAGCACCTCCTGGAGATGGTGGGACAGTGCTGGTAAGCCCTCCTTCAAGCATGCCCTGAGCCTAGTAACCGGGGTGAGCTGGGTGTGCCAGCCGTTAACCGCCATCATGCTGAGCGGGAGTGGGAAGGTGTTGGAATGCCACAGACACGGGAACCCTTCGGTACCCTCATAATGTTCAGGAGCATCGGATGGGATCCAGAGACAATGTAGGACCCCCGGAATGACTGATATTTGAAAAAGCAGGACTGGGAAGGAAGAAGAAGGCATGAAGATTGGATGAGATTGAATTCTTTGAGGATTGTGAGAGACTTGGGGCTACCTTGTGGGTCATTGACGGTGAACCTCTGAGCTCCCTTCCTGTTCTTTGGAGGAGGAGGGTGGGAGACAATGAGGACCTGTAGTGTCTAGTAAATCTCAGCAAGAGCTGCAGAAAATGAGAGGCTCCAAGGACCAAATGTGCAGGAAGAAGGGGACAGACAGTTGTAGCTTTTGCTTTAGTGTGTGTGTGTGTGTGTTAATGAATTTTGGAGACATTGAAAGAAGGTTTAGGTCAGACTCCAAAACCTTTGAGTCCCAGTGACCACAGATGAAGAGTCCAGACAGTCTCTTCGTGTTCAAGTATATCAAAGTAACAGTCTGATAGGGCAGGCTGTCGGGCTTTGGAGGGCTCAGTATAGGACAATACGCCTGCCTGCGAGGCATCCCCTTGCTTGCCATTCATGTCTTTTAAAGACTCCATGAACCACGTGGGCTTCGGGTTCAGCACACTGAATAAGCGGCCAGCAAGCCTCTGCCATTGTCACACCACCCCAAGCACACCAGTATAAAAGGAGACAGGAGGTGTTGAGGACACTGATGAAACATGTACAAGAGGTATTTCTGGTACCAAATCTAATGGTTAAAGAATCTCATAATATTATCAACAGGTTTCAAATGGAAGGTTTGCCCTGAAACACATATTTTTATTGCTGTAACAAACGCCAGAATCAGGACATGGCCTAAAGAGGTTCACGTGTTTTGTGGCTTGTGGCCGAAAAGCCCAAACCACTTGATAAAGGTGCCCTGACATGAACACGCTGCCTGTGTCAACATGGAGAGAGGGATAAAGGGAATCCACTGTGGGCAGGAGCGGCCAAGAGTTGAGAACAGCCTCATGTGGGAGCAACTCATTCCTGAGGGAGCTAGGGTAGCCCCACACCACCTGACTGACTTTAGAGAGAAGAAATAATCCATTTATCCAGAGCTGCTCCACGACCACATGCTTGGCAGATGTTCCCTCATCCAGCACAACTCTGCCACCTCAGCATTTCACCACCAAGGACCAAACTTACACATTAAGGTTTGGAGGACAAAACAAATCCAAGTAGCATCAAAGCCTAACGAGTATGCCCAAAGGTGGCCAGGTGCCCAAGGCCATTTGCCTGCTTATGTAATGTTTGTCTTCACTTGAGTTTGAGCCTCTCATACTTGAGGTATTTTTATATGCCTTGTCGTTTATCTTGGTAATTTTAAGTAACAGTGTTGCTACAAGTTGTTAATGGCTTTTAATGTGATTTAACCCTTTTTGAGTTTTTAAGGCCTTCCTCTGGAGTCCAGCCCTAGTAAGGGGGTCACTCATTCACTGTACTTCAGCAACACCTAGAGATTTCATTTGACATGGTGCACGCCATGTGGAGAACACATGCTTTGACTGTCTTTTTAAGAGATCAGATTCTGATGTTCTTGGAGACCCAATGAGAATGATGCTTGAAACTCATTGTAAGCATCATTGCAATGGGGGGGGGGGAAGGAGTGTATTCGTGTATTCATTTCTATGGCTGCTGTAACAAATGGTCACAAATCGAGATTCAGTCCCTTCCAGTCCTGGGTAAGACAAAGGTGAAACACTGCTGAGAGCCTTTCTGGAAGCTGGAGTGGAGAACTTGTGGTGTGGTGTCACTGTCTCTTTTTCGGAAGCGGCCCACTCTGGAGTGTTTGTGGGACCTTCATGTCTCTGAGAAGCTGGCAACAAAAGTTAGTCATTTCTGTCCCCTCTGTTCTTCCCTTTCATAAAGAAGGTTTTGTAATTGCATTGTAGTAAGCTGCATAAATCTCCATTTTCAGGTCAGCTTCTTCCGATGATGGCCGGGGCAGCATGCAGATTCCCTCACAACCACTCAGAATACCAGACTATCTCATCTGCACATGTGCACCGTGGCTGAGAATCCTGGGCTTGGTACACAGATCCCTCAGAGGATAGCAGCCCACTCTGCCTAGTTGCAAGAAATGGATGCCAGACCCAGCTTACAGATGGTGCCAGAGGAGGCCAGGCAGAAGAGAAACTTCCCTCTGTGGGAGCTCTTCTCAGCTTCCATGGCCTCTCACGAGGATCATGGGTGAGCTAAGAGAATGCCTTTACCAGAGCACAGATTCCTAGTGGAAATGACAGACACAGCCTCCATTTCCTTCCCAGGAAGCCAGCTGTGAAAGAAGTTTTTGTCATAGGATGCTGTGCCCAGAGTTCAAATTTCCTCAGAGGATACAGAGATTCCAATACAGGGCTCTCAGCTGGAAAGCACCTCTACTCAGGGAGGCCCAACCGTGAGAGTAGAGAATGCTCTGTCTAGCTTTTGATCCCCTCAAAGGCATGAAGCCTCCCTTGGGGCAAATCTGGTAGACAAACAGAATTGAGAGGAAGCCCAAAGGGCAGGGCCTCCTTCCATGGAAGCGCTGCAAGGGGTTCTGATTCCCATGGTGCATGGCCAGATGCACCCTCCGCTTCCCGCAGAGGAGGCCGTGCCACTGTTCACAGACACCATCACATGGACGGAGCCCAGCAGGCACTTTTGCCAAAAGATGCCAGGCAAGTGGAACAGATAACTTCCTAAGGGGGCACAGAGCCACCCCAAGATCGTCTCAGTTGTCCTGACGTCTGGTTATGAGTATTCCTCTGTTTCTGGTCATGAAGATTTCTTCTGTGAACGGTCAACCCAGGGTTTAAATGCTCTAGGATAATTTCAGATGCTTGTATCTATAAATACTTCCCTGAGGAATGTCCAGAAGGCTCCTCTTCTTGGAGCCATCGATGAGGCCCGTTGATGATCAAACCTCTGCGTCTACAGCCAGGGAGAGAGGGTCTTCTCCGAGGTCAGCCCTCCGACTATTCAGCCATTCACCTCTGCTTGAGGGCCCCTCCCTCTTCCCATCTCTGTTGATGATGCCATAGCCACACAGAATGGCCTAGTTCTGTGTGTGGCCTTACTACCCACATATATAGCCATGTGTGCTTTGCTTCTGGATTGTAGGGCTTGCTGTAGCTATCAAAACCCTCAGCCCCAAAGCACAAGAAACCGCCCTTTCTCTATCCATTGCAGAAGCTTAGCTGCTTCTTGTTTTCCTCCTCCAGAAGCCAGAGAACTTCATGGTTGACACAACCCTACATAGGACCCTCGCATCCCACTGTGCTGTGTACACACCATTCATTTACTAGAGAAGACAGACTCCTTGTGGTGATTCTGGACAGAAGGAAACTTAGTTCAGAGAGTGCCTGTTCTTGTGTGCCAAATCCCTCAGAGGAGACCAGGCATGGCCATGGGTTCCCTCAGCATGCAAGGCCCAGTGTGCACATCTCCAGTAAGGACACTAGGCACGGCACGGCAGTTTCTCAGTCTATGTCCTCAGGACACTCAACTTAGTTTGTGAAGTTCCCCCAGTCCTCACAGTGAACGCCAAGACTCGCATGTACATTCCTTCAGGAAACCCCAAAGGTGGTGTCCGTTATGATGCCTGTCAGGAACACCAGGAAGCACTCCCTTCTGGGGCCCAGAGCGTGCCTGCCAGCACACCGCATTCCTCCAGAGAGGATAAGCCTGACACGTGCAGTCCACAAGCACTCCTGACAAAGAGTGAAGATTTCCAGATGATCGCTTGTTCAAGAGATGGCACAGCTGGGAGGGCCTGCCACAGAGGACACTCTGCCCTGAATTTGAGTTCCCTCAGGTGCACATGCTCTCTCAGATGAAGCCTGTCAGGAGAACAGAGTCCCCCTCAAGAGACACTTGTCTCTGTAGTAGTAATGCTCCTCATATACACATGGTAGGAGCCCAAGGGCACCTTGTTGGATCTCCTCCCATAAAAGCCAAATTTTTCATGCCAGGGGTCCATGACCTCCCAAATGAGAACAATGATGTCTCTCTTAATGTAGTTATTTTGAATCTCATTGCTAACCAGAATTTAACTAAACACTCATGTGCTGCAATTTTCTTCAATTGCATAACAGAATGAACTTTATCCAGAGGGATCTTGAAAAACAATAACACCTTGCTGGAGAAGAACCTCAACCATATATTCTAAAACAATTTTTTATAACATAACACAGTGCAATTAGTTCTACAATAACAGACATAACCCCACTGGTAGAACTGTAACAGAACTACATGCTAAGTGGATATATTTGACCAAGTTCATAACTTGCTCATCTGTGTAGAATTGCCCAATTATCAATTAGCCAAAGCATCTTGAGAGAGGAACTCCGCAGTGCTGCAAACTTTGTATAGTGCTATGTGGAGAGGGCAAGCAGAAAGTGTCTTGATCCACAGAGGGCTTATTTACCAGGTGGCAGCTGAGCCCAAAGGTGGAGCTAGCTTCCAAAACTAATATTAATTCCTGAGATGACTTTATCGTTTCACAGAATTTTGAAAAGATGCTTGAAGGAAATTGTGTATTGTGACAAATTCAGTGTTTTCACATGGATTAGTCAGGACTTCACAGAAGAAAGACACACCCACCAGCACTTCTCCTAGAGATCAGAATTTGGACAGATGTCCTCAAGAATGTTGCTCTAATGTATTTTCAGTCAGAGAATGCCTGAGCTTCTAAACATGGATAATCAGCCATGTGCCCACCACATGGTGTTCCAGAGTTGTTGATCTTGGAGTGTAAAGCTATCACTGGCTCCCAGCACAGACACACCAAGTAGGACCATTGTTTCCATTGGAGTCTTTAATGTGGGTTCAAAACACTGGTGTTGTCCTCCCCACTTTCCAGGGTCTGCGGCACTGTAAGAAGGGAAGGTTTATCTAAGGAATTTTGCACAAACTTTCCTGGGAATCAGCATCCCACTGTGTTTGCATCTTCACCCACACATTTATCTCTTGGCAGCGTTGCACAGCCTGTGAGAACGATAACAGAGAAGAGGTTCTTGACTCAAGGAATTTAAGGTAAGAACTCCATGAGACTCACCAATTATTTCCACATGAGATGACTCGTTTTTCTAAATATTTAAATGGAAGCATCTCATATTAAGATACAGAGCTATAATCTACATCAGAGCTGTGGAATTGCTTCTCAGATGTGTTAATGGAGCTGCTGTCCTTTATTAGGAAGCTCACCAGATCAGTATGGTGGTGAATGTGGTGCAGTTCCATGACACGAAATGGACTTGAAATGAAATTATAGAGCACTCAGCATACAGTTACTCACGTAATTGGAAATACTGCCTAAAACGTACAGCCTCTGTCTTCTGTACAAGTATGTAACCTCCTCTGAAGGAAAGACAGTATTTACCCACCAAGTTCCCTCCCCAAACAGTCCATTTCTTTTTTCATTTGGTACCACTTGAATTTCAGGCCCTGGAGAGAGCAGAGCCAGATTCCATGACAGAATGTCAAGCAACCCTTTTCAAGGCCAACTCCAATAGAGCTCTCATTCCCCATGTAAAATCTGCTGAGTCTCTCTGTCACTGTCTGTGTCTGCCGTGGCCTTCTGTAGTCCCCAGGATGGCTGACTAAGCTCTCCTTAGAGCAGTGTAGTGTAGACGTGGTCTAGTCCTCGTCTCTGAAGGCTGCGTTGCTTCCCTGGGGTGGGCCTTGTGAGCTTATTGAACCACATGCTTAGGTTTATCCCAGCTAGCGTCCGTGCCTCAGTGCCAGTGTCCTCTTTCACATCACGTGCTACAGAATGCCACACAGAAGAACTTAAGGGAGGGATGATTTATTTTGGCTCACCGTTCATGGGACACAACCTACCATGGTAGGCCAGGCTCACAGTTGTGGCATGAGAATTCTAAGGTCGCCTCGTGGACACAGGGGTGTGAAGGCACTAGAACCGACAACTGGCTATATAACCCTCAAGCCCAGTGCCCAGTGCTTTAATTTACTCTAGCCAGACAGCAGCTCCTGTATAGCCTCCAAATCAGAGCGCCAGCAAGGATCAAGGATCAAATCCATAAGCTTGTGGGGAGAACTTCACACTAAAAACAGGATGGGTTTTAACTTCAGGATACAGAAAAGGACACCATGCTCCAGGGTGGGAAGAGTTCCTGACATCCATGTGAAAGTCTTTCTAGGAAACTACAGATGGCACGCATCTGAGTAGGAAGCAGGAGGGAGGAAACTGGATGAGAAGCATCCGGAGAAAGGCAGGCAAGCATTCTAAGGACCGAGACCAAGAGAAAGGACTTGCTTCTAATGAGTGGAGAACCTACAACAGAGCTGCGGGGGAAAAAAATCATTAAATGAGCTCAGGTGCAGTGGCTCCACTAGACTGAGAATGTTTAAAACTCCTACAGAACAGATTCATACATAGATCAAAGACTGTGATAAAATGGGCAGGTCCTGGTTTGATCTCTTTCAGCCACTCCAGGGCATGAAGGTGAGAAAATCCAATTGAACACTTTCATACGTATGTCAAACATTTTGTTAAGACTTAAGTGTGTTCTTATAGATATGTGCATGCTAATAAGTGTATACAATGTGCCTAAAACTTTTAACTCTCAGTATTTTGTAGTATTGTATTAAATTTACTTGAAATTTGATTTTACGTGTTTCTGGATCTTATATAATTTTTACAAATAATGAATAGAGGACACATCATGAGAGAGCAAATCCTAACTGATGTTGTGAAAGCGATGAGGAGGATGTTGGGAAGGTATTGCACACCTCTGGGTGACCTGCCTTGGGTGACTCACTAGGACCCTTCAGGGTGTTTGTCTCCGTGTGTTCAGTGGAAGCAGCAATGAATGTCTTCCCAGGGTTAGTATGAATAATCACCCATCACGCACACAAGGATTTTTAAGAATATTCCACACACTGGCTTATTGTGCGTTTTCATAATTTTGTCTTTGCTGCTGCTTCAGGTATCTACCCTGGTTTGTAGTCATTTCTTTTGATTTTTAGCAATGCGGAAGGTTTGTATTGAACTTTCCCACCAGTCCTTTTCTGTTCTAGGCCACAAGGACCTAGCAAAATCTACAGCAAAGTAAGAGGCATGAACTGAGGGAGACACAATCACTGTCCTGTAACTCTCTGACTTTTACTCTATGAGCTCAGCTGATGAAAGTCCTCTGCCTCGGCCTGTTACCCATGACCCCCTAACACTTTACAGTTCCCTGATAATTCTGGAGCAGAACCACTATTCTTGGCTTTTGAAAGCATACGTTATTTAGGAGAACACCTCTCAAAGCGGTTAAAACTTGGTTTGAAAAGTATCTGAGCACGTGAGGGGTGGCTGGCCGTGATGTTGGATATTGCAGGCTGGCTGCAAGCACTCAGGGAGCCATCACGCTGGTTTGCTGAGCTTCACAGACTGAACTGCTCTGGGACACTCTTACCAGGTATATCGTGGCTGCACACTACAGTTGCACTAGATGCCTACCCATAGGAGGGCCACAGGTGCCCCTTTCGCCTTATGCAAACACCTTTGCTGCCCTCCTGCAGAAAATGAGAAGGGGAGCATGAGGCCCCAGCCACACTTCAGGAGATATTGGCAGCTGATAGCTACTAAGGGAGGGGGAATAAGTTTACTTCAGCGATGTGGAGGGTGGTAGGTTTGGCATGCACCAGTCATTGGCACTCTGGAGAACTAATTGAACTCGGGGTGAAAGGAGGAGGAGGTGGAGCAAGAAGGTGATGTAAAGAAATTAATAAAGTTCAAAAGGGAATCTGGGATGAGGAGATGGGGCATGAACAAAGGACTGATTACAAACAACAAAACAAATTTTCAAAGGAACCTCATGTGCAGCTTAAGGTCCTAGGGTCTGGGCAGAGCGATGGAAGTGTAGCCTCATCAGTGGCCCAGAGCATGAGCTAACCTACCCTCTGTGCTGGTGGATAATCACTGTTGTCCCCCTGGGGACAATGTCTAGGAACAAGAGACCATAACTTCTTATTGCCCCCCTCTGCTTTTTGGGTGTCAGAAGCCTTTATTCACTTCCCTTATCCATGGCCGCCACCATGGACACCCTCTTGATTCACTAGTCACTTATAGTCAGTAAGCTGTAGTCGTTTAAGGTGTCTTCCCCCTTGCTGACTATTCAGCAAGGTGACCTCTATAGGTCACCATGGCGCTGTCAGGTCCACCAGGTGCTGACACCTTCCTATGCAGCTCCGTCAAGTCTCCCCTGAGGCTCGAGAAGGTAGCCCATCCTCACGGCAAAGCCTGGTTTTCCACTGCTAAGGGAAAAGCTCATTCGAAAGCATCCGTGGCCTTAGGAATTCTCACCCTACCTTAGGCTACCTTGGGAACAAGAACTGTAGCTAGTTCTGTGCTTTCTTCCTCTGATTGGTCTCACATAACCCAAGCTGTCCTTCAAGTCCCTATGTACCTGAGGATGGACTGGAACTCCTGTTCTTCCTGTCTCCATAGACCACTTGCTAGGACTACAGTCATGTGATCAGGTCTACTAACAAAGGCTACTTCACAAACAATTTTAATTACTGATCCAAGCATGGCTGTATTCTCCTGTAGTTCAGGGGCATGAGAGGTACAGCAGGGAATCCATATATCCAGCCCACCCTGATCTATGTTGTGAGTTTTAGGGTAACTAAGGCTTATATATCCAGAGCCATTCTCTTAAAGGTAATGCTACCTACTAAACCAGTGTTTTCATTTCATTCTTTACATTCTCTGATCTTACATTTCATTTTCAAAATATTTTTGTTTTATAATAGATATAATGTATTTTAGTCTCTTTTATCCCCATTTTCTTCTCTTTCATTCACCCTTTCCCATTGAAAATTCTTCTTAATAGTTCCTACTTATACTTCATGTCTTGTTTTGGGTATGGCCTGCTGAGTTTAATGTGTCTCTTGCTAGAGTCCCGCAGGAGGCTGTTTACTGGTATAGAGGCTAAGGTCCTTAGGAAGTGATGCTTCCTTTCTAAACTGCTAACTGCCACTAGTTAGAGAGGGGTTGCGCCTCGTGAGCACTCTTCATGATGATCATTTACTCATGGCTTGTTTTATTTTTACCTTGCATTTTCATGTCTAGGAGTACTAGACATTGGTGTCAGGGATGGGGTGCAGCTAGGTGATATGGGATGTTCCTAGGATGTCTGAGGGCCCAGCATGCACACAAAATCACAGACAGCAGTTACTTTGAAAAGTAACTTATTTCAAAAGATATTATAAAACATAAACCGAAGTGTACATACTTATAATATGATTACAATCAACTATACTTGAAAATCTTCTGAGGCATTTGAAATTATGAGGGTCTTTAGACTCCGGTTTAGTTCACATTAGCTTAGGTAGTTGGTTCACAAGCATCTGGGGCATGTGAGCAATGCAGATATGAAAAAAAAAATGATTCTTTTATGGGCTCACTGGAGAAAAATATTACAAACAGTGTGGTGGAAATCATAAGAGTGCCATTTCTTCTTCAATTTTCCTTTCCCAATGTGAACCCTTAGTGTGTTTCAATATACCTTAGCAGACTCAGAATGCTTTATATTTAATATTTTTGTCCACTTTTAATTGATACACTTGCTTAAAAAAACATATACTTTTAAAGACTCATAATAACTTAGAAGGGGAGACAAAATAGACAGCAGAAGTGGATGAGGAAAGGAAAGTGGGCAGAAGGTAGAAATGGGGAGAAAAACAAGGGTGTGGACCAGATGTGGGGAGAATGGGGGTGAGAGGTGAGAGGGCTGGGAACAAGAAGGGAAACTGAGGGGGCTATCTCCTTGAGGCCTGTGATAAAGTAGGCTCCTGGGAGATACGGGTGTGACTTTAGCTGAGACTCTTAACAGGGGGAACATGAAGATTGAAATGACCACCTCCTAGCCAGGGAGGATTAGTAGAGAAAGGGAACACGATCCATTCACAAACCCTTTGATCCAAAAATTACCCTGCCTACAAGAAGTGCAGAGGTAAAGAAGGAAAGTAGATCGATGGAAAGTTCAGCCAATAATTAGCCCAACGTGAAACCCACCCCACCGTAGAGAGCCTCCCCTGACACTGTGGTGATGCTCTGCTCTGCTTGCAGACGGGAGCCTAACTTGATGGTTGTCTGGGAGGTTCCACCCAGCAGTGGATCTAAACAGATGCTATGACTTGCAGCCAAGCATGGGGAGGAGCTTCCGGAATTCAGTGGAAATGTTGGGGAAAAGATGAAAGGATCTGGAGGGGACAGGAACCCCACAAGAAAACCAAGAGAGACAACTAACTCAGACCCATGGGAGCTTACAGAGCCTGAGACATCAGCTAAGGAACTTGTATGGTCCGGAACTAGGTCTCCTGCTTATAAGCCGCTGATGTGCGGCTTGGCCTTTATGTGGGGCACCTAGCAGTGGAGGCAGTGCTGTTTCTAACATGGACTCTGTTTCATGCTTTTGGATCACTGCCCCCTGGCAGAGCTGCCTTGTTTGGCCTCAGGAGATGAGGATATGCTAAGTCCTGATGTGACTTACTGTACTGTGAGGGTTGTATGTGTGCTAGGGGGCTCCCTTCTTCTGGGTGGAAAAGAAGAGGACAAGGTAGAAGGAACAGGAGGGGGGAATGGGAGGAGATGAGGGATAGGAGCACCTTTGGGCTGTAAAGCAAATAAACTGGAAAAAAAAAGACTCATAATAACAATGACTTTTAAAAAATGAAGCAAGACTGGATTGAAGGCTTTCATCATAACAAGGCTGACGTGACATCAAGAGACAGAAACAGAAGAGCACAGCCTGAGTGCTGCTTGTGAGAGCAGAATTCCTTAACAAAATTACACATTTGATAATACTCCCCACTTTTAGGAAGTATCTTTTGCTATAATAAATGTGAATTCTGCCTTGAAGATCTAGTATTTCTTCCCAGAAATAAAAATTAAGATATTTATTCTGACACCAGTAGGAGATTACGTTCTTGAACTCATCAAATGAACTACTGGTACCTTTTCCTTCCTCAAAAGCATGATACTGTAGTGTTTTGAAATTAAATTTCATGGAGATTGAAATGGGGCCACATGCATACCAAGCACTCTGCCAGTGAGCTGTGTCCTGTTCTTTAAGTCACATGGCAGAACTTCAAGGGATTTTCGTTTGTACTTGATTTGTATTTATCAAGATCCTAAATAGCAACTTGGAACAGCTGGAGAAGCATTTCTAGAAGCTGCATTCTGTCACAATCACGCAGTCTTCTCTCCTTTCTTCCATTGGACCCTGAAGAAGCACATAAAGTGAAGCAGTAACCATGGAATCAGACATTGCCATGTGATTGATCCAGAACTGCAGAATCTTTGTTTTAGATACAGAACAATCATAGTGGATATATACTGCCATGTGTAATGTCTAGTGACAAGTTTCACTGGCTCCTGTGTCTGTCTCCTACAGACAGAGTGAAATATCCCCATAGGCTCAGGCATTTGAACACTTGGACCCCAGTTGATGATGCTGTTTACGGGAGGTTGTGAAAACTTTGGGATTGGGGACTCATTGGAGGAAATACGGCAGTTAAGGGTTTATAGTTTGATCCCACTTCCAGGTCACTATCCCTGCTTTCTAATGAGGTTGAAGATGTGGCTTATTAGCTTTGTACTCTGGCCACCCAATACCTTGCCACCTCTGCCATTATGGACACTCTCTGGAAACATAAACAAAAAATGCTCTTCCATCACTCATTTTAGTCATGGTGAAATAGATGATGTTGGCCCCTTTATTTTGTGTAAAACAGGGACTTGTAAACCTTGGGCAGTGGGAACGGTTTTGAGGGCGAATGTGCCTCGCTGGGGCTAGGGGCACCAGGTTACAGCCCAGCCCTAGCATAAGAGGGGGAAATCAGTACTTAATTCTCCTATGGGTGGGGGGAAAAACTCCAGTAGTCCACGTATGATTAAAGGTCATTGGTTGAAAGTCAAGACATCAAGCCATCTTCTTAGCATAGGGTGGGTGTTTCCAGGAATCCCCAGGTGCTTGCTGAGTTTCCTCAGGAAAGGGCTGGGCTTGGAATCTTTCTGAGAAAGGGAGTCCACCATCTTATAATGAGCTCAGAGGCTATCTTTAACCTTAATAGCAGAGTCCCACAAATGGACAAGTACCCCATATGCATAGAAGGCTGGATGGACACACAAAGTGAACATACATTTAATGGATCATTCCATAGGTTATTACGAAGCACATTCTGACACATATTTTAATATAGATGAAAACATTAAGTGAGGAAAGCCAGCCTGGAAAAGGATACTTAGTCCACAAAGACAAGAACACCAAAACATAGAGAATACCTGGCTGAGAGCTGTAGGCTTGGAAGGCAGTAACTAGCTGATACAGGGTTTCAGTGTTCCATATTTCATGTTTAGCTCTTTGATCCATTTAGAGGTTTGTGTGTGTACACAAGGTGATAGACATAGGTTTAATTTTATTCTTTTGAATGTGGACATCCAACTTTACCAGCACTATTTGTTGAAGGTGCTTCTTTTTTCTAGTTTATGGTTTTGGCATCTTTATCAAATAGTAAGTGGCTACAATTATATGTACATATGTTCAACCTCATATTCTTTCCACTCTTCTACATGTCTATTTTTGTATTAGTACCATATTGTTTTTATAACTATAGCACTGTAATATATCAAGATTTGGAATGGTAATCCTCCAGCATGATTCTTTTTGCTCAGGATTGTTTTGGCTATCCAGAGTCTTTTTTGGTTCCATATACATTTTAGGATTCTTTTTCTATTTCTGTCACAGATGAGATGGGGATTTTTACTGAGGTGGCAATCAAATCTGTACAGAGCTTTTGGTAAAATGGTCATTTCACAACATTCTATCAATCCATGAAGATGAGATGTTTTTCTATTTTCTGGTGTCTTTATCTATTTCTTTCTTCAGAGGTTTAAAGTCTTCATTGCAGAGGTCCTTCACTTGGTGGTTAGGTTTAATTCCTAGGTTATTTTATTTTCTTTGAGAATTTTGTGAAATTTTAAAAATTTTATTTCAAGCATTTATGTTTCCCTGCATGTAGGTCAGTTGCCCACAAAGACCAGCAGTGAGCGCTAGGCTCACAAGATCTGGAGTTACTGACGACTGTGAGCCTTCATGTGGTGGTGGGAATTGAACTTCAGTCCTCTGGAGCAAAGCAGTCTCCCAACTTCGGAGCCATCTCTCCAACCCAGAGAACCTATGACCTCTTAGACATTTATACTCGATGACTTCCTGTTTTGTAAATATTCAGAATATACAAATACTACTTTTAAATAACAGCATGAAAATATGGGAAAATAACTGAAAATAAAAATAAGAAAAATGAGATAAAGACAGATTAAACTTACAGAAGACAGAAATATAGAAACTTGGCTGATCAACTGATTAAAACTTCACGGTTGTGGAGAATTTGTAATGTCACAAGTCCTGAGACAGAATATATTAGGCTATCTGTAGCCCTCTTAATAGTGATTTATCACTCTTCTCTGCAGTATGTAAACATTTTTGTAACCATTAAGTACATTCTTTGTAATGTGCAAATTTTCTCTGTGCCTGCCTACCTGATGACTCCACCAATGTATTTGAAAAATATGTTGTTTTATGACTTGATTTTTCTATTTAATAAAAAATCTTAAAACTGCTATCTCATTGGAGCATGAAATTTGGGTCGAGCAGAATCCTGTGTTGCTGGATCATGAGTCACAATCATAATTGTCTCCAGAATAAATGATTGCTTATCCTCTTTAGGGCAAGAATTGTGTTTAAGGTGACATAAGCCTCACAAACACAGTTTGAAGTAGATAAATGATGTTGATAACTGGCTTGAGGCCTGTCAAAAGAAGAAAAATATCAGCAGAGGGGCTGAAATGGTAGTAAATGGGTAGTACATATTTGTAACATCAGGGCTGGGATGGCTGTGGTTAAGGAGACAGGATGATCTCTGTAGCTCTCTCGACAGCCAGTTCTAGTCATCTGGAGAGCTTTGGGCTTAATGAAAGACTTTAGCTCAGAAGACAAGGTGGGGAGTAACAGTGGGACATAGCCAGCACCAGCCTCTGTCTACCAAGCGCACGCACACATATGTACAAACATTACAAACAACCACTCCCCACCCCCACAAACACCCAGGAAACAAAGGAAGCAAGAACAAGAGAAAAGACTGAATACAGTTAAAAATTACTAAGACTAATAGTATAGTAACAAATATAATTGAAAACAGACCAGTATAATTATGATAGATATAATTAACCTTTATTTTAGTTTAAAAGTTACTAAATAACCAAATGAAGAAAAGCTTCAATCTTTGAGAAATAAAGGTTGCAAAACAAAACATTTAGAATCTAATAATTGCTTTTTATAATGTTTCCAAAAAAACCTATTAGGTACCCAAGATCCCAGGAAAACGTCACTTACCTTTCTTATTCTTTATTTTTAAAAGAACTTTAAATTTAAACAAATTTTGATTGTAACTTCCTAACCAACTTTAAGTTTTTTTCTCACAAAAAAACCCAAGAAACAACCAAACAAAAATCCAATATAAGCCCAAACCAAGAAAACAATAAAAGAACACCCAAACAGGAAAAAATTCATCAAGCTGTGACCAAATAAAAGCACCCGAAACTGTGGAGTCTCTTACATGTTGGTCAGACACTCCTAACACCAGGCCTGCTCCGGAGTAATTGATATAACCTGGCTTACTCTATTGGAGAAAAAAACTGTTTTCCTTTCCTAGAAAATAATGAAGGGAAGAAAATCAAGAGAGTAAGGTGTCAGCCACAGGAGAGTATCGAGCTTGCTTTCTCATTTTGGTGAAAGTCATTTCAATTTTGCCAGTATCTAGTGAAAAAAATAAACACATTATATATATATCTCCAATAAATCTCATTAGATTTAAGATTGGTGTGTGCATGGCATTTTTATCTAAATCCTAACACTTGTCCGTTTCTTCTGAAAAAAGAAAAGGAAAATCTGCAAATAAATTTAATTTCTAGTATAAAACATACTTTGATAAAATTAGTCTTAATGAACTCAGTGGCCTGCTCTTTTATTACCTCCCCCTGAGGTAGGTGCAGACTTACCAGGCCACAGAGGAGGACAATGCAGCCACTCCTGATGAGACCTGATAGGTTAGGGTTAGAGGGAAGGGGAGGAGGACCTCCTCTATCAGTGGACTGGAGTAGGTACATGGAAAGAGAAGAGGGAAGGAGGGCAGCATTGGGAGGGGATGAGGGAGGGGGCTACAGCTAGGATACAAAGTGAATAAATTGTAATAAATAAATAAATAAATAAAATATTTCTGACAGGAACTCAATGGCGGGCTCTCTGACCTCCCCACCCCCCAAGGGAGGAACAGTCCTGCCAGGCCACAGAGGAGGACTTTGCAGCCAGTCCTGATGAGACCTGATAAACCAGTATCAGATGAAAGGGGAGGAGGTCCTCCCCAATCAGTGGACTTGGAAAGGGGCAAGGAGGAGATGAGGGAGGGTGGGTGGGATTGGGAGGGAATGAGGGATCAGGATACAGCTGGGATACAGAGTTAATGAAATGTAACTAATAATAAAAATAAAAATAATAAAATTAAAAAAACTGAAAAATATTAGTCTTCATAAATTTAAAAATTTTTACTATAAGAAAATATATTCCTAAATGAAAATAGAAGTATATAGAATTATTATTTGCTAATATAAATCATTTCTTAAAACTTTATTGGTATGAGTGTTTGCCTGAATGTATGTAAGTGCACCACATGACTGGGGAGGTGAGAAGACAGGGTTGGACATATAAGAGGTTCTGAGTCTCAGTGTGTGGGTGCTGGCACTAAACACAGGTCCTCTGCAATGCAGCAAGCATTCTTACCAGACCCTTGAGGCCGTAGAGAGGGTTCCTCAAACTAGGGAAGCAGAGAAGCTAGAGAGTAGTTTTGGGGGGGTTACTCACCTGTGCCAACCACCTCCTCTCAACCCTAGTACCATTCTGGAGTCTTCCTTATTATGTGTTACAAATCTCTGGGATTAGAGTAGGACCCACTATTGTTATTTTGCTAATGGTCTTGCTGAAAAAAAAAAAAGCCTTCTAAATATCTGTGCTTATGCTCAAAGACCTGGGATTCTTTAAACTTCAGTCAGAGAAGTTTTTGTTTTTGATCGTTTTGACTTGGTGGCAGTCAATGGAGAGATGCATAAATGATTAATGTGAGACATCTGTATTAACCATGCTACCACTACGTTTCAGAGAACATCAGCCAAGAAGAAGCAAAAAACTGAGCTGGAGGGTGGGGAGGAATGTGGGGAAATAATGTTTTCTGGACCGTGCATGACTATAGAAACCATGAACTCACAGCAGCTGTGGTACCTACACAAGATCAACGTAGTGAAAATTCTGTCATTGATGGGATAGAGTGCCTGGAGGCTACCCACCTCACTGAGGAGCTGTTGACACCTGAAGGTCTCAGTGGGAGAAAGTCTGATCCTCTTTGAAGGCTATGGTCAATACCAGGCTTCCCATGCTCCAGGATGGCCCCCTGACACGTGCACACGTGGGCAGCATTAACTAGAATGGGGGGGTATAAAATAGGGGGCGGGAGGCACTAATTTGAAAAGGATGCACGGTCAGGGTGTAAATATGGGGAGTTAAAGAGGAGACAAAGGAGATAGAGATGGTCTTATTTTATTGTATGGATGTATGAAGTTATCAAAAATAAAGAAAAAATTAAAATGTTCACAATATAGTGATATTGATGATGGCATTCATAATTAAGGTGTTTTGTTAGTTTTGCTAGTTCTTTTTTTTATTGTAAATGCAATATACATTTATTTATTTATTTATTTATTATTATTATTTTTATCAGTTACATTTTATTAACTCTGCATCCCAGCCGTGTCCCGATCCCTCATTCCCTCCCAGTCCCTCCCTCCCTCCCTCATCTCCACCGTGCCCCTTTCCAAGTCCACTGATAGGGGGGACCTCCTCCCCATTCATCTGATCCTGTTTTATCAGGTATCTTCAGGACTGGCTGCAAAGCCCTCCTCTGTGGCCTAACAGGACTGCTCCTCCCTTCGGGGGTGGGGAGACCAAAGAGCCAGTCATTGAGTTCCTGTTAGAAATAGTCCTTGTTCCCCTCACTTTGGGAAACCAATTGGTTACTGAGCTACCACAGGCTACATCTGAGTGGAGGTTCTAGGTTATATCCATACATGGTCCTTGCTTGAATGTCAGTCTCAGAAAAGACCCTGTGCCCAGATATATCTGGTCCTTGTGGAGCTCCTATCCTTTCCCCATCAGACTACTCCCCTTCTTTCTTATGATTCCCTGTACTCTGCCAAAGGTTTGGTCATGAGTCTTTGCTTTGAAAACACTGCTAGTTAGAGTCTTTCAGATGCGCTCAGTAGACTCCTGTCATACGTTCAATGCACATCCCATCTGTCTTTCTAAACGAGGATTGATCATCTTGCCCCATGTCAGTTTTGCTAGTTCTTAGGTATAATTTTATATCTGACATATAGTTAAAACCATTAATTCCTTTAGTGACAAATATTTTAAATTTATGCATATTTGATTATTATGTATATTAGACTCTACAGATTAATTTGAGACTAACCAGCATCTTAACAGTTATGTCTTTCAAGCCATTAACAAGATATGTTTATGTTTATTTTTGTTCGTTTTATTTATCTCAGAAGTTCATGTTGACATTTAAATTGAAGTATTCTGTTAAATATATTTGCAAATAGTTTATACTGCTTCTATGAATAATGTAATTATAAGTGGATATTAGACATATAATATAGGATAAACATACTAAAATCTGTACAGCTAAAGAAGCTAAGCAAGAAGGAGGACCCTGGGTAAGATGATCAATCCTCACTCAGAAAGGCAAATGGGACAGACATCAGAAAAGGGAGAAAACAGAAAACAGGACAGGAGCCTACCACAGTGGGCCCCTGAAAGATTCTAACCCAGCAAGGTATCAAAACATATGCTGAGAATTATAGCCAAACTTTGGGCAGAGTGCAGGGAATCTTATGAAAGAAGGGGGAGATAGAAAGACCTGGAGGGGGCAGGAGCTCCACAAGGAGAGCAAGAGAGCAAAAAAATCTGGCCTCAGAGGTCTTTTCTGAGACTGATACTCCAACCAAGGACCATACATGAAGATAACCTAGATCCCCTGCACAGATGTAGCCCATGGCAGCTTAGTGTCCAAGTGCATTCCTTAGTAATGGGAACAGGAACTGACATGAACTCAGTGGCTGGTTCTTTGATCACCTCTCCCTGATGGGGAAGCCACAGAGGAAGACAATGCAGCCAGTCCTGATAAGACCTGATAAGCTAGGGTTGAAGGAAAGAGGAGGAGGATCTCGCCTATCAGTGGACTTGTGGAGGGGAATGGGAGGAGATGAGGGAGGGAAGGTGGAATTGGGAAGGGATGAGGGAGGGGGCTACAGTTGGGATACAAAGTGAATAAACTAATTATTAAAATAAATCAATAAACCCCTTTAATCTTGGAGGATAGTGACTGGTCATGATTAAATGTTACTTGAATTAGAATATATCTGCTGTCTCAGAAAAGACCACTGTGCCCAGACTTTTAGGATCTGTTGCTGTCCTTGTCGAGTTCCTGTCCTCTCCAGCTCTTACTATCTCCCACTTCTTTTATAAGAGTCCCTGTATTCTGCCCAAAATTTGGCTATGAGTCTCAACATCTGCCTCAATACCCGGCAGGCTAGAGCCTTTCAGAGGCCCTCTGTGGTGGGCTCCTGTCCTGTTCCCTGTTTTCTTCCTCCTCTGATGTTCATCCTCTTTGCCTTTCTGAATGGGGATTGAGCATCTTAGCCAGAGTCCTTCTTCCTGATTAGCTTCCTTAGGTGTACAGATTTTAGTATGTTTATCCTATATCATATGTCTAATATCCACTCTAATATCCACAGTGAGTATATACCCTGTGTGTCTTCCTGCTTCTGGGATACCTCACTCAGGATGATCTTTTTCAGTTCCCACCATCTACCTGCAAATTTCATACCAAGGACCACTCATGGAGATGGCCTGGAACCCCTGCACAGAGGTGGCCCATGGCAGTTTAGTATCCAAGTGACCTCCATAGTAATGGGGATAGGGACTGTCTCTGACATGAACTGATTGGCCTGGTCTTTGATCACCTCCCAATAATAGAGGAGCAGCCTTAGCAAGCCACAGAAGAAGACAATGCAGCCACTCCTGATGAGACCAGATAGACTAGGGTCAGAGGGAAGGGGAGGAGGGCCTTCCTTATCAGTGGACTGGGAGAGAGTAGGGAAGAGGGAAGGTGGGATTGAGAGGGGAGGAAGGAGGGAGGTACAGGGGGGATACAAAGTGAATAAACTGTAATTAATAAAAATAATTATAAAAAAGAATTTATCAGCTGTCACCATATTTTACCAAATCTACTGTTTTCAACAAATTTGGTCAAGTATTTGGTTCTTTGAATGTGGAACTGATCTTGACAGTGTTTTTCATTGGCTTTTATAACAGTATCATCTACATCTTTAATATATTGCTTTCAGAAGAAAAACTGTCCTGAACAAAACTGAAGTCACCTGAGAGAATGGAACTTAAATTAAGAAAATGCTTCCATAAGATCAGGCTGTAGACAGGTCTGTAAGGCTTTTTCTTAATTAGTGATTAATGGAGAAGGGCCTAGCCCATTGTAAGTAGGGTCATCTCTTGGCTAGTGGTCCTGGGTTCTATAAGAAAGCAGGCTGAGCAAGCCAGTAAGCAGTATCCATCCATGGCCTCTGCATCAGCTCCTGCCTCCAGGATCCTGCCTTTTTTGAATTCCTGCTCCCACTTCCTTTGATGATGAACAATGATATAGTTATATAAACATAAACCAAATAAACCCTTTCCTCTATAACTTACTTTTTGATCATGGTGTTTATTGTAGCAATTGAAGCCCTAACCAATACATAAAAAATTTCCTTTATATTTATTTATGTATTTTTTTCCTGTGGATATTTTACTTTTGTTTTTAGTACTCCATTTTGGCAGTTTGATTTTTTTTTGTGTGTGCTCAAGTGCTATTTATACACATTTTGTTTTGTGTTAAGACTTTAGGATGTCTGTGTTTAGAATTTTCATCAAATTTGGGAAGCATTGCTTCAATTATTAGTTTACCTTCTTTTGTGTAAGGTAGAGAAAAAATATACATGATTAGCTATTACATAACACAAAGTGATTCTTCTTTTTGTATGTATGCAGAAGTGATATTCCCTCTTGAAACAAGCAATAACAAAATCAAATCTCTAGGACTCATATCCCTGGAGCAGAGTTCATGAATTCTGAAAATTAAATAGGAAAAAGTCATTACATGTCTCTGAAGATACCTAAAGCCCTGACCTGGAACTTTTCGTGATTTATTCAGTCTAAACAAAAATAATTTTGGGGGGGGCCTGGATGAAAAATTATAGAAATTATACAGTGTCTTACTCATGATAAAGGCATATTTTATCAGTGAACTTAGTGCTCAGTGCTAACTAAACTTTTGTATAAATAACTAAAAAATTGAACTAGGAAAAATTGTCCACATAATTAGAGTGTGGCCTAAGGTACAAGATGCTTTGAGAAGGTACCTCACCTCTGTAGTTGCTACATGCTGACTTTGCCCCTGGACACCTAACCAAGCCCAATGGGTGCTTATACATGAACAAAGACTGGGATTCTATTGTTAGAAGCAATAACACATGTCCTTGTGGTATACTTACTGATAAAGTAGATGACTCACTTCTTAATTATGGTTTTGATAGAAGAATAATGGCTAATGTTACTCCAGGTGAAATGGCATGTGCTAGAGGCTCATAATGATTCACATAGTACACACTTAGAATTTGATGCTCAGCCTCATCATAAGACTGAGTTCACTAGTAAGCTGGACTTAGCTAGAATGAACAATTGTCCTAGGTTTATGTCTGACAAAGAGCTTCAAGAAATGTAATTTCTATTAAATCTCAGGGTAAGAGCTAGAGTTGGAGATTCCATGAAAACATAAACTGATACTCTTAACAGCCATAACTATTCTTTAGTGAATATTTTTACTTCATTACTGATTGGTCAAAGGATGTTGTCTGTTGCATACTAGCATAGCCTAATATTTTCATTCACTTGAGATAAGGGAGACTTGTGAGAAGAGTAAGATCAATAAACAATGGAGATTAGCTAAAGATACAATGTTAAGGAAAAGTGTTGAGCTTTTTTTTTTTTTTTTTTTTTTTCAATGCAGTTTATTCAGGAACCTTGGGGAAAGCCAGCCCACAGCTTAAATAGCCTCTGGGTAGCCAACCCAGGCGTGCCACGTGGGCAATGCAGATAGGTCCACATACATGGAAGCAAGCCAGATCCTCAGCCTTGCCAAATGTGGAATTGTTCGTGACAGAGAGCACTCACCATCAGGAAGGTGGAAGGCGGAAACCAGCTCCATCTTTAGGGCACAGCATTCCGCAGCTCTCTACAGTTCCCCCTTTTTGTTTTAGACGCATCAGGCAAGAGTAGAGGTCTGATCTCTGATATTAGAAATAAATTGGGACTTTGTACTGATGTTCATTTAGGTGTCATCCACCCAAAGAGCACCAGACCCGTCAGATACCTTTTTCTCAGAGGCGGGACCTGGGGCATCAACCAGCATGCAATCAGACATGCTCTTCTCTGGGTCGAAAGCGGCTGACCCTGAGTGCAGTGCTTAGCCTCGCATCCTGAGCATAACATTTTAGCTTTTTATGGTAGCCAACCATGCTCGGGAAGACTGTCCTGAATGAAGTGTTGAGCTTTTTAAGTGTTATCAATTTAGCAGTCTCTGCCACCTTAAGAAACACATGCCTTGGGCAGGGCTTTAAGTCAATATATTAACAATTTCATCTCTGAAGATTAATACTAAAGACAAAAGACCAGTAAATATTTTAGTAGACATTACTAAGACTCCTGACTGTGAGGCTACACTAGTAGGGATTTTAGAGTGACTCAGTTTCTCCACATAGAAAAGCAAGCTTGAGTTGCTCTGTTTCATTTATACTTGTGTAAGAGTAATCAGTAATAACAATTGCAAAGACTCAACACTGTTCTGTCTTGGAATTTCCTCCCCCAAATTAGTTAGTCCATTTCTTCTAAGTTTAGCTTCATGTAAATTCTTAGGATACAAGCTGAAAATGGTCAGGTTCTTTGCCAAAATACTGTGCAATTGTACTTTAAACATTATTGCTAATAGAAACCCCATTTTCTTCTGAAACTCCATGAACCAGGACTCTACCACCTCTTTCAAGCACCAACTAGAATGTCCATTTCATTCTGCTTACATCATTTAACTGTTTTTCTCATCCAATGTTCTGATGTCTTCTGCATTCTTTCAAAAAACAATATGGCCAGATTTTTCATAGGATACTCCATTCTCAAACATATTTGCTAAATTTCTGTTGATGTGATAAAACACCATAACCAAAAGCTAGTTATAGGTGAAAGCATTTAGTTTTGTTTATAGTTCCAAAGAGTTGAGAATTCATCATGGCAGGGAGATAGGGCAGCAAGCACCTGCAGTAACAGCAGGAGCTCAAGGCTGAGAAGTCTAAGTCCTTTGAAAGTAAAAACCCAGATCTCAGACATGGAGTTTGTCTGTTTTCTCCCCTGGGTTTCAGTGTTAATGCCTCCCTTGGGAAATGAAAATATATATTCTGTGTCACTGTGCTTTGGAAGTAGTCTTTCCCTTTCCCTCTCACTGTCTGCTTACTATATGTGGATGGAGATATGATCTCTCAGCATGGTATTTGTTCCACTATGTAGCTTCCCCCTCTGATTATTTCTTTCCCTCTGAAACCATAAGCAAAAATAAGTACTTTTGCCCATTAAAAAAAAAAAAGCAAGCTTGAGGTTCTTTTGAATCTGCCTGTAGCTGAGTTCAAGCCAGAAGGATCTCAGAGTAATAAGATGAACAACAGAGGCCAGATCTTTTTTGAGGCTGGGCATCATTCCTCTAAGGGTGGTGTTCCTGATATGGTGATGCCAACCGTTCAAGCTCCAGTAGCATCAGTGACTTCATGAGAAGCAAGCTCTGTTCTAGGATATATTCAGCTCTGCTTTGAATTCCAGAAGAGCTTAGGGCAGGCTGGATTTTCAGACTTCCTTAGCTTCTTCTTCCCTCATTTCTATAACCCCTACTTTAGGCTTCATAGAGTGGGAAAGGACTAGAACATTTTGTGAGCAATATTCACGAGTCCTGGCTAGTGCTAAGGAGTCTTGCTGGTTCAGCATCCCAATTTCTGACCCTGACCATTACATAAATCCCTAGGGTTGGCCAGCATTCTGTATGGTCTTACTCGTTGGTCTGGCAGGCAGGTCACAAGCAACCCAATCTCACGTCTTGGCTGAGCTCCATTCAACCAGTGGGGTGTCACTTGCTGTAGCTGTTCACTGCATCCTTGAGGCAGTCGAAATTAATGTTCTACTATCAGGTTTACAGTTAGGCCACGGGCCTTAAGCTTCCTTGAGATGGAGTTCACATACCAGTGTCTCATCGTAAAGATACAATTAAAACAAGAGTAAATACACATTGAACAAACATCTCACCAGAGACATGCCCCACACACTAGAATTAATTGATCCTATAGGAAAAGGGCAGAAGAATCAATCAGCTGGTAGCCAGGAGGCCAGAAGCTTTGAGAACCAGACAGGAGTTTGAGTTGGAGCTTCAAGACAACCCTTGGTCCCAAAAACCTCAAAAAAGGTCTCTTTTCAGATTTAAAGTCCAGGTCTGTTTCAGAAAAGACCTCTGTGCCCAGACTTTTTGGATCTGTTGCTCTCCTTGTGGATTTCCGGTCCTCTCTAGGTCTTACTATCTCCCACTTCTTTCTTCTTTCATAAGATTCCCTGCACTCTGCCCAAAGTTTGGCTATGAGTCTCAGCATCTGCCTCAGTACCCATCAGGGTAGAGTCTTTCAGAGGACCTCTGTGGGTAGGCTCCTGTCCTGGTGACTGTTTTCTCCCTCCTCTGATGTCCATCCTCTTTGCCTTTCTGAATGGGGATTGCTTTGATCACGTCTCCCCTGAGGGGGGAGCAGCCTTACCAGGCCACAGAAGAATGCAGCCACTCCTGATGAGACCTGATAGACTAGGATCAGAGAGAAGGGGAGGAGGACCTCCCTTATCAGTGGACTGGGAGAGGGACCCAGGTGGGGAAGAGGGAGGGTGGGATTGGGAGGGGAGGAGGGAGGGAGGTACAAGGGGAATACAAAGTGAATAAACTGTAATTAATAAAAATAATTAAATAAAAAATAAAGTCCAGTCTCGGCTGATTAGGATGACTTGGGGTAGGGAGCTGCATGCTGAATCAGGGCCAGCTAGTAAAGCCCTGCTTTGGGAAGAACAGAAATCCCCTGCCCCACTTATGTGCAACATGTCCCTAGCATGTGCCCATCACAGCCATGGAATGGTGGGAAGCAGTTATCCTAAGAATTCTTTGCCTCCTAATAAGATAGAGTATATCTCCTAACTTGAAACTGTAACTTGAGTTTGAACACATTTCTTCTCTCAAGCTTTTTGTTTTTGACGACTTTCTTGACCTCCCCATTTCTAAGACAATGTTGTTCTCCTTTCCAATCCTCCTTTTCTCAGTGAATGAAGCATGTAGTATATAACATTAACATATTATATATATACATATCAACTATATATATATAGTTGATCACATATATTTATCTTCATCTGGGGCAAACAAAAACAGCTCTGCATGATCAACTGCTTCAAAATTAATTATTGCAACAAAGCAATGTGGATTAGTAGTCTGGCAGCATGCTTTTCTTTTCAAACAGATCGTAGTGGCAGAACTCATTTCATAGTATCTTTACATTTCCAATATCATTCTACTTCCTTCCCAAAGGATTTCTCATTTTTCAGACTGCAGTGTGCGCACCCACGTCATTTACCCTCACTGACCGCCTGTATTCATTGGCTTTCTCAGTCTCCATCCCTGTTCTCTCTCTCCTGAACTTCCTCATATTTCTCAAGTATAAGACTGCTTTTTCACTTGAGTTTTTGATCTTAGCCATTCTGATGGGTGTAAGGTGAAATCTCAGTGTCGCTTTGATTTGCATTTCTCTGATGGCTAAGGATGTTGAGCATTCCATTACGTGTTTCTCTGCCATTCTGTATTCCTCTACAGAGAATTCTCTGTTTAGCTCTGTTCCCCATTTTTTAATTGGATTACTTGACTTGTTGCTTTTTAACTTCTTTAGTTCTTTATATATATTTTGGATATTAGCCCTCTGTCAGATATAAGGTTGGTGAAGATCCTTTCCCAGTCTGTAGGCTGTCATTTTGTTCTGACAACAGTATCTTTTACTTTACAGAGGCTTTTCAGTTTCATGAGGTCCCATTTATTGATTGATGTTCTTAGAGCCTGTGCTGTTGGTGTTCTGTTCATGAAGTTGTCTGTTGTGCCAATGAGTTCTAGGTTCTTCCCCACTTTTTCTTCTAACCGATTTAGTATGTCTGGTTTTATGTTGGGGTCTTTGATCCACTTGGACTTTAGTTTTATGCAGGGTGAGAAATACATGCTGGAGAGATTGTGGAGAAAGGGGAACCCTCTTCCATTTCTGGTGGAAGTGTAAACTTGTACAACCACTTTGGAAATCAATCTGGCGCTTTCTCACAAAATTAAGAATAGCACTTCCTCGAGATCCCTCTATACCACTCCTAGGCATATATCCAAAATATGTTCAAGTAGACAATAAGGACATTTGTTCAACCATGTTCATAGCAGCTTTATTCATAATAGCCAAAACTTGGAAACAACACAGATGTCCCTCAGTTGAGGAATGGATACAGAAATTGTGGTACTTTTACACAACGGAATACTACTCAACAATTAAAAACAAGGAAACCATGAAATTTGCAGGCAAATGGTGGGAACTAGAAAACATCATCCTGAGTGAAGTATCCCAGAAGCAGAAAGACACACATGGTATATACTCACTTATAAGTGGATACTAGACCTATAAGATAGGATAAACATACTAAAATCTGTACATCTAAAGAAGCTAAACAAGAAGGAGGTCTTGGGGTAAGATGATCAATCCTCACTTGGAAAGACAAATGGTATGGACATTGGAAGAAGGAAAAAACAAGAAACAGGACAGGCGCCTACCATACAGGGCCTCTCAAAGACTCTACTTAGCAGTGTATCAAAGCAGATGCTGAGACTCATAACCAAACTTTGGGCAGAGTGCAAGGAATCATATGAAATAAGGGAGAGTTAGCAAGACCTGGAGAGGACAGGAGCTCCACAAGGAGAGCAACAGAACCAAAATATCTGGCCACAGGGGTCTTCTCTGAGACTGATTCTCCAACCAAGACCATTCATGGTGATAACCTAGAACCCCTGCTCGGATGTAACCCATGACAGCTCAGTATCCAAGTGGGCTTCCTAGTAAGGGGAACAGGGACTGTCTCTGACCTGAACTCAGTGGCTGACTCTTTGACCTCCATCCCCACCCTGAGGGAGGAGCAGCCTTGCCCGATCACAGAGGAGGACATTGCATCCAGTCTTGATGAGACCTGATAAGCTAGGGTCAGATGGAAAGGGAGAAGGACCTCCCCTATCAGTGGACTTAAGGGCATGGGAGGAGATGAGGGAGAAAGGGTGGGATTGGGAGGGAATGAAGGAGGGGGCTACAGCTGGGACACAAAGCAAATAACATCTAATTAATGTAAAAAATAAAAAATAATTTAAAAAAGACTGCTTTTTAATGTGAGTCATAGTCCAGCTCTCTCACTGACTATCTCTGTATTACCTGTTCCCCAGCTTTGATAACAGGTGGGATTCTCATCACTATGCTTGTCCTTCCACTTTAATATGTTACTAGTAGTAAACTCTTTGGCTGAGAAAGCAAATGACTCTGTTTGTTTGTTTGTTTATTATTAATTACAATTTATTCACTTTGTATCCCAGCTGTAGGCCCTCCTTCATATTCTCCCTATCCCACCCTCCCTCTGTCTTCTCCCCTATGCCTCTCTTGTCGTCTGCTGATAGGCGAGGTCCTCCTCCCCTTCTATCTGACCTTCGAATATCAAGTCTCATCAGCACTGGCTGCATTTTCTTCCTCTATGGCCTGGCAAGGCTGCACCCCCTAGAGGGAGGTGATCAGAGACCTCCGACTGAGTTAATGCCAGAGCTAGCCCCTGCTGCCCTTCCTGGGGAACCCACTCAGAGACAGAATCTGTGGGATACATCTGAGCAGGAGTTTTAGGTCCTCTCCATGCATGGTCCTTGGTTGGGGTGTCAGTCTCTGCAAGGCACACAGGGCCCAGTATTTTTGGAGCTCCTGTCCCATCCAGGTCTTTCTATTTCTGCCTTTTTAATAAGATTCATAAGATTACCTGCACTCTGCCCAAAGTTTGGCTATGAGTCTCAGCCTCTTGTTGATACATCGATCAGTAGAGTCTTTCAGAACCCCTCCGTGGGAGGCTCCTTCCTATTTCCTGTCTTCTCCTGCTTTGGATGTCTATGGCATTTGCCCTTATGAATGAGGATTGAGCATCGTCCCCAGGGTCCTCCTTGTTGTTTAGCTTCTTTAGAAGTATAGATTTTAGTATGTTTATCCTATATTATGAGGCTAATAACTACTTATGAGTGAGTATTCCACATGTGTCTTTCTGCTTCTGGGTTACCTCACTTCAGATGATCTTTTCAAGTCCTCACTGTCTGCCAATTTCATGATTTCCTTGTTTTTAATTGTTGAGTAGTATTCCATTGTGTAAATGTACCACAATTTCTGTATCCATTCCTTGGTTGAGGGACATCTAGATTGTTTCCAGATTTTGAATACTATGAACAGAGCTGCTACAAACAAGGTTGAGCAAATGTCCTTTTTGTATAGTTAAGCATAGTTCGGGTATATGTCTAGGCTGGATCTTAAGGTAGCGCTATTCCTAATTTTCTGAGAAAGCGCCAGATTGATATCCAAAATAAATGGTTGTACAAGTTTACATTCCCACCAGCAATGGAGGAGGGTACCCCTTTCTCCATATCCTCTCCAGCATGTGTTGTCACTTGAATTTTTGATCTCAGCCATTCGGATGGGTGTAAGGTGAAATCTCAGATCTTTTTGATTTGCATTTCCCTGAAGAGTAAGGATGTTGAACATTTTTTTTTTATATTTTCACTGTTATTTTTTTATTTTTTTAATTAATTACACTTTATTCATTTTGTTTTTTTTATTTCTTTCTTTCTTTCTTTATTTTTAATCAGTTACATTTTTTTGTTTTCTTTTTTTTTTTTTTTCAATGCAGTTTATTCAGGAACCTTGAACAATCATCTGACCCTGGGGAAAGCCAGCCCACAGCTTAAATAGCCTCTGGGTAGCCAACCCAGGCGTGCCACGTGGGCAATGCAGATAGGTCCACATACATGGAAGCAAGCCAGATCCTCAGCCTTAGCCAAATGTGGAATTGTTCATGACAGAGAGCACTCACCATCGGGAAGGTGGAAGGCGGAAACCAGCTCCATCTTTAAGGCATAGCATTCCGCAGCTCTCTACAGTTCCCCCTTTTTGTTTTAGACGCATCAGGCAAGAGTAGAGGTCTGATCTCTGATATTAGAAATAAATTGGGACTTTGTACCGATGTTCATTTAGGTGTCATCCACCCAAAGATCATCAGACCCGTCAGATACCTTTTTCTCAGAGGCGGGACCTGGGGCATCAACCAGCATGCAATCAGACATGCTCTTCTCTGGGTCGAAAGCGGCTGACCCTGAGTGCAGTGCTTAGCCTCGCATCCTGAGCGTAACATTTTAGCTTTTTATGGTATTCAACCATGCTTGGGGAGAATGTCCTGCTTCAATGGCTGTAAAGGCCTGAATGATCATGGCTGCATCACACTGTTGTGAGACTCTAATCTTGCATATATACCACAGGCAAACCAAGGAGACCAACACCAGAAGGCCTGCTAACGCTCCCATGCCCGCCCATTCCTTCAGATGATTCATGGCTGCAGCAATCCATGTTGATAATCCTGTGGCTAGTCCTGCGTCCACTCTGGTAGAATTTACTGTGACAATGGCCACTCTCAGCTGCTCCATCGTAGTATCGTAGAATTTTCCAGTCCAATTACCTAAAATATAGCTCGACAATTGTTTAGGCAGATTTGCAGCACAGGAAAAATTCTCATGTTGTATGCTAGTGACACAAAGTCCAGCATACTTTCATTGACAGCCAGGTTGAGAGATTTGCCATAGGGTATCAATTTGCTCCTGCAAGAGGTCAATCCTCTGATTGACCACCATCAAGCTTCCTTTTAGTTGAGCATTAATTCCTTTATGTACAACTAAGGCATGAGCTACATTAGCTAAATGATTATTCAGGGTCTGAGCAGTCTGCCTAGTATGACTCATGGCTAATGCCCTGGTGGTAGCTCCAACAGCTGCCAATGAGATGGTAGTAACAATGGTGGCTGTAGTTCCAAGATCCCTTTTCTGTCCGAAGAGAGTCATAGTGTGAGGGGCATCAATGGGCACAGGCACCCAGTGAGGCATGCGAGTAACCAGGGCATACCTAAATTTACTAGCATTCCAGCATTGGGCAAAAAAGCAAGTATCATTACCACAATTACTTGGCTCTATCTGGCTAATAATGAATAAAAATGGGGGATATAGACAAACAGGGGTGGGCTTATAGGAAATATTATGAGAAGCCTTAACCCCTGGTTGGAACATCCTGCGTCAGTTCTAGAACTAGCAGTGGTGGTGTCCGAGGTCTGAGTAGGTTCAGGAGACCATTGCCCCCAGGGGCGAGACGTGCTCCATGCCAATTGACTAACTCCATGTTTTCCTCCAATTTTGAAAGTCATTTAAGGTTCTTAAATTATTTTTTTCCCTTTTTTTTTAAAATTTTCATCAATTACACTTTATTCATTCTGCATCCCCCCATAAGCCCCTCCCTCCTCCCCTCCCAATCCCACCCTCCCTCCTCCCTCTGCTTGCATGCCACTCCCCAAGTCCACTAATAGGGGAGGTTCTCCTCTCCTTTCTGATCTTAGTCTGTCAGTTCACATCAAAAGTGGCTGTATTGTCCTCTACTATGGCCTGGTAAGGCTGCTCCCCCCCAGAGGGAGGTGATCAAAGAGCAGGCCAATCAGATTATGTCAGAGGCAGTCCCTCTTCACATTACTATGTAACCTAATTGGACTCTGAACTGCCCTGGGCTACATCTGTGCAGGGGTTCTGGGTTATCTCCGTGAATAGTCCTTGGTTGGAGTATGAGTCTCTTGGAAGTTCTCTGTGTTCAAATTTTCTTGTTCTGTTGCTCTCCTTGTGGAGACCCTGTCCTCTCCAGCTCTTACTATTTCCCAGTTCTTACATAAAATTCCGTTCACCTGCCCAACAGTTGCCCATCCGGCTCAGCATCTGCTTTGATAGTCTGAAGGGCAGAGGCTTTCAGAGGCCCTGTGTGGTAGGTTCCTAGGTTGTTTCCTGTTTTCTTCTTCTTCTGATGTCCATCCTCTTTGCCTTTCCGGATGGGGATTGGACATTTTAGTTAGGGTCCTCTCTCTTGCTTAGTTTCTTTAGATGCACAGGTTTTAGTGGGTTTGTCCTATGTTGTATGTCTATATGAGTGAGTATATACCATGTGTGTCTTTTTGCTTCTGGGACAACTCACTCAGGATGATCCTTTCCAGATCCCACCATTTACCTGCAACTTTATTCATTTTGTATCCCCCCATAAGCCCCTCCCTCCTCCCCTCCCGATCCCATCCTCCCTCCCCTTTCTGCATGCATGCCCCTCCCCAAGTCCACTGATAGGGGAGATTCTCCTCTCCTTTCTGATCTTAGTCATTTCTTAAAGTGTTTCTCTGCCATTTGATATTCCTCTAATGAGAGTTCTCTGTTTATCTCTGTACCACATTTTTTAATTGGATTACTTGACTTGTTGCTTTTTATATATTCTGGATATTAGCCCTCTGTCGGATATAGGGCTGGTGAAGATCCTTTTCCAGACTGTAGGCTGTTGTTTTGTTCTGACAACAATGTCCTTTGCTATACAGAAGCTTTTTAGTTTCATGAGGTCCCATTCATTGATTGTTGCTCTTAGAGCCTGTGCTGTAGGTGTTCTGTCCAGGAAGTTGTCTCCTATGCCAATGAGATCAAGGCTCTTCCCCACTTTTTCTTCAAATTGGTGTAGTGTGTCTGGTTTTATGTTGAGGTCTTTGATCCATTTGGACTTTAGTTTTGTGCAGGATGAAAAATATAGATCTATTTGCATTTTTCTACATGTAGACATCTAATTAGACTGGCACCATTTGTCTAAGATTCTATCTTTTTTCTCCATTGTGTGATTTTGGCTTCTTTGTAAAAAATCAAGTGTCCATAGGTGGGTTTATTTCTGGATCTTTGATTTGATTCCATTGATCCACCAGTCTGTTTCTATGCCAGTATCATGCAGTTTTTATTACTGTTGTTCTATAGTATAGCTTGAGATCAGGGATGGAGATAACTCCATAAGGTCTTTTATTGTAAAGGATTATTTTAGCTCTTTTGGGTTTTTTGTTTTTACATATGAAATTGAGAATTGTTCTTTCAAAGAATTGTGTTGTAAAGAATTGTGTTGGTATTTTGATGGGAATTGCATTGAGTTTGAAGATTGTTTTTTATTGTTTTTGACTATTTTCACTGACTATTCTCCTGATCCATGAGCATGGGAGATCTTTCCATCTTCTGATTTCTTCTTCTATTTCTTTCTTTAGAGAATTGAAATTTTTCAACAAAACAAGTAATCCAATTGAAAAATGGGGTACAGAACTAAACAGAGAATTCTCAACAGAGGAATATCAAATTGAGGAAAGACACTTAAAGAAATGCTCATCAGAGAAATATAAATTAAAATGACACTGAGTTTCCACCTTGCACCCATCAGAATGGCTAAGATCAAAATACTCAAGGGACAACACATGCTGGAAAGGTTGTGGAGAAAGGGGAACCCTCCTTCATTGTTGGTGGGAATGTAAACTTGTACAACCACTTTTAAAATCAATCTGGCACTTTATCAGAAAATTAAGAATAGTGCTAGCCCAAGATCCAACTATACCACTCCTGGACACATACCTGAAAGATGCTCAATCATACAACAAGAACATTTGTTCAACTATATTCACAGCAGCTGAATTCATAATAACCAGAATCTAGAAAGAACCTAGCTCTCCCTCCACCAAGAGATAATTACAGAAATTGTGGTACATTTATATAATGGAATACTACTTGCAATTAAAAACAGGAAAATCATGAAAATTGCAAGTGAGTGGATGGAACTAGAAAAGATCATCCTGAGTGAGATATCCTAGAAGCAGAAAGACACACAGGATATATACTTACTTATAAGTGGATATTAGCCAGATAATATAGGCTAAACATACTAAAATCCATAGTCTTACAGAAGCTAAACAACAAGGAGGACCCTAGGGAATAGGCTTAACCCTCAAACAGAATAGACATTGGAAGCAAGAGAAGACAGGGAACAGGACAGGAGCCTACCACAGAGGGCCTCTGACTCTACCCAGCAGGGTATTAGAGCAGATGCTGAGCCTCATAGCCAAACTTTGGGCAGAGTTCAGGGAATCTTATGGAAGAAAGGGGAGACAGAAAGACCTGGTAGGGACAGGAACTCCACAAAGAGACCAACAGGGCCAAAAAAAGGCCCTCTCCAGAGGGCCTGCAGAGACTGATGAAACAACCAAGGACCATGCATGGAGCAGACCTAGACCTCAGATATAGCTCAGATGTAGCATAAAGTCAGCTCAGTCTCCATGTGGGTTCCCTAGTAAAGGGAGCAGGGGCAGTCACCGACATGAACTTGGTTGTCTCCTCTTTTATCACCACCACCCCCCCGGCAAGGTGGACTAAATAGGCCACAAAGAAAGAGAATCCAGAAAGTCCCGATGGGACCTGATAGGCTAGGGTCAGATCATAGGAAAGGAGGACCTCCCCTATCATGCCCCTAAGGGAGGGGCATGGAGGGGAAAGAGGGAGGAAGGTGGAACTGGCAGGAGATGAGGGAGAGGGCTATAGCTGGGATACAAAGTGAATAAATTGTAATAAATAAAAATAAATCTTGGTTGTAAATAAATAAATAAATAAATAAATAAATGCCTGCATTTGAAGGTAGCAAGGTGAGATCGCAAGTATTTTCAATTGTTTCACACAACAAGCACTTAAATAATTTTTATGGGACTATGTTTTTTTTTCCTTTTACATATATATTTCCTATATATATATTTTAATTAATTACACTTTATTCATTTTGTATCCCCCCATAAGCCCCTCCCTCCTCCCCTCCCAATTCCACCCTCCCTCCCCTTCTTCACGCATGCCCCTCCCCAAGTCCACTGATAGGGGAGGTTCTCCTCTCCTTCTTTCTGATATTAGTCTATCAGATGACTTCAGCAGTGGCTGCATTGTCCTCTTCTGTGGCCTGGTAAGGCTGATCCCCCCATCAGGGGGAGGTGATCAAAGAGCAGGCCAATCAGTAAATATTTTATACACACACACACACACACACACACACACACACACATGCGTATATGTCATGTTGACCTCATTAAAATATAGCATTAACATACCATTAAAATTTACACTGAAAGGTACTTGGTAAGCCAAGTTAGGGACCTGTAATTACTCCTCAAAGATATTTTTGAGCCTTTGGTTGCACTCTTTGCACATGTTAAGTGATTATCACTGACAAATTACTCAGAGCCAAAGCCTATAGGGGTAAATGCAAAAAAAAAAAAAAAAAGTGCTAGTGTTCAAAATAACCACTGCAACTTTTGCTGCAAGTGAATATGGGAGACTTGGGATTGATCTACTTCCACAGTGACTCTGGAATCAGGTTTCACCAGTTCATGAACTGTACTAGCTTCATCCCTTGTCTTTTCTTTTATCATTCATTAGCAGTTTGATTCTAGGCTACTCAAGTTAAGTCTGAAGGTCACAGAGTTAACTGGCCAAGTATCAGAGGAGTGGTGCTTGAACAGCTTGGCTCTATTTGTATTTGCCCTTCATGTACTTGAACCTGTCAATATGTCTACTTAAGTGAATATTGACAAGGAACATGATAAAGAGAGCTGTATTAATTAGAAAGCTACATCTATTCTTAGCTGAAATATTAACATATCAGCTTTATTTTAAGAAAATATTGAAAAGAAAGCAACACAAAAGCCAAGAAATGTTACCTGTGCCCAGTTTTTTTTTTTTTTAGGGAGATTAATTTACTTCAGTTATTTTGCAAAATCATGTTGAGTTGACATTTGATTCCTATTGATTTCATGAAATTTTTTATTAAGCTTTTAAGTTACCATCAAGTGAATCAGCTTACCTTATTTTCTGGGACTAAGTTTAATATACTTGCTGATTTCTTCAGATAGAAGCGCTGTTACCTTTATCTGATCTTGACAGCTTTGCTTGTATATTTCCAAGCTGAGTTTGTCAGAGTCTTCTTGAGATTTCAGTGTGGAGACTGCTAATTCCAAGTCTTTGATTCTGGACTTCATTTCCATTTTTATCTTAACAAGAGAATTCTCTTTTCTCTGCTCTGAGTGATCACGTGCTTCAGACTGGGTCTACAAAGAAATCAAAAGCTACACTTTAAAACTTAACCCAGCAAGATGAGTGAAGGCACCTAATGCCAAGCCTAATGGCCTGAGTTCGATCCTCAGGACCTACACGGCGGAAGGAGATAAGCAACTCCATCAGGTTGTCCTCTGACCTCCACATATCATTCAGTTTCAAAGAAAAAACAACAACAGGATATCATGGCTGGAGCAGTGACTCAGCAGTTACTGGAACTTGGTGCCTTTCTAGAAGACCCCAATTTGATTCCTAGCACCTACATGTTGGCTGAACTCCAGTTCCAAGGAATCTGATTTCTTCCTTTTCTGGATCTAATGGCACAAGGCACTCATGTGGCACACAGACATACATATAGGCAAAACACCCATACACATAAAGTAAAAATTTTAAATTAACAATATCAGTATACCCCATAACATCTTATTATTATATCCTTAATTGAATCAACGACACAAAGCAGTACTAAATATCTGGAAAAGGTGCTGGACTTGAAATACTTATTTTTAATATCAAATGCAATATATAAGGGTTTTTTTTTTAATTTGGTTTCTTATGAGACGGTTTCTCTTTGTTGTAGCCTGGATGTCCTGGAACTAGCTCTGTAGATGAGGCTAAGCTGGAAATTACAGAGATCCGCCTGCCTCTGCCTCCTGAGTGGGTAGTTTAAAAGTGTGTGCCATCACTGCCCAGAGAAGAATTACTTTTAAAATGAAAATTGTGTTCTGTAGCTAAAGATTTGGGTCTCATACACGGTAAGAAAGTGCTTGAACATGAACTAGTCTTATCACTACAAGTATTCCTATGAAATAATGGGTTTTATAAATAATTTTATAACATTATGATTTCTATGTAACTACTTTCTTCTCTCCAAGACATTATATTTTTGCCAAGTACTCCTAAAAATCAGATGATGCTCTTTAAGAACAATATCCAAAGAGATGTGATTACTGAATAATAATAATAATAATAATAAATAATAATAATAATAATAATAATGTAAACAGTAATATTTAACTGAAGAAATAGATACCTTATTTTGACAAGTCTACAAAACAAATTTCTATAAAGGAAGAAAAAAGTCCATGTAAAATATAAGTTGAAAATACAGTTTGCAATGAGAAAAGCATGCTAAAAGACACAATATTAACCTGTAAGAATAGATAGATTCCATTAAGATTTTCCTCCAGTTGCTGTTTAGATCTTTCTTCAATTGCTCCCTTATATATTTCTGCCTCTCTGTGGTCTATCATATTCTTTTCCATGTGAATTTTGAGGATTAAGACTTCCTGTTTGAGATTCTTCTCGATGTCCTCAAGCACTTCGACTTTCTTCTGGGCATATATCAAACCTACAAGCTTCTGATAGTTAGACTGGTTTTTCTTTTCCAGGCATTCACAGTTAAATAATACTTGGTGCTGATTTGAAATGGCACGATCAATCTGCATCAATAAATTAATATTGTATATAGGTAAAAAAAAGTTGGAAGGAATACAATTTAACACACAAACCATAATTAGGACAGAAAACAAGCTGCAGAGGAGAAGGTGCTCTAACCTTCTGACAGCTTAAGTTTGATCCCCAGAACCACATGGTGGGAAGGAAGAAACTGGCTCCCACAAGCTAGCGCTCCTTTCCACATGCTTACTGTGATACATGTTGCCACAACACACACATACATACATTTACACATACAGGACCCAGACCTCAAATGTAACCCATATGTAGCCCATGGTCAGCTCAGTCTCCATGTGGGTTCCCTACTACGGGAAGCAGGGGCTGTCTCTGACATGGACTCAATAGCCAGCTCTTTGATCACCTCCTCCTGGCAAGGTGGCCTAAGTAGGCCACAGAGAAAGAGGATCCAGACAGTCCTGATGAGACCTGATAGGCTAGGGTTAGGCAGTAGGAGGACCTCCCTTATCAGTAGACTAGGGGACGGACATAGGAGGAGAAAAAGGCAGGGTGGGACTGGGAGGAAATGAGGGAAGGGGTCACAGCCTGGATACAAAGGGAATAAATTTTAATAAATAATAATAATAAAGAAAAAAATTAAAAATTTAAGGTTTTTTGTTATGTAGGTAAAACCACTGAAAGACTTATAGTAATTATTTTTTCTGAAATCAATTAAAAATATACCTTGTGTATTAGTATGTTAATATCATTATCTGTTTGAAATTGATTAGTATTTAAAACAGGTAAACTAACCTCTCTGTTTCCTTGTTCAATTAAGTTCTTTTTTCTCATTTGAAAAATGTTCTTCACCCTGGGGGAGGGAAACATTCAGAAAGAATAAGTGAAGTCCTTTTAGTTTATGTTAGAGACAGGGCCTCATGTTGGCCAAGCTGTCTCTAATCTAGTTATGTGATGAGGATGATAGCGAACTCTAGTTCCTCCTGTCTCTACCTCTCAAGAGCTGTGACTACAAGCATATGTCACCACACTCAGCTTCTAAAGAGTAAACATTTAATCATTTTAAAACAGATGTTAGTATCCACTTATAAGTGAGTATACACCATGTGTGTCTTTCTGTTTCTGGGATACCTCACTCAGGATGATCTTTTCTAGTTCCCACCATTTGCCTGCAAATTTCAGGATTTCCTTGTTTTTAATTGCTGAGTAGCATTCCATTGTGTAAATGTACCACAATTCTTGTATCCATTCCTTTATTGAGGGACATCTGGGTTCTTTCCAGGTTCTGGCTATTATGAATAAAGCTGCTATGAATATGGTTGAACAAATGTCCTTGTATACTTGAGCATATTTTGGATATATGCCTAGGAGTGATATAGCTGGATCTTGAGATAGCACTATTCCTAATTGTGTGAGAAAGTGTCAGATTGATTTCCAAAATGGTTGTACAACTTTACATTCCCACCAGCAATGGAGGAGGGTTCCCCTTTCTCCACATCCTCTCCAACATGTGTTGTCACTTGAGGTTTTGATGTTAGCCATTCTGATGGGTGTAAGGTGAAATCTCAGGGTCATTTTGATTTGCATATCACTGATGACTTAAGGACGTTGAGCATTTCTTTAAGTGTTTCTTTACATTCAGTATTCTACTGAGAATTCTGTTTAGCTTTGTACCCCATTTTTTAATTGGATTATTTGATTTGCTGCTGTTTAACTTCTTGAGTTCTTTATATATTCTGGATATTAGCCCTCTGCCAGATATAGGGTTGGTGAAATCCTTTCCCAATCTGTAGGCTGTTGTTTTGTTCTAAAATCTGTACATCTAAAGAAGCTAAGCAAGAAGGAGGACCCTGGGTAAGGTGCTCAATCCTCATTCAGAAAGGCAAATGGGATAGATATTGTAAGAGGGTAAAAACAAGGAACAAGAAAGGAGCCTACACAGAGGGCATCTGAAAGACTCAGCAGGGTTTTAACCAGATGCTGAGACTCATAGCCAAACTTTGGACAGAGTGCAGGGAATCTTATGAAAGAAGGGGGAGATAGAAAGAACTGGAGGGGACTAGAGCTCCACAAGGAGAACAACAGAACCAAAAAATATGGGCCCAGGGGTCTTTTCTGAAACTGATACTCCAACCAAGGACCATTCATGGAGATAATCTAGAACCCCTGCACAGATGTAGCCCACGGCAGCTCAGTCTGTAAGTGGGGTTACCTAGTAAAGGGAACAGAGACTGTTTCTGACATGAACTCAGTGACTGGCTCTTTGATCATCTCCCCCTGGTAGAGGGCAGTCTTACCAGGGCACAGGGAAGACAATGCAGACAGTTCTGATGAAACATGATAGGCAAGGGTCAGATGGAAAGGGAGGAGGACCTCCCTTATCAGTGGACTGGGGAAGGGACATGGGAGGAGAAAGGGGAGGGAGAGCAGGACTGGCAGAGGATGAGGGAGTGAGCTACAGCTGGGATACAAAGTGGATAAATTGTAATAAATTTAAAAAAGTTAAAAAATAAAATAAAAAATAAAGTCAAACAGATGTTAGATTTATTACATAAAAGTACATATGTATGAAATTTTCAAAAACTAATTTAATAATAATTTAAAACTACAAGTCAAAAATCAAAGACACCATATAAAACTTTACAAGCACACACATATATAATATGTATATTAAACATGCACACAATTTTTGACATTGTTCTCAAGACACACAGTAATTACCGTACAAAAATCAGTAGCTTTTTCTGTGTACAAAAGGCAAACATTTTGAGAAAGAATCCGGGAAACACCTTCAAGGTGTGCATGCGTTCTGTTGTAACAGTGGTGCAAAGGTTCTAGGAGTGACCAACGACAACTGAGGCTAAGAATCAAATACTAGATAAGTCATGTGCATAATAAAAAAACAATTATTGTTAATCTGTTAAATGGGCATAACAACAAAATGACTCTTTTTTATTTTTTATTAATTACACTTTATTCACTTTGTACCCCCCCCCCCGTAGCTCCCTCCCTCCTCCCCTCCCAACCCCTCCCTTCTTCTCTTTTCTCCATGCATGCCCTTCCCAAGTCCACTGATAGGGGAGGTCTTTCTTCCCTTCCTTCTGATCCTAGTCTATCAGGTCTCATCAGGAGTGGCTGCATTGTCTTCCTCTATGGCCTGGTAAGGCTGCTCCCCCCCAGGGGGAGGTGATCAAAGAGCAGGCCTATCAGTTCATGTCAGAGGCAGTCCCTCTTCCCATTACTATGTAACCCACTTGGACACTGAGCTGCCATGGGCCACATCTGTGCAGAGGTTCTAGGTTATCTCCATGCTTGGTTGGAGTATCAGTCTCAGGAAAGACCTGATTCTTAATGACATATTTCTATACCCATTTATTTGGTGCATTGCTGAACTCTCATCAGAGAAATTTCTTCTTACATAAAGATCCACAACTGGACATTATGCAGAGAGTGAGAGCCTTTGGAGACCCAACTCTAAATGGGATGTCTTTACTATATAGCTGTAACCACCACTGTTCATGAATCTATGCAAGAGAAAAGGAAGTTACAGTTATAAGAGACAGAGGTGGTGTATGGCTCCCAGAGAACAGCATTTTCCAGACACAGCAGGGCTGGAGTACTTATGATCTCACAGAGTTGGTGATAACATATGCACAAACTATACAAGCTCAAGCCAGGCAAAATGCCAGCCCAGAGAGGGGGAAATGGACAAAATGTTTCACCTGCAGCCAAGTTATCTGTAATCGGTATGTGCTGGGAGAGGAAAAATCTGTTTCTATCAATGGAGTGATAGTGGGTACATCAAGCACACGCCAAGGCAGGGCTTTTGTTCAGGCATAGTTGACTAGTATACAGCTCCAACTACTGTGTGTGCGCGCGTGGGTGTGCGTGTGCGTGTGCATGTGTGCATGTATGTGTGCTCAATGCATGTGCATACCTCTTTGTTTTGCTTCTACATTTAAGGAGAAAGAACATGAAGTTTCTGAACAGGGAGTATAGTATTTGGGAAAAGTTGGTGGATCAAAAAGAATATAAACAAGACATATTGTATGAAATTCTCATATTAGTTGATTGTTTCGACATTTACTTTTACTTTATGGTCTTTTACTGAGGAAGAGAAAGGAAAAACCCATCTATCTGTTATTTTAAAATACATCTTAGTTTGAGAGACAGATACTAACTTAAAGTAAAAGACTGAACAAAAGTACTCAATTCAAAAATTATCATGATACAATCGGGAGTTGCTACCCTAATATCTCATAAAAAAGACTTCAACTTAAAATTTGCCAGAAGAGATGGATCAATAAGGAAAGCACAATAAGACAGTGATTTAATTATGCAAAGAAGTCAAACTATTCCTGTTTGCAAATGACATGATGTATAATAAGCGATTTCAAAAGTTGTACTGGAACCCTTCTAGAAATGATAAACAAATTCAGCAGTGTAGCAGGACACAGCATAAACTCGCACAGACCAACAAGTGTACAGAGGAAGAGATCACGGATACACTCTTACTCACAATAGCCTCAAAAAAATGTCTAAGAATAAGCCTAACCAGGTAGGTGAAGGATATTTAAAATGAAAACTTTAACTCTCTGAAGAAAGAGGTAAAGAAAATAGAAAGACAACTCATGCTCATGATTTGGTAGAAAACTGTGAAAATTAACATTCTTCCAAAAGTTGTTTACATATTCAAAGAAATCCCAATCAAATTACCTATTTCTTTACAGAAATATAAAATGAAATTCATATGGATCCCAAAAGGCCTCAGATAGCAAAAAACAATCCCGATCAAAGAAGAACAATCCTAAAGGAATTACCATTGCAGATCTCAAGACAAATTACCAAGCTATAGTAATAAAACTAATATGTGTCTGGCACAAGATAGACATGTAGAACAGTGGAAGAAAATATGAGGGCTGAACATATGTACACAAATTGCAGCCACTAATAATTCAACCAAGATGCTAAAACCATAAGCTGGAGAAAAGAAAGTACCTTCAACAAATCAAGCTGGGAAAACTGGATGTACACACGAAGAAGCATAAAATTAGACCTATTGACCACCTTGCTCCATAACTGACTACAAATAGATCAAAAACTTAAACATGTTAATCCTGGAATTACTAGAAGAAAACATATACAGTTTCTTAAGTTTAAGAGGAGTCATTTTGAGTAGGACTTCATTGCAGAAGATAGGAAGGAAAAATCATGAGCGACATGGAAATAAGCAGTTTAAGATTATGTCTCAGCCTTTAAAAAGATTTGTATTGCTCTACAGAGGCTTTTTAGTTTCGTGAGGTCCCATTTATTGACTGTTGCTCTTAGAGCCTGTGCTGTGGAAGTTGTCTCCTGTACCAATGAGTTCAAGGGTATTCCCCACTTTTTCTTCTAACCGATTTAATGTGTCTGGTTTTATGTTAAGGTCTTTGATCCACTTGGACTTTAGTTTTGTGCAGGGTGACAAGTATGGATATATTGGCATTTTTCTACATGTAGGCATCCAGTTAGACTGGCACCATTTGTTGAAGATGCTATCTTTTTTCATTGTATGGTTTTGGCATGTTTGTAAAAAATCAGGTGTCCATAAGTGTGTGGGTTTATTTCCGGGTCCTCTATTTGGTTCCATTGCTCCACCATTCTGTTTCTATGCCAGTACCATGCAGTTTTTATTACTGTTGCTCTATAGTACAGCTTGAGATCAGGGATGGAGATACCTCCAAAAGATCTTTTTTCAGACAGGCAAGATGGCGGCGCCGGGAGGACTCTCATTCTGAGCAGCAGCACAGCAGGATCAGCACAGTGACCAGCAATCAGAACTCGCAGCCATAAAACACAGTCATTGTGTTTCCCAGGTGAGAGGATACCCCACGGTGGGGCATTCAATCAGCTTTTAACTCACCTGGCTAAACCGCGGAAGAGATCCCAGTTCTGCCAGACGCTTGGCTGCCAACCGCCAGCCCCAGCCCCAGACCAGAGCCACAAGCCAGTGTCTCTGGTCACGGTCCCAGACTGAACCGTGTGCACCACACTATCAGAGACTGGAATTTTCAATCGAGAGATAACCCCAGGGTACAGGAAACGATTGGGACCAGCCTTAGGTCACCCAGACATCCCCTGGAAAAGACTTGGGCAGGTTCCACGGGCACCCCAGGAGCCAGCCCGGAGCCAGAGCCGGGGACCCAGGTTCCGGCACAGAGCCCTGCCTGCCTGCGCGCCTGATTCACTGCTGGAGATAGAAACAGCAGGTCTGATCTCAGAGCACTCAGCTCCCCCCCAACCTGAAAAGGTCCCCGGAAAATTACCCAGCTTAGGGAGGCACTCAGGCTCCCAAAAGCCACAAAGGCAGACACAGGCAGTTTCTGCGCACCAGACAGCTGGCAGAGACTGAGCCGCCATCACACAGCTGTGCTCCAGGCACAGGCAGTTTCTGCGGCCAGCCAGCTGGCGGACACTGAGCAGTGTGCACCAGGGCAAAAAAAGACACTGGGAGTCCGTGTCTCCAGAGAATCCACGGGGAAGGAAGGAAACTACTGACCTAAATCACCCAATCCTTCCCTAGAAAAAGTCTAGCAGTCTAGTGGGGCCGAGGCGCCAGCACTCAGCTGTGCTCCAGACACAGGCACAAACAGTTGAGGCGCGCCTGATGTCCAACTGGGGCACAGCAGCTGATCATTAAATTTACAACAAGAAACCCAGAAACAGGGCAGCTGCCCTCAGGACTTCCCTGGGTGAGAGGAGAACCCTCTCGACTAACAAAGACCACAGTTACCACTCAGGTCTATATCCCTGAGGTGAGCAACTCCTGAAAAAACACCAGCCATCCAGGGACTATACCCAAAAAGCTGAGAAGACATCCTTCAGGAAAAACCAGCTTTCTGCAAAGGGGATTCTCTCCACCACAGGATCCCCAGGAACCACCAGAAAATAACCCCAAACACCTAAGATAACACAATGGGTAGAGGCCAGCGTAAAAGCTCAAGCAACAAAAGACACAGCAATATGGCATCTCCAGAACCCAGTTACCCAGGGGCAAGTAGCCCTGGACACCCCAGCATAACTGAAATCCAAGAAGATGACCTAACAAGTATGCTCATGAAGATGATAACAGAGGAAACAAATAAGATTCGTAAAGACATAGAGGAAGATAAACTCAAACAGAATATTGCCATCCGTAAAGAAATAGAGGAAGCTGCAGCCAAACAGTTTATGGCCTTTAGAAAGGAAATGCTTAAAACACTGAATGAAATGATAGAAACAGAGTTGAAGGAACTAAAAGAAAAACAGGAAAGTATAATCAGACAGGTGAAGGAAGTAAACAAAACAACTCAAAACCTGAAGATAGAATTGGAAAAATTAAAGAAAACACAAATGGAAGAAATAATGGAAAGGAAGAATCTAGGAAAGAAAACAGGAACTACAGAGGTAAGCATAACCAACAGACTGCAAGAGATGGAAGAAAGAATCTCAGGTGTAGAAGATACAATGGAAGAAATCGATGTATCTGTCAAAGAAAATGTTAAATCCGAAAAATTCCTGACACAGACCGTCCAAGAAATGCAAGACAATATGAAAAGACAAAACCTAAGAATAATAGGTATAGAGGAAAAAGAAGACTCCCTTCTCCAAGGCCCAGAAAATATTTTCAACAAAATCATTGAAGAAAATTTCCCCAAGCTAAAGGAGAGGCCAATTAGAATACATGAGGCCTACAGAACACCCAACAAATTTGACCAGAAAAGAAAATCCTCCCGCCACATAATAATCAAAACAGTAAGTATACAGAACAAAGAAAAAATACTAAAAGCTGCAAGGGAAAAAGGCCAAGTAACATATAATGGCAAACCCATTAGAATCACACCTGACTTTTCAACAGAGACTATGAAAGCCAGAAGGGCCTGGACGGATATCATGCAGACCCTAAGAGAACACAGATGTCAGCCAAGGCTTCTATACCCCGCAAAACTCTCAGTCCTCATAGATGGAGAAAACAAGATATTCAATGACAAAAACAAATTTCAACAATACCTACAAACAAATCCAGCATTACAGAAGACACTGGAAGGGAAAATACAACCCAAGAAAGCTAGCTACATTCAAGAAAACACAGGAAATAAATAACCTCACTTCAGTAAAACAAAAAGCAACCAAGCACACAACCTGATGACCACAGCCAACATCAAAATCAAGAGATCTAACAGTCACTGGTCATTAATCTCTCCCAACATCAATGGACTCAACTCTCCAATAAAAAGACACAGATTAACAGAATGGATACGTAAACAAAAACCAGCAATCTGTTGCATACAAGAAACACACCTAAGACACAAAGATAGACATTACCTGAGGGTAAAGGGTTGGAAGATGACTTTCCAAGCAAACAGACCCAAGAAGCAAGCAGGAGTAGCCATTCTAATATCTGATAAAATGGACTTTCAACCAAAATTAATCAAAAGAGATGGGGAAGGACACTTCATACTCATCAAGGGAAAATTCCACCAGGAAGACATCACAATCCTGAACATCTATGCCCCAAATACAAGGGCACCCAAATTTGTGAAAGAAACATTGATAAAATTTAAAGCACATATAGATCCCCACACATTAATAGTGGGAGACTTCAACACCCCACTCTCAACAAAGGACAGGTCAACAAAACAGAAATTAAACAAAGAAACAATGTCTCTGACAGAGGTCATGAATCAAATGGACCTAACAGACATTTACAGAACTTTACACCCAAACACAAAAAAATTTACCTTCTTCTGAGCACCTCATGGAACCTTCTCCAAAATAGACCATATAGTGGGTCACAAAGCAAGCCTCAACAGATACAAGAAGATTGAAATAATCCCATGTATCTTGTCTGATCACCATGGAATAAAGCTGGACCTCAACAATAACAGAAATAACAAAAATCCTACACACACATGGAAACTGAACAACTTGTTACTAAATGACAACTGGGTCAGGGAAGAAATAAAGAAAGAAATTAAAGTCTTTCTAGAAATCAATGAAAATGAAGACACAACATACCCGAACTTGTGGGACACAGTGAAAGCAGTGCTAAGAGGAAAGTTCATAGCACTAAGTGCCTTCAAGAAGAAATTCGAGACGGCTCATTCAAGCACCCTAATGGCTCACTTAAAAACCCTAGAAAAAGAAGAAGCAGACACACCAAGAAGGAGTAGACGGCTAGAAATAATCAAACTCAGGGCTGAAATCAATCAATTGGAAACAAATAAAACAACTCAAAGAATCAATGAAACCAAGAGCTGGTTCTTTGAAAAATCAACAAGATCGACAAACCCTTAGCCAGGCTAACTAAAAGGCAGAGAGACACCACCCAAATCAACAAAATCAGAAATGAAAAGGGGGATATAACTACAGACACTGAGGAAATCCAAACAATCATTAGGACTTACTTCAAAAGTTTATATACCAGAAAATTTGAAAATCTAAATGAAATGGACAATTTTCTTGATCGATTTGACTTACCAAAGCTGAATCAGGACCAGGTAAGTCAATTAAATAGTCCTATATCCCCCAAAGAAATAGAAGTGGTCATCAAAAGTCTCCCATCCAAATAAAGCCCAGGACCAGATGGCTTCAGTGCAGAATTCTACCAGACCTTCAAAGAAGAGCTAACACCAATTCTCTTCAAACTATTCCACAAAATAGAAACAGAAGGAATATTACCAAATTCATTCTATGAAGCCACGGTCACGTTGGTACCTAAACCTCACAAAGACTCAACAAAGAAAGAGAATTTCAGGCCAATCTCCCTTATGAACATTGATGCAAAAATACTTAATAAAATACTTGCAAACCGAATCCAAGAACACATCAAAGATATTATCCACTATGACCAAGTAGGCTTCATCCCAGGTATGCAGGGTGGTTCAATATATGGAAATCCATCAATGTGATCCACCATATTAACAAACTGAAAGAAAAAAACCACACGATAATCTCCCTAGATGCTGAAAAAGCCTTTGACAAAATCCAATATCCATTCATGTTCAAAGTATTGGAGAGATCAGCGATACAAGGTACATATATAAACATAGTAAAGGCAATAGACAGCAAACCTATAGCCAACATCAAACTGAACGGACAGAAACTTAAAGCAATCCCACTGAAATCAGGGACAAGACAAGGCTGCCCACTCTCTCCATATCTCTTCAACATAGTGCTGGAAGTCCTTGCTAGAGCAATAAGACAGTTGAAGGAGATCAAGGGGATACAAATTGGAAAGGAAGAAGTCAAATTATCACTATTTGCAGATGATATGATAGTATACGTGAGTGACCCCAAAATCTCTACCAGGGAACTCCTACAGCTGATGAACATCTTCAGCAAAGTGGCCGGATACAAAATTAACTCAAAAAAATCAGAAGCCCTCCTGTATACAAAAGACAAAAGGGCTGAGAAAGAAATTAGGGAAACAACACCCTTCACAATAGCCACAAATGACATAAGGTACCTCGGAGTAACCCTAACCAAGGAAGTCAAAGACTTGTATGAAAAAAATTTCAAATCTCTGAAGAAAGAATTAGAAGAAGATATGAGAAGATGGAAAGATCTCCCATGCTCATGGCTTGGCAAGATTAACATAGTAAAAATGGCCATCTTACCAAAAGCAATCTACAGATTCACTGCAATGCCCATCAAATTACCAACACAATTCTTTACAGACCTGGAAAGAAAAATTCTCAACTTCATCTGGAATAACAAGAAACCCAGAATTGCTAAAACAATCCTCTACAATAAAAGATCTTCCGGAGGTATCTCCATCCCTGATCTTAATTAAGTTGCACTATAGAGCAACAGTTTTAAAAACTGCATGGTACTGGCATAGAAACAGAATGGTGGATCAATGGAACCGAACAGAGGACCCAGAAATAAACCCACACACTTATGGACACCTGATCTTTGACAAAGATGCCAAAACCATACAATGGAAAAAAGATAGCATCTTCAACAAATGGTGCTGGTCTAACTGGATGTCTACATGTAGAAAAATGAAAATAGATCCATACTTGTCACCCTGCACAAAACTGAAGTCCAAGTGGATCAAAGACCTCAACATAAAACCAGACACATTAAATCGGCTAGAAAAAAAAGTGGGAAACACCCTAGGACTCATTGGTACAGGGGAAAACTTCCTGAACAGAACACCAACAGCACAGGCTCTAAGAGCAACAGTCAATAAATGGGACCTCATGAAACTGAAAAGCTTCTGTAAAGCAAAGGACACCGTCATCAAAACAAAGCGACCACCTACAGATTGGGAAGAATCTTCACCAACCCTTTATCTGACAGAGGACTCATATCCAGTATATATAAAGAACTAAAGAAGCTGAAAAGCACCAAGCCAAGTAATCCACTTAAAAAATGGGGAACAGAGCTAAACAGAGAATTCTCTGTAGAGGAATACCGAATGGCAGAGAAGCACTTAAAGAAATGCTCAATCTCACTAGCCATTAGGGAAATGCAAATCAAAACAACCCTGAGATTTCACCTTACACCCATGAGAATGGCCAAGATCAAAAACTCAAGTGACAACACATGCTGGAGAGGTTGTGGAGAAAGGGGAACCCTTCTCCACTGCTGGTGGGAATGTAAACTTGTACAACCACTCTGGAAATCAATCTGGCGCTTTCTCAGACAACTAGGAATAGCGCTTCCTCAAGATCCAGCCATACCACTACTGGGCATATATCCAAAAGAGGCTCAAGTACACAAAAAGGACATTTGCTCAACCATATTTGTAGCAGCTTTATTTGTAATAGCCAGAAGCTGGAAAAAACCCAGATGCCCCTCAACTGAAGAATGGATGCAGAAATTGTGGTACATCTAAACAATGGAATATTACTCAGCAATGAAAAATAAGGAAATCATGAAATTCGCAGGTAAATGGTGGGATCTGGAAAGGATCATCCTGAGTGAGTTGTCCTAGAAGCAAAAAGACACACATGGTATATACTCACTCATATAGACATACAACATAGGACAAACCCACTAAAACCTGTGCATCTAAAGAAACTAAGCAAGAGAGAGGATCCTAACTAAAATGTCCAATCCCCATCCGGAAAGGCAAAGAGGATGGACATCAGAAGAAGAAGAAAACAGGAAACAACCTAGGAACCTACCACAGAGGGCCTCTGAAAGCCTCTGCCCTTCAGACTATCAAAGCAGATGCTGAGCCTGATGGGCAACTGTTGGGCAGAGTGAATGGAATTTTAGGTAAGAACTGGGAAATAGTTAAGAGCTGGAGAGGACAGGGTCTCCACAAGGAGAGCAACAGAACAAGAAAATTTGAACACAGGGAACTTCCCAGAGACTCATTCTCCAACCAAGGACTATTCACGGAGATAACCCACAACCCCTGCACAGATGTAGCCCAGGGCAGTTCAGAGTCCAATTGGGTTACATAGTAATGTGAAGAGGGACTGCCTCTGACATAATCTGATTGGCCTGCTCTTTGATCACCTCCCTCTGGGGGGGAGCAGCCTTACCAGGCCATAGTAGAGGACAATGCAGCCACTTTTGATGTGAACTGACAGACTAAGATCAGAAAGGAGAGGAGAACCTCCCCTATTAGTGGACTTGGGGAGTGGCATGCAAGCAGAGGGAGGAGGGAGGGTGGGATTGGGAGGGGAGGAGGGAGGGGCTCATGGGGGGATGCAGAATGAATAAAGTGTAATTGATGAAAAATTTTTAAAAAAAGGGAAAAAATAATTTAAGAACCTTAAATGACTTTCAAAAGTAGAGGAAAACATGGAGTTAGTCAATTGGCATGGAGCACGTCTCGCCCCTGGGGGCAATGGTCTCCTGAACCTACAGACCTCGGACACCACCACTGCTAGTTCTAGAACTGACGCAGGATGTTCCAACGAGGGGGTTAAGGCTTCTCATAATATTTCCTATAAGCCCACCCCTGTTTGTCTATATCCCCCATTTTTATTCATTATTAGCCAGATAGAGCCAAGTAATTGTGGTAATGATACTTGCTTTTTTGCCCAATGCTGGAATGCTAGTAAATTTAGGTATGCCCTGGTTACTCGCATGCCTCACTGCGTGCCTGTGCCCATTGATGCCCCTCACGCTATGACTCTCTTCAGACAGAAAAGGGATCTTGGAACTACAGCCACCATTGTTACTACCATCTCATTGGCGGCTGTTGGAGCTACCACCAGGGCATTAGCCATGAGTCATACTGGGCAGACTGCTCAGACCCTGAATAATCATTTAGCCAATGTAGCTCATGCCTTAGTTGTACAAAAAGGAATTAATGCTCAACTAAAAGGAAGCTTGATGGTGTTCAATCAGAGGAGTGACCTCGTGCAGGAGCAAATTGATACCCTATGGCAAATCGCTCAACTTGGCTGTCAATGAAAATATGCTGGACTTTGAGTCACTAGCATATAACACGAGAATTTTCCCTGTGCTGCAAATCTGTCTAAACAATTGTCGAGCTATATTTTAGGTAATTGGACTGGAGAATTCGATACTACGATGGAGCAGCTGAGAGTGGCCATTGTCACAGTAAATTCTACCAGAGTGGACGCAGGACTAGCCACAGGATTATCATCATGGATTGCTGCAGCCATGAATCATCTGAAGGAATGGGCAGGCATGGGAGCATTAGAAGGCCTTCTGGTGTTGGTCTCCTTGGTTTGCCTGTGGTATATATGCAAGATTAGAGTCTCACAACAGTGTGATGCAGCCATGATCATTCAGGCCTTTACAGCCATTGAAGCAGGACATTCTCCCCAAGCATGGTTGGATACCATAAAAAGCTAAAATGTTACACTCAGGATGCGAGCTAAGCACTGCACTCAGGGTCAGCCGCTTTCGACCTAGAGAAGAGCATGTCTGATTGTATGTGGGTTGATGCCCCTGGTCTCGCCTCTGAGAAAAAGGTATCTGACGGGTCTGATGCTCTTTGGGTGGATGACACCTAAATGAACATCGGTACAAAGTCCCAATTTATTTCTAATATCAGAGATCAGACCTCTACTCTTGCCTGATGCGTCTAAAACAAAAAGGGGGAACTGTAGAGAGCTGCGGAATGCTGTGCCTCAAAGATGGAGCTGGTTTCTGCCTTCCACCTTCCCGATGGTGAGTGCTCTTTGTCACGAACAATTACACATTTGGCTAAGGCTGAGGATCTGGCTTGCTTCCATGTATGTGGACCTATCTGCATTGCCCACGTGGCACGCCTGGGTTGGCTACCCAGAGGCTATTTAAGCTGTGGGCTGGCTTTCCCCAGGGTCCGAGGATTGTTCAAGGTTCCTGAATAAACTGCATTGAAAAAAAAAAAAAGAAAAAAAAAGATCTTTTTTCATAGAGGATTGTTTTAGCAATTCTGGGTTTCTTGTTATTCCATATGAAGTTGAGAATTTTTCTTTTAAGGTCTGTAAAGAATTGTGTTGGTGTTTTGATGGAAATTGCATTGAATCTGTAGATTGCTTTTGGTAAGATGGCCAAAGACACTGTCATCCAAACAAAATGAATGCCTATAGATTGGGAAAGAATTTTCACCAACCCTCTATCTGACAGAGGGCTAATATTATCCAGTATAGATAAAGAACTAAAAAAAAAAAAAAAAAGAACTAAAGAAGTTGAAAAGCAGCAAATCAAGTAATCCAATTAAAAAACAGGGAACAAAGCTAAACAGAGAATTCTCTGTAGAGGAATATCGAATGGCAGAGAAACACTTAAAGAAATGCTCAGCCTCATTAGCCATCAGGGAATTGCAAAGCAAAATGAGCCTGAGATTTCACCTTACACCCATCAGAATGGCCAAGATCAAAAACTCAAGTGACAACATATGCTGGAGAGGTTGTGGAGGAAGTGGTACCAAACTTGTATAACCATTTATTTTGGATATCAATCTGGCGCTTTCTCAAACAACTAGGAATAGCGCTTCCTCAAAATCCAGCCATACCACTCCTAGGCATATATCCAAAAGAGGCTCAAGTACACAATAAGGACCATGTTTATAGCAGCTTTATTTGTAATAGCCAGAAGCTGGAAACAACCCAGATGCCCCTCAGTTGAGGAAGTGATACAGAGGTTGTGGCACATCTATACTATGGAATAACTCAGCAATAAAATAAATAAATAAATAAATAAATAAACAAAAACAAGGAAATAATGAAATTTGCAGGTAAATGGTGAGAACTGGAAAAAAATCATCCTGAGTGAGCTATCCCAGAAGCAGAAAGACATACACGGTATATACTCATTCATATAGACATATAATATAGGATAAACCTACTAAAATCTGTACACCTAAAGAAACTAATCTAGAGGGAGGACTCTGGCTAAAATGCTCAATCCCCACCCTGAAAAGCAAAGAGGATGGACATCGGAAGAAGAAGAAAAGAGGAAACAAGTTAGGAGCCTGCCACAGAGGGCCTCTGAAAGGCTCTGTCCTGCAGACTATCAAAGCAGAAGCTGAGACTTATAGCCAACTGTTGGGCAGAGTGCATGGAATCTTATGAAAGAACTTGGAAATAGTAAGATCTGGAGAGGATGGGAGCTCCACAAGGAGAGCAGCAGAACCAAAAAATTTGAACACTGGGGTCTTTCCAGAGACTCATACTCCAACCAAGTACCATGCATGGAGATAACCTAGAACCCCTGCACAGATGTAGTCCATGGCAGTTCAGTGTCCAAGTGGGTTCCATAGTAATGGGGACAGGGACTGTCTCTGACTTGAACTGATTGGCCTGCTCTTTGATCACCTGAGGGGGGAGCAGCCTTACCAGGCCACAGAAGATGACAATGCAGCCACTCCTGATGAGACCTGATAGACTAGGATCAGAAGGAAGGGGAGGAAGACCTCCCCTATCAGTGGACTTGGGGAGGGGCATGAGTGGAGAAGGGGGAGGGGAGGTAGAATTGGGAGGGGTGGAGGGAGGGGTTTATGGGGGGATACAAAGTAAACAAAGTGTAATTAATAAAAATTAAAATAAAAAAAGATTTGTATTGGATTCTTTGGTACCAGAGACAATCACAGTAGGGAAGGAGGAAGGGAAAGAAGAAGGTAGAGAAGCAGGGAAGGAAAGAGAGATAAAGAGAGGGAGAGACAGAGAGGGACAGAGAGAGACTGAGACAAAGACAGATGGAGAGAGACAGAGAGACAGGGAAGCAGAGATAGCTGGAGAGAAGTAGTAGGAGATAGGAAAAAAGGCTTTACAATGACTTCTGGTCACTTCAGTCAAGAAAGAATTGGCACTAGGCTGGCCTCGGGAAGGTCTTCAGGAAGTCTGACTCTTCCAGGAATGGATGCTGGGAGGGGAGGAGTCATTGTCTTTAGTGGCACACCCACAGGTGAGCCCACCTGGCTACCAACAATCACACCAGCCAAAATTCCAGCAAGAGATATGAACTAAATTTTTACATAGGTTGTGGGAAAGTTACAGCTCATTCACTAAATTGATGGATGAGATATTAAAAGGTTACCTGGTTAGCTTGTTCTTGTATTTATTTTCTTTCTTTCTTCCTTCCTCCAGTCTGTATTTCAATGTCTGATTTAAGTCAATATTCTTCTTTAATTCTTCCTTAACATTTTCAGAATTGACAAAATTCAGAAAAATATTTTCAGAAATGTGGAGAGCTTTTTTTTATTTCTTAGAAATATTACTTCTAAGTTTATAAACAATATCTGTTTAGATGGGTTCACAAACACATTTTAAGCCTGCTACAACTAAGTACAGACTTCAAAATAATCACCATACTTAAGACATATCAAACTGACTTACTTTCTTCATTATTAACTATTCTGAAATTTTATTTATAGGATTTTGTACGTAAAAATATGTAAAAACCCTTTTCCTCTCTTTGGGTGCTAACTTTTAGGGTGACCCTAATTATTCTTCAGTACATGACTTCATCTACAAATAATTTTTATCATTGATTATCTTCAGGTATTGCGTCTACTTTTTTAATCCTATCTTTGCTATTAAAATTTCCAGGTCATGAAGCACATTTTATTTTAAGCCTTCATTCCTCGGCACTTCTTGGAAGCAGTCATGAAGAGTGACCAGCTTTACCTCTTGCTCTTCAAGCAGGCCTGTCTTCCAAACCAGTAAATTACCCCTGCCCTGTCCACTTTTCCTCACAGGAAATTTCCCTCAGAATTCCTTACATCTTAAATGTTTAATACTAAATGCTCAGCACATCTATCCAGAGTCTCTTAACTCATGTCCATGATAAATCAATGTCTTCCTTTTCATTCACTGCTTGCAGACTGTACTTAGGGTGGATTGCTTCTGAACATTATTAGACATCTCATGTTCTTTGTATAATGACAATCCTGGTTGTCAACTTGACATAGTTGGGAAGAGAGACCTTCACTTGATGAATTGTCTCCATCTGATTGGCCTATGGTCTGTGTGGGGGACACTGTATTTACTGCTATTTGATGTGCTATGGCTCAGTCTACTATGGATAGTCTTATTCCTAGGCAGATCTACTGGGACTGTAATAAAAGTAACAGAACATGAACCTATGTGCAAGGTACTAAACTCCTCTGTCATATCTGCCTCAGTTCCTGCCTGCAGGTTCCTGCCCCAGCTGGTTTGAAATGCAGGTCTGCTTGAAAAAGCAGTCAGAGATGGGATATAGCATGTAAGCTATAATAACTTCTTTCCTCCTCGGTTGTTTTGGTCATGATGTTTATTCCAGGAACAGAAGGAAAATTAGAACACTTGACATGAATGGTTTTCTAGTTTCTAGGGTAGCAATTATCCCTTTAAGATATTTCACACCACACTTTTTCTTGTTTTCCACTTATAATAAAATATTTTTACATGCAAGTCAGTCTCATTTGCTTCAATTTCTTTTGGGTAATTTCCTTTCATATATATATATATATGGAAATCTTGTCCTGAGGTTTCTTTCCAATAGAGTTTTCCAAAATGACATTTTTCTACTTGTCTATATTGTTTAAAGCTTCAGTCAACTAAAGCTATCTAACTCTTCACCTTCAAATTATAGACATCAAGTATCTTGGACCAGGTAAAGTCTGTCATGAGAACCATGATTTAAGACCACTGGACTAAAAACTCTTATTAAACTTTTGACTCATTTAACAAGGTTAATAGTTCTGTACCACATTCGTAAATCATCCCTCGACAACCAAACTTAAAAATCTAATTTTAAACTAAGTTTAACATGGTAGTATTAATGTGGTTTTTTTTTTACTTTTTGAGACATGGTTACTGTTTGTAGCCTGGGGTGTTCTGGACTGGTTTTGTAGACCAGGCTGGCCTTGAACTCACCAGGATCTACCTGCCTCTGATTCCCCAAGTGCTGGGACTACAGGTGTGCACAACTGTGTCTGACCCAATGTACTTTTTTTTTGGTTGTTGTTGTTCAGATATTTTTTTTTAAGACAACAATAAAGATGATTTATTGTACATGAGTTATACTTGGCCACAGTGAGAACAGGACTACTCCAGAATGCCACACGTACAGGCAGAGGACCGATAGGGACTGTTTTGGTCGGAAGAAAGTCTCTCAGATGGTCCTAGTGAGGAGATGCTGAAGTTCCAGGTCCACTGAGACTTATTACCAACAGTAGAATACCGTCCAACAACTTGTACCAGCATCCTGGCCTTCAGCAATCCTTACTTCTGCTCCTTCAGCCTTCTTGGGTGCACAAGCTAATTTACTTGCACCTCTGTTTCATCTTCTTTCTCTTGCACATTTGCTGCTTCTTGCACTTTGCTCTTGTGGAGAAGGAGTTTCAGGACAAGAGCTATATATAATTTTTTTTTCTTTTTAGGAAAGCCTTGGAGTTTTCCCATAGTGGGTGCAAGGTGATCCCCAAGAGAGTCAGCTCAGCTGTTCAGCTCTCAACCACTTCTGTTAAAGATGCATTATCTCACCTTTGCTTTGTGCTTGATTCTTTGTCACTCCAGGGCATTGATGTCTAATCAGCACTTTTGCCCTTTCTAAGCTTTACTCAGAGTCATTTGCAATAGCTGTGATGTATGACCCCAGGTCCAGGGGATACTTACAAATATGCACATGTTGTTTAGATCTTAATACATTTCTAGCTGACATTTTTATAGATAGTGACTCCTAGCACTCTTTTCTTACCAACATATTATTTCAGACTCATGAAAACAAGTTTCCTGTTAATAAAATGACACCAATTTTTCCAAAATATAAGAAAAAAAGTAGTAAAGGGATTTTAGTTCAGTATTATGGCTACTCTGGCTGGAATGCATACATGCCCTTAGTACAAACCTTTAATCTCCCCGGTTAAAATACAGACATCCCCTTAGTACTCACCTTTAATCCAAAACAATGAAGGTCAAGTTAGTTTTTAGAAGGAAGCACCCATGATTGAAAGTGATATCTAATTGAGTGACAGACAAAGTAATTAATCAGAGAAGGGTTTGACAGGACAGGCTATGACCAACTCTCATGAGAAAAGAGAGGAAAGGGAACCTACTTAGGGGAGTAGCACAGAGAATGTGAGAGAGGAGACAGTTTGACCAGGAGAATTTTATGGAGATAGGTTGAAGACAGAACAAGCTAGACACAGGTGAAGACAGAATAAGCCAAAGAATGAGAAGGAGCCAGAAGATTAGAACAGATTGATAGAGTTAGTTTGAGGTCAAGAGAGAAGAAAGATTGAATCAGTCACCTTGGAGAGAAGTTTGAGCCAGAACAGCTGAATTGAAAGGCCAGTAAGTGTTCAGAAATAATAAGAAAGGATTAAGTTTATTCTGAGTAGGTCTCAGAGGCTGAAAACATTCTAGGCCTAGACTAGATTGTATAGAGGCTAGAAGCTTCCAGGACTAGGCCTAGATTAGCAGATGGAGGCTGTAAACCTCCAGGATGACAATTACAGAGACAAATAAAAGCTAATTTTACAAAAAGTTTTCAGTATCTTTGCACCTATTATGAAGATCAGTAAGTTAAAAATATCTGCTTCCCTTGAAAGGTGGATCTGTCTAACATAATTGCAGAAGCTGTGGTCTATGGAAACCAGATCTAAAGAATGGCTATATTACTGCTCCAATTTTGTGTTTACAATGCAGTCTTCTAATCTCAGTTTCTATAAAAGAAACTATAAACAGAAGGTGAACTGTGTAAAGTTTGGTGAACAGTTAGGTAGTTTTTGTTGCCCAGGCTCATGAGTCGTTGCCACCCAATCATCAAGTCTGTGGACTGAGATGACACAGGTAAGGATTTAATGAGACACACACTGCTGACAAGCAGAAGGAGCACAAATGCTGAGAATATATTTTATAGTTGACAGATTGCCTAAAATGGTGTCATTACTACTTCCAGACAAAGAGAAATTACTTTTCAGTAATGCTGAAATGAAAAATATTAACAAATGTATACTCACTGAATTTCTCTGAAGCCGTTCAATTTTCCCTGGTTTCTGTCTTACTGTATTTCTTAAATTTGGATTTTCACATATAATCCTAAAAGACACATTTAAAAGTAATTCTCATTTCCAAAACATTTAAATATCACATAATTTCAGAAGAAATATTTGAGGAATTAATTACATAAACTCTCTATATTTTGAAAAACTAATTGTATGGAAACTGTCTTTTTCCTAGTTGCATTTTGTGGAAACCATACAAAATGAATAGGTCTTGTGAACAAATATGCATTTCAATGCTTTTTGTCATTGTGATGCTTGTATCCAGGCATATATGATGTATATATATTTCAACTCAATTCTATCCATCTTCTTAATTATACCTCTCATTTAACTGACAGTAGGGTTTTTCACTACTTTCACAACGTGTACTTATAATTCTATAAACTTCCCTGCTTTCTGTTGTATACTCAGGTTGTCTCCCCTGGTGCTTTAAGCTATCTGTAATTATAGTTGATCACTCATCCTATCAGTTTACAACACAGTCTCTATGTGTGCATGCCATGCTCCTTGTCAACAAAACTAATATGGGAAGTCAACTGTCCCATCTTCCTGTTGCCACAGACAGAACAGCTCTGTCAGACTTTGCTTTCAATGACGGGCTGAAACATCCCTGAATGGAGTCAAAGTACATTTTTCTCTCTCAAGTTGTTCTGTCATATATTTTCATAGCAAAAGAGAAAGTAAATACCTAATAGAAAAAAAATGGACCAGATCATCATTGCACAATAAAACTGACCATGTGATTCTTGGGCTTTTAGCGGAATGTAGAAGAGTTGTAGCATGGACTGGCAATACGCCTGAATAAAACCAGGATGCCAGTAAAATGCAGAAAGTAAAGGCTGTGTTAATGTTGTCAAAGACAGAATAAACCACCAGGAAGCAACAAGAGGTTTTAAGCGCTTTTATTCTTTCAAGGTAACCAGCTATATGCTCTGAAAATGTGAGTGATGCTGAACTACAAAATAATGGATCAATTTATTTGCTGGAGGATTTTTACATGGAGCATAATATTCAGGTAGTTTCATGATTACTAATCACTAAAATAAAAGTCTGCAGCAAAAAGTAAATCATAGCACTGGAAACTGCAGTTTGATGAGAAATAGAATGTAAATGTGGTTAAAGTTTCAGAAAAGCAAGTTGAAGCAAGTGTTAACAATGTAGGAGAGATGCTGTGAACTTTCACTAGGATAACAGAAAAAGTACCTGTGCAGGAAGATCCACTCACCTACTGAAAGTCCTGTCTGTGAGTATTCTAATGAACTGAAAATGACTATGCCTGAAAATACAGAAGCTCCAGCATTGCTTTCTGGAAAAGGGCTACATGGAGAAGTGCTTTTCATATTGATCTGTACTGCAACCAGAAGACCATATATTTCTAGAACCACCAAGAAAACATGGCCTCACCTATGAAGCATTTGGATTTCAAGCATGTAAAATGCTAGAGATACCTCATCTTGAGACTGAAGAACAACAGTCCTGTGAAAACTATGTGTGGCCAGGAAATGCATAACCGATTACATTCCTCACCGTGGTCCTTTGAGCAGGTTATGTATAAAGCTCTGAAAGTGAAGCCGCATTTCCTAGAGAGAATTTCCAGTGTTTTGACAAACCATGGCTATAAGATATTTGCTGAGAAAAGCTGCAGGCACTGAGTGGAACAGTCTAGGGGGCATCCTATCTCATGGCATTGAGATAGGATGGCACTGAGATAAGATGGCATTGAGAGAGCATGGCATTGAGATAGCATGGCCAAGTCAGTCAGTGGCAGGTGGTGCCACCATGTGCCCCATGTGCTGACTATGATGCTATATGGTTCCCACGTTTGTTCTTCTGGGCTCCAGACTTGCTTTGGCTATAATCTTTCCTTGTTATTGTCCATTCCTGCCTTCAAGAATTAGATAGTTATGCTGTCCCTTGTCTATTAGAAGAATTTGTCTTCTTTATAGAGGCTCATAGCTAAAAATTTGGTGAGCTTCAGAATAGACTTTGTACTTGAGTATAATGTTCAAACTATGAAGTCTTTGGAACATGTTTGACAAACAGCACTACAAATCCTGGATGAATTATATATATATATATATATATATCCAGCTGAAGAAAACTGCCCTTTCATATTCTGTTTTTGGAATTTTGAATTTACACACATTTTATTCAGAACAATTTAAATATATTGATCAAATCCTTTATATAAAGTTTCTTTCCTCTAACCAGGTGATTCCGTATTGAAGAATTAAAAATAAATAGTCCAACATGAAGAAAATAATGTTCCTTGCAGGATAATTGTACTATAACTTATTTTTTTAAAGTTATGCTTACTATCTCACAAATATTAAGATTTCTATATAGTCATGAACATTGATTTGGAAGAACACACATTTGTGAAAATGATCATAGTCAGCTTGAATTATTACTTAGGTCATCTCATACTCCATGAACGGAGCAGTTTTCTCCAGTGGGTGTAGTATACACACCCTGTCGCCTCAACACCCAAGAGTGTGAGACCAGAATGTTGTTAATTTAAGCCCTGTCTAGGGTGAGATATGTCAAAAAATAAAACCTAGCCAGGCGTTGTGGTACCTTTAATTCTTAATAAGGTGGATCTCTTTGAGTTCAAGGCCTGCTTGCTCAACAAAGTAAGTTCCACAGTAGCCTGAGCTGCAAAATAGTAAGACCCTTTCTCCAAACACAACTCAATTAATTGATTAATTAAAAAATAAAACCTGCCCTTAGAGGCATTGCAGGTATGACTGCTGTGTCATATTGTGTCAGTAGGTGACAGAGAGAAGAGACTACTGTGTTACATGTGTGTCAGTAGATGGCAGAGAGGAGAGAAGCTATTTTTTTTCTAGTATTATTATTAATGATTACAATTTATATACTTTGTATCCCATCTGTAGCCCCCTACCTCATTTCCTCCCAGCCCACCCTCTCTCCTTCTTCCTCCCCTAAATCCCTCCCCTAGTCCACGGATAGGGTGGTCCTCCTCCCCTACTATCTGACCCTAGCCTATCAGGTCTCATCAGGACTGTCTGGATCCTGTTTCTTTGTGGCCTAGTTAGGCCACCTCACCAGGGGGAGGTCATGAAAGAGGAGGTAACTGAGTTCATGCCAGTGACTGCCCTTGCTCCCCTTACTAGCAAACCTTTAGCCAAACTAACTAAAAGGCAGAAAGACACTATCCAAATCAACAAAATCAGAAATGAAAAGGGGGACATAACAACAGACTCTGAGGAAATGCAAACAATCATTAGGTCTTACTTCGAAAGCCTATAAGGCCACAAAATTTGAAAATCTAAATGAAATAGACAATCTGTGGCTGGGATGGCTGGGGATGTCACAGGCCCTAGTGTGATTCTTTCACTAGAGAAATATAGTGTAACTGTCTTCTAAGCACTTAAGCTAATACTTATAGATTTGTCCATTCTCACTTCTGATCAGGAAAAAATAATGCAGCAGATGGTGGCTTTTACAGAAATAAACTGTCAAAATACAAAGAATATGTGACTGTGGAATGCTGAGCATGAAATAGAACATTTATATTATACCTTGAATGCTCAAGTCTCAGTAAAAATCAAACAAGAGAAAAGAAATGTCATAAGGGTTAGAGGTTGGGGATATTTCTGGATGTTAGAGAGCCATTGCTCTTAAGGACCGGTAGCAGCTGTGGTTGCTGGCACAAGATCTGCCCATGATCAAGCCAGGGAGCCCTGGCAGGGAGTGGGAAGGGGGAACGAGGCTCTGCCTTCTTCTGAGGCATTATTGGCATTTGATGGCTACTGAGGGAGAGTCAGTTTACTTCAGCGATGTGGAACACAGTAGGTTTGGCATGCACCAGTAGATGGCATTCTGGAGAACTAACTAATTGAACCCAGAGTTAAAGAAGGGGGAGGAGGTGGAGGAAGAAGGTGATGTAGAAGAAATAATGAAGTTCAAAGGGAATCTGGGATGAGGAGATGGAGCCAGTGGATATCTAAATACAAAGGACTGCTGCCAAGGGACAGATAATAATAATAGCCCAAATTTGATAAAATTTCTCCCCTGCAAAACTCTTCAAAGGTAAGTAAAATATGACAGAGAATTCTAGATGGTATCATTTAAAATTAACTGGTCAAATATGTCTTTAAAATTGGGATTCCATACCTCAAGTTAAACATTTCTCTCTGCAGTTGAGGATTCACAAACCCTGGATGTAATTGTGTTTCTTTTGATTCTAAAAGCTTCTTTTGTAGTAAACTAAGATGATTTTTAATTTTTTTATTGTTCTCAGAAAGCAGTTCAAATTTATGATTTTGAAGTTCCATTGTTTTTTTATATGAGAGAATTGCATACCAGATTATCAGAATGCTGTTAAGATCTGAAAAAAGATAAACACCTTAGGTGATAAATCAACACATATGAATATGTTGGCTTATGTTCAAAGTCTCTATATCATATTCCACAGGTATGTGCTCAGTCATGGTCACTGATGCTCTATTAACCATAGGTAGAAAATGGAAACAAGCTAAAACTCATTCAACTAATGACTGGAGAGGGTCAACATGGTACCAATACACAGTGAAATTCTATTAAGCTATTAATACAACTGAAGTCATAAAATTTGTGTATAGGTGAAAGGAACGAACAGTACATGCAGTGAGGTAAACTAGACTAGAAGGTTCCACACCGCATGTCCTCTCCTACTGGCATTTCAGGATCTTCAGGCGAGTGCATACAACATGAAGTAACTTCCAGAGGCAGGAAAGCCGAGAGGGTGTGGAGCTACAAGTTCTGAAGAAGGGGACAGTCAGATGTGCGTTCTATGAAAAGGGATATGGGGAAAGGAGGAGATGACTTTAACCAGGGATGGTGAGCAAAGTAACACACAGAAAAATAAGGAGAGATAAATAATTCATATATATGTAGAATAATTCATATATATAATTAATATATAATCAATTATAATTATATAATATATCATTTAATTATAATTATATACTTTAATATAATTATAATAGATAATATATACTTTATATAATTTAATTATAATTATATAATATATTATGCAATTCTATTATATAATATATAATAGTTATTATGTGTTATATATTATAATATTCTAAAAATAATATTATAAAAATGTTATATATTGGAGGGGCAAGATGGTGGCGCCGGGAGGACTCTCATTCTGAGCAGCAGCAGCAGGATCAGGATCAGCACAGTGACCAGTAATCAGAACTCGCGGCCATAAAACACAGTCATTGTGTTTCCCAGGTGAGAGAATACCCCACGGTGGGGGATTCAATCAGCTATACCACCGGGGCATTAGCCATGAGTCATACTGGGCAGACTGCTCAGACCCTGAATAATCATTTAGCCAATGTAGCTCATGCCTTAGTTGTACAAAAAGGAATTAATGCTCAACTAAAAGGAAGCTTGATGGTGTTCAATCAGAGGAGTGACCTCGTGCAGGAGCAAATTGATACCCTATGGCAAATCGCTCAACTTGGCTGTCAATGAAAATATGCTGGACTTTGAGTCACTAGCATATAACACGAGAATTTTTCCTGTGCTGCAAATCTGTCTAAACAATTGTCGAGCTATATTTTAGGTAATTGGACTGGAGAATTCGATACTACGATGGAGCAGCTGAGAGTGGCCATTGTCACAGTAAATTCTACCAGAGTGGACGCAGGACTAGCCACAGGATTATCATCATGGATTGCTGCAGCCATGAATCATCTGAAGAAATGGGCGGGCATGGGAGTGTTAGCAGGCCTTCTGGTGTTGGTCACCTTGGTTTGCCTGTGGTGTATATGCAAGATTAGAGTCTCACAACAGCGTAATGCAGCCATGACCATTCAGGCCTTTACAGCCATTGAAGCAGGACAGTCTTCCCAAGCATGGTTGGCTACCATAAAAAGCTAAAATGTTACGCTCAGGATGCGAGGCTAAGCATTGCACTCAGGGTCAGCCGCTTTCGACCCAGAGAAGAGCATGTCTGATTGCATGAGGGTTGATGCCCCAGGTCCCGCCTCTGAGAAAAAGGTATCTGAATGGTCTGATGCTCTTTGGGTGGATGACACCTAAATGAACATCGGTACAAAGTCCCAATTTATTTCTAATATCAGAGATCAGACCTCTACTCTTGCCTGATGCGTCTAAAACAAAAAGGGGGAACTGTAGAGCTGTGGAATGCTATGCCTTAAAGATGGAGCTGGTTTCCGCCTTCCACCTTCCCGATGGTGAGTGCTCTCTGTCAGGAACAATTCCACATTTGGCTAAGGCTGAGGATCTGGCTTGCTTCCATGTATGTGGACCTATCTGCATTGCCCACGTGGCACGCTGGGGTTGGCTACCCAGAGGCTATTTAAGCTGTGGGCTGGCTTTCCCCAGGGTCCGAGGATTGTTCAAGGTTCCTGAACAAACTGCATTGAAAAAAAAAAAAGATCCCAGAGGAGAAGTGAAAAGAATAAGGAGGAAAAGAAAATAAACAGGTCTAGATGTAGTCATTTTCTAAATACTGGATTTTGCTGGCATAAACATTTTGTGGGCTTTGTCGCTTGATAAAAATTTGAAAAGCATTAATACCACCATTAGTGAACTTGATTTTGAATGTGTATTATTTCTTTTGTGTGAGTGTGTGTGCATATATGAGCATAAGCATGCAAACATGTTCTTGTGTGTGTTTATATTGAACCCCAAAATTTATGTCAGGTTTCTCCATTGATCACACTTCACCTTATTTTTTGAGAAATTGTCTATCACTGAACCTGAAGCTTACTAATTTGTTTCAGTGGATAGGCCAATGAGCCCTCGGATCTTCCTGTCTGGTTCTCCTTAGAACTGAGATTATAGACACATGCTACCACAACAGGTAATTTTTATGTGGATTTTGGAGATTGAAGTTAGAACCCTGTGATTTCCCAAATTGCGTTTTTATAACTGCAACCCAATTTCTATGTTATTGTAATCTCTAATGTCTCAGCGCTATGTCAAAACCAGACTTGTGATTTTGAAACAATCTGAGCAACAAATGATGTGACTGAGAAGACAAATGGCTTCTATCAGGAAAATAAAAGTTAACTTATAAAAAAAAGTTATATATTTATTATAATTTATTATTATATAATATATTAGATATAATATAATAATATTTACATATTAATGATATAATAATGATTGTATATTATTATATAATAAATATTAATTTATAATATAAATTATTGATGTAAATTATTATTGTATAATTTATATTTATAATAATATATTATATATATATGGAGAGAGAGAGACAGAGAGATGTACCACATGTGGTGATAAGGCTTTTCCAACAGCCATAGACTAACAATAACGTAACAAATAGTGCCAGACATGGAAATATCACTTTGAGTTATTGCTCAGGAGAGTGCAAGAGACCCCTAAAACAACATAGGCTGTTAACATTGATGTTCTGTCTCCCAGAGACTGAAGGTTAGAACCCACTGAAGACTCAGAACGATGTGGAGAAAATGAGCTGGAGCTAATCCCAAAGTCTCCTTCCTGAGGACTAGCTCTGATAGTATCTGAACACCTCATGAGAAAAGCAATCAATAGTGCTACCTAGCTGTAAAGCCTGTGGAACGCAGCCTGCAGAGATAACCTCAATGAAGCAGTACAAGCACATTTATCTAGGGAGTAAGACAGCTGTGTGGTAAGACATCAGCCTGCTCAAGAAGATAGAATATATGACTGGAAATATAAACATGGCCAACTTCCCGTTTGGGTACAATGGTTATAGTCCTTTAAAAGAAAAGCTATTATTGCCAATTTCCTGAACCCATATAACCTCATAACCCACTGATAAGTGTAGCTATCACCTCTCATTAAAGAAGCTTATTTGCAGCACATAGTAACTAGCTCCTCAACTGGTGAACATGCAGAGAATAGGTGTCTGTGGAGTACATATTGCCAATTGATATATCTACAATGTAACAACTACCCCTTAGGTTCAAGGAAAATTACAGAAAATGGAGCATAATAGTTGTAAGAGCCAAGTGGCCAGGATGCCTGCTGCTGGATGATGTCTTTTAGACAAGACAGGAAAGCTGCACCCACAAAACCTCAACATTACTGTTGCCTGAACAAGACCTGCATAATGACAACACTAGTTGACATGCCAACATGGACAACGAACACCTAAAGGAAGAACTAAAGGAAATCAATGGCTGCTAAGAGAGGGTGAATTAGTTTTCTCTAGAGATGGGCCCCTTATTAGCCATCAGATATAGACTTGTCAGTTTTGTACATATGAGCATAGAAGCAACACTAAATGGAGTCAGTACGAAGTGTGTGTGTGCAGCGTGTGTGCTTATGTGTTTGTGAATAGTGATAATGAAGAGAAGGTCTGCATTTGAGTGCATGTAGAGGACACCGGTGGCATGTACGGCTTGCAGAAAGGTGGAAAGGGTTAAATGAACTACTACAGTATTCATGCATGAAATTCTCGTAAGAAGTTTTTAATAATAGCTGCACAGTATACCATGCTTTCCAGAATTGAGGGAAGTGGCAGGGGAAACTCCAGTGTCACTCTAGAGCTCAGAAACAATGAAGAGGTGCTCTGGCAAGAGCACAGGGAAGAAGCGAGGTGGAGGAGCAGATTGGCTGTACAGCGCATGCTCACTGAAGCTCAGTGGCCTTGGTGCCGCGCCTGCTGAGACTAGTTCTCGCTCTCCTTTGATGTTAAGCACATTTATGATACGAACAATCCTCCAGTGCACACTTGTCCTATCTGGCGGTGCTAAGACACATGTGAACACATCACTACAGACATACAGAGGCTGCATGCAGTATTCCTACCTTTGCTCTGCCTCCTGAGCTGCTCAGTAAGAGCCAAAGCAGTACTAAAACTGAACATCTCAGAGTCCTCTGAGTTTCTTTCGAATGGTGGGAGTAGTTCATTATGGTCAAGCATGTCATTTTCTTGTTCTTTGACCTATAAAGTGAGTAAAAGAAATTTCAGATATCCTCACATTATTTCTGCCAAACCCTGAATCTAAAGATGTAGTAAATATCCACATTTTTAAATTAAATTTTTATTTTTTATATTAATTACAGTTTATTCACTTTGTAGCCCCCTCTCTCATTCTCTCCAACCCCCCTCCCCCCATCTCCTCCCGTGCCTCTCTCTAAGTCCACTGATAGGGGAGGCCCTCCTCCCCTTCCATCTGACCCTAGCTCATCAGGTCTCATTAGGAGTGGCTGCATTGTCTTCCTCTGTGGCCTGGTAAGGCTGCTTCCCCCTCAGGGGTGGGGTAGTCAAAAAGCCAGCCACTGAGTTCATGTCAGAGGCAGTCCCTGTTCCCCTTACTAGGGAACCCAATTTTAATGTTAGCAAACAAGTAGTTTAGATATGGTTGTGCACACCTTTAATCTCAGCACTCAAGAGAGAGAAAGAAGCAGGTGAGTCTCTATATGTTCCAGGCCAGCCTGGTCTAAACAGTGAATTTCAGCACAGTCAGGGCTTCATAGGAAGACCTTGTATCAACTACAAAATCATGGAAATAAGTTTCATATAAAATAGCTTTACTTTGGCTACTCTTTCTTAATGATTTTTTTAAAAAATATTTTCATACACCTGAAAAACCCTGAATTTTTAATTTTACTTTCATAATATAAGTTTAGATTAATGATGCATTGGTTTGACTTCATTTTATGTTTTAATAATTATATTTTAATTTTTCCCTTACCTTTTCAATGTTCTTTACATTGAAAGTTTTCTTTATCGACCTACAAAAGCATGAAATCTTTTCAGTAAAGTATTAAATATATTAAAAAGAATTCTGATTTTTTTTCTGCTAACTATAAAATGTATTGGCTATTTCAATTACAATGACTTAATAAGAGAGAATTGAAGTGTTAACAGGAAGAGAAACCAGAATCAGAAATTCATTATCACTACCACAATCATAAAAAGAACAGTTTTATATCCATCATTTTACAGTTAAGGCAAACATATGTATTATTTCATAGAAGTAAATACACAAGGATTTCTATTGTCATTGTCAACAAAAACAAATTTTGTGGTCAGCAAATCTCATTTTGAATAGTACTTTACTCCTTATATGTGGTGAAGACTCGGTGACAGAATGTAGGACAGTCTTCTCAGGACTCCAGCTTAGTTGTCACTCACTGTTCTAAGGACTGAACTTGTATTAAACTTACTTTAATCCTCACAGCCTCTTAGGTATTGTTTACAGGTGACTGGCTTAGTTACTTCAGTCCAGGCAGCTGGCTGAGCGGAAGATTTAGAATTCACATGCAGAAGTTATGGCCACACATATTTCATACTATAGTTTGGAGAGTAATATTCATCTTCAAATGATTTTAAATTTAATAATAGAAGATAAATACACATAATCATTTTATAATAATTATAACTAACAACATTGGATCACAGGTAATTTGGGGGATTCCTTATCCAAGTATTAACCCAGGGTGACCCTGCTTGGCTTTTGAGATCAGATAAAATGAAGCTCATTTTGAGTGGTCTGGCCATAAACTAATTTATCTTACGTTTGTCTGAGAAAGTGTCTGTGTAGTCGAAATTTCCAATTCTTCTACCTCAGCTTTTTGGAATTAAGAATGATCACCTCCCTCTGGGGTGGGGGTGGGGGAGCAGCCTTACCAGGCCACAGAGGAAGACAATGCAGCCAGTCCTAATGAGACCTGATAAGGTAGGGTCAGATGGAAGGGGAGGAGGACCTCCCCTATCAGTGGACTTGGAGAGGGACATGGGAAGAGATGAGGGAGAGAGGGTGGGACTGGAAGGGAAGGAAGGAGGGGGCTATAGCTGGGATACAAAGTGAATAAACTGTAATTAATATAGAAAATAAAAGTTTAAAAAAAGAATACAATTTAAAAAAATTTAAAAAAAAGGAATAACCATGTCTTTAATCCTAGCACTCAAGAGGCAGAGGCAGGTGACATCCAAGTTTGAAGCCAGCCTGGTCTGCAGAGTCAGTGCCAGGATAGCCAATGGTACACAGAGAAACACTGTCTCAAAAACAAAAACAAAAACAAAACAAAACAAAAAAACCAAACCTGAATCAAAACAAAAAAAAAAAAAAAACAAAGCAGAAAAAAAGAACACCAAAACACCATGCCCATCTTAAATTTATCGTTTCACCAACTAAAAGATGGAGTTAATGAATGCTCAGCTGATAATTTTTTCCTTTGCAAGCCTGAGGACCCATATTAAAATCTCTAAAAGAAATAAAAAACTCAGGTGTTGGCTGGGTGAGACCCTGAAGACCTGAGTTTGATACTCAGGATTTCCACAGCAGAATGAGAAAAGTGACTCCCACAAGTTGCCCTCTGACACACACATGCACCTGTGCATACAAAAAAGTTTTAAAATGTAATATTTTTTGAAATTTGGGTGTTGCCATGTACACTTGTAATCACAGCCCTGTAGAGACAGAAGCAGGAAGCTTCCTGGCCAAATCCAGGCAAACAAGAGACTCTGAAACAACATGGTGAATGGTGCCTGAGCTCTGATAGCTGATTGTCCTGGTCTCACAATTCATGAACACAAGAACGCTTTATACGTAGGCAATTCTGGACACCTACTCAACAAATGAAACACATTTTGTAAATATTCTTCAATAGGTGTCATTTGATATTCACCTTCATTGACATTCAACAAATAATAAGAAAAGATTCATGTCAATGACAAAGTGGAGAGAGGCAAGGCTTTTATGCTTAGAACTTTATAACCCTACTCCAATAACTCTGTAGTACATTGTCAAAACATCAATTACTCTTCTAGTGTTTACAATCAAAATTCCCCCTTTTCTCCAGTGTCTACACCATTAATTTTCACTTCTGATTAAATTATAGCTTTTCATGATGGTACTATGAAATCTCTTAATGAGTAATTAAATTTTATTCTGCAATAACAGTGCACATGTTTCCTATTGCATAATTTTGCAATTACTATAAATTTGATTTTTATTTTTAAATTAAGCCTATTATTTCAAATTTTAACAGTGGGCAGCCTGAAAACATAGGATTTTGTAATTTTTAAATGCTATCTGTGACAGTTCATCTTTTAAATTATAGCTTCCTTATTAAATTAGATGAAAATGTTCCACCTGAAAAATAAACTCTTACCATAGAAATATGGTTATGAATAGGTTCCACAGACTTTGTCTAGTGTAAATCTCCCAAGATAATATATCAAGATTTACAATATTTAAATATTAAAACATAATAAATTGAATGAACTTGCTCTTTCCTGTTGGGCCAACCTGACAACTTGCAACTGTATTCTAATGGATTTCATGTAACAGTTCTAAAATACATTCTTTTAAGGATGTGGTAATATTTTGATTACTGCTTAGAGAACCAACAAAATTTATGATTTCACCATGGGTAGCAGAAGACTAAGCATATTGCATATGGAACATATTTCTATAACTATGTTTAATGTCTATATTACATACCCTTGGTATGCCCATAATAGGCACATCTGTGGTATGTTAGATAGAAAACACATAAATGTCTCTAACCTCATGTGCAGTTATATCTTCACAAGTAGTTTTCTAAGAACAATCAACCTCTAGAGTAAAGGATTAGGTTAAAAGAGTTAAATATTTAAAATCTGACACATTCTACACTCAACTACCCTTCGAGTTCTGTTTACTGATTTCACTTGCTAACAGTGCTAACCAATGCATTATTCTCACATTTGCAAACTGTCAGCAGAATTAGAAACAATAGCATCTGCTTGTTTATTAGCCTCTTATAATCACATAAAACTGTCCCAGGTTTAAGAAGTACAGACCATGCTCATCATTCATATGAGCTTCACTGGAGAGTAACATCTGCTATTGAACATCACCGTGGCCTTACCCATCGTGTTCTTGCTTCTCCTCAACGGGAGTCTGCTGCTCTTCAGCTTTTCCATCCTCTCTGTGTAGAATTAGAGCTGCAGCACTGTGATTCTGGTTTTCTGATGCTTGCACATTTAGTGTGTGCTTCTGAGTTTGTTCTGTGGCCTTTGATGAAAGTTTGATATTAAAAATAACGATTTAAAATTCTTAATATATTTTAAATGTATCAGTGTCTTGTCAGCATGTATGTCTGTAGGTGGATGCTGGGGATTGATCTCAGGGCATCCAGAAGAGCAGCCAGAGCTATTAACTGCTAAGCCATCTCTCCAGCCTCAGTGACTGATGTTTTTTTTTTAATATAAAAACATTTTTCATTACTACTTGGTTCATTAGTTTTCATGTTTTTCATTTATTAAAAACTACACTGTGGAGGACAATGCAGAAAGTCCTGATGAGACCTGCGAGAATAAGGTCAGATGGAAGGGGAGGAGGACCTCCCCTATCAGTAGACTAGGGGAGGGGCAAGGGAGGAGAGGTAGGAGGGAGGGTAGGATTGGGAAGAAACAAAGGAGGAGGCTACAGCTGGGATACAAAGTGAATAAACTGTAATAAATTAAAAAAAAAACCTACTAGAGAGCTAAAGAGACCTTCAATGGTTAAGAGGCTTAAAAGCTTTTCTAGAGTCTTGGTTTCCCAGCCCTCAAGGGTTACTCTAATTCCCTTTTCTGTCCCACTCAGGAACACACATATGTGGAAGACAGGCAGGCACACAGGTACACATTTTAAAAAACAGAAACAAAAATTCATTTGAGTTTAACTGCATCATTAAATGACATAATTCTTATATAATTGTGCCTCATTCTGTTTGGTTGGAAAGGAGGAGACCTACTATTTCTAGTAGTCATGTTGTCAAACAACCTTCTAAACGTTTGTGTTTATACCCACAGATCTGTGCTGCTCTCAGGCTTGGTTAGTGGCAGAACACAGCCCGAGAATGGAGTCGTGTGAGAATTGAGTGCCTGAGAGAAACCTCCAAGAAAACAAGACAAGAGCCTTCTGAGCTCAGCTTGCTCAAAACACGGAATCATTCTTGGGAAGTGTTCTATTTTATTGCATGAGACTGTTGTCCACCTCATTTTTAGGCCCCACCCTCCCAGGTTCACGCCTCTGATTTGATAAGCTTCTTTTTGCAGGAGCAGCAATTACTGAAGAAACTCAGCTGCTCCTCCAAGCTCAGAGAACACCGAGGAAAACTGGGGTTGGGGAATGCAAGATCCAGGGAACAGGGAGGAATGCTTTGAAATGCTGTCTTCTGGACACAATGTTGCTGTTACCCATGAACTCATAGCAGCTATGCTTAACTGCACCTGACTTGAAGAAAATAAAAGTAGTTAGAATTCCAGAATGTTCAGTAGCTCATAAGGCCCAGCCTTCAGTGAGGAGCTATTGGTAGCTGATGGCTGCTGCTGAAGGATGAACGTTTTTCTTTGGAAGTGTAAATTCTGGTAGGTTGATCACAATTCACATCCATAAAAATATGAACAGCAACAACTAGACTCAGTGGATAATTGAAAATGGAGGAGAATGTGGAGATAAAAAAGAAGAAACAAGTGGAGGGGGGAGAGAAGAAGCAGGAGACAGGAAGTTGGGAGGAGAGCAAGTTGTGCGGGAGCTCCAGGAGATGGCGGAAGAGAAAAATGGGAGCACATGCTTAAAATAAATTAGAGTGCACGTGAGAGTCTCAAATAATAAATAACATTATTTTAAAGTTATGATAGTTTTACCAGGATAGATATAAATTTCACATTTATCTATGCACGTATATATATTTTTAGAACAGGCAAGATAGGTCCATGCATAAAGGTGATTGATCCCAAGCCTGACGACTGGAGTTCAGTTCTCAGAACACACACATTTTGAGAAGTATCACCAGTTGTTCTCTGGTTTTCATATTCACTAAGACAGTCATGCAACAACACGCAGATTAGTGAAATATTTTAAAATGCATTACTTTTTAAATTATTAAAATTTATTCATTTGCATGTGTTTGCATTTTGCCTGCATGTATGTCTGCAGTATGAACACAACTGCTTTTATGCGTGAGATTTTTTCCATGTTGCCTGTAGTATTCCTATAAAATATGACTTGAAAAAAAAATAGTGTTCTGAGTATAGCTGACTCACCAAACTTGTGCCAACCAAGGTCTGCTGAAGCTCTTCTATCTCTTCTGCTTGATGTTCTGTTTTAAGTTTTAGCTCGGGGTCTTCAAGTTCAAGTCTGAAAGTTATATGTTAAAATCATTATTCTCAAAGATCAATTTTTAAAATAACACAGAGTCCCTGAAATATTCATGTATATCTAAAATTTGTCCCAGTAAATGGCTTGGTAACCATCATTCTCCTAGGTGTGCTGTGCTATCCACACATGTTTTCAGATAAGGTTAAAAGGATGCATTTCTATCTTTGTGTATGTGGGTCATGAATGTGCAAAGCATGCATTATGCTGCTGAGCTCTACCTCAATACAAAGTTACATAATTCAAATAACTTCAGGCAAAAATATCTCAATGGCTTCACACGAGTTTGCTCATCAGAATTTATATAATTTCAAACTATACTGATTATTTCCTCTATGGCCACTCAAATTCCTTGCCATATTCCTTTCATTTGTACCTCTGTAACTGAAATTGCATCTTATCTTCTCTCCTTGAATCTTCTTGGAGAAGCTGCAGGAGTTTTTGGTACTAAAAGAGAGACAAAAATGTTAGTCATATACTAGCACAAAGCTTTGCAGTCCTCAAGTTTTCTGAGGAAATAAGCATGTTTCCTCCTCTGCATGCATTTAGTTTGCAGGAACTGCAGCTAACAGTTATCACAGCTGAGCTCTTGTGGCCCGAAAGCCTAAAATGAGAATGGCTGACAATTTTACTACCAAAATATATTATTTTTCTTTAAAGTTATGTTTTATCTGTTACTGAAATTGTCATAATGGGCAAAATGGGGAAAATAGTAAATTATTCAAGGAAATAATTTATATTTATGTATCTCAAGCACCACTTCAATGATTATAATTTTAAATATAATCTATTATTATATATTACATATTATAATTATCCCTCCAAGAATGTATTATTTATGTGTTCTTTAGTAAATAATCCTAATAACTGTTTAGTAAGAGCTATTTGGGGATAAGTAACATATCTGTAAGATATTCATTATCCATGTGTAACTTCACATGCAGACATTATTTTCCCTTGTGTACAAATAACCAAGGCAATGTAAACTGAAGGGCTAAGTTGTTTGGAAGACTGGAGGGGTTTGTTTGAGACGAGGTTGTGTGTGTGTGTGTGTGTGTGTGTGTGTGTGTAGCCTTGCTGTCCTGGAACTCCCTCTGTAAACATTCTGGCCTGGAATTCAGAGATCTGTCTCTTCCGCCTGAGTGCTGAGATTAAAGAGATGCATCAATACTCCTGGCTGAGAAATAACTTGTTTTAAGCAGACAAGTATTGAAAAGACAAAACACAATGAGTCAGAACAATCAGAGAAATAATCAGATATAGAAGCAACTATACACAATTTCTGAAAAATAAATCAGTAAAGGCTGAAGAAAAAGAACATAAAGAATAGCACAGGGAAAGGTGAATTAACATAATCAAATGATTATGGTTAATAATGATAATGTATTATTAATAGTTAAATTAATATTAATAATAGTTGACTCAACATAATTAGCTCACAGCATAACAATTTTATTCCAGGAAAGTAAAATCAACCAAAGTTCCATAAAATACTTTTTCTCAACAAAATATCCAAATAAAATGGTGACAGGTAAGCCATCAGAACATTGAAGAGTAAACAGCACACAGCAGTTCAGAGCAGAGAAATTAACCGATGAGCACTTTACCTTGTCATCGCATTCTTCTGATGAATGACCGAAACAGAAACCACACGAGTTGGGGCCACTGGATGTCCTTCAGAGGAAAAACGCAGAACAGTCATGGCTGAGTTGTTTATTTAACACACTCATGTGCATTGTGCTATTGTGTGTGAAATGACGGTTCTTCACTGGCGTGATTCCACTTCTGGCTTAAATGAGCTTTTCTGTATCATGTTCTGCCTGCACTTCTCCCAAAATTGAAAACAGTCAGCCTCACTCACAGTTCTAGTTCAGAGAGTGACAGCAATGTACTAGCAGAGCATAGAAGAAAATCTTTGCAAAATCACAGACAAGAAGGCTGCACTGATGCCCCATTAATGACACCCATAATTTTGCTACCTGAATTGAAACAAGTCTGATAGACACAGGCAGAGGGATGCACCACCTAATCTCCCTGGTGTAAGACTAAGCTGTGCAACTCAGACTTAACCATCTGCACTCTTCAGAGCTTGTGTGTAAAAAGAATATGTCCAAAATGGTACAGGGAGTCCCATGAGACAGCTGAAAATTTTGCAAAATAAGATGTACAAAATTTAAAGAACAAATGGATATCATAATTAAATTTACAAACTGCTTTCAGCTTTTTTATATATAGATCCTATCTCTTGATCCATATTAAACAGCAAACACTTAATCATTCACAGTGTGCAGTAAAGTGGAAAGAGGATGGGAGAAACAGAGTCCTGTTTGTTTTTAAGCTATCTTCTTTAATGGTTTTCACAGTTAAATTCTCAACCTATACAACCTATAAAGGCACAGACTCTTGAAATAAAGGTAGGCTAATGACCAAGATAATCCCTCTCTGTGTGTCTCTGTCTCCCTGTGTGTGTGTGTGTGTGTGTGTGAGAGAGAGAGAGAGAGAGAGAGAGAGAGAAGATAGATGGGTTTTCTGTGTAGCCTTGCCACAGGCTGTCCTAGTACTCACTCAGATGACCAAAGACTTAAAGCAATTCCCATTTGCCAATGTTATGAGTGTTGAGAATGTTAGGCATTCACCATCAAACCCAGATAAAGAAAACACTTTGAAGAAAACAATTATTGAAGAGAAATTACTATTCAAATTGTACTCTCATTTAATATAGCATTTTCAAGGAAATTTATATAAGAATATGAGATAAACAAAAAAGAAATGGCTAAGTTGTTCATTTTCAACCATATATTAAGGTTTAGCTTTTAAGTATATACTTTAAAAACTCTAATATTAAACATCATCATGTAATATTAGGATAATATAACCAAAAATAAGAATAGAAATAGTCATCTTTGACTCATGTTAAAAAGTAACCAGTATTCTGCTAAAGCCTTTTTTTTCTCTGATTGGTATTTTATTTCTCTTTCACAATAGACAAAGGTTTTTTTAAATAACATATTGTTATCTTTTCTGGAAACAATCATATAATCATTTTAAACAATACAAATGTGTACATACATGATAGTGACATTTCTGTAGCCTATAAACACCTCTTCGGGTTTAAAAAGGAAAAGAGCAATATACTGACAAATCAACTGTAACTCTTAGAAAAATACCAGTTTAGAAAAACACCTTACCAAACATGAGCATTCTGTACAGGGACCTATCATCCAAGGTAGCAACGGGCTCAAGCCAGGGTGAGCCAAGAGTAGCTCCCATACAAGCTCAGAAGACCCTCCCCCATCCAGCACTGCTTCAAAGGAACACACATCCTCATCACAGGAAGACAGCAGGAACCCCGAAAGAAGACAGGAACAAATATACCCTTGTATATTTCTGAGTGTCTCCCACAGTATTCCACATCCAGCATCTCAGAACTCCACGCAACCGTGGGGGCCATTCTTTAGACTGTTCCCTCCATTTCCAAAGAGAGGGAACCAGGTCAAGTCCCACTAGTTTATTTTAGGTGCCTGGCATTACAAAGTATTTTACCAGAAGGAATGTAAGCAATGCTGTTTGATATGAGTAAGAAAAAAAAAAAAACACAATTATCTTAAAACTGTGCTCTACTCACATAAAATATCAGACCAGTGCACAACACACTGCAAAACTGTAAAACAATACAATCACACAATGTTCAAATATTAAACTGTTCAAGCACATGAAGATCATCTTCTGAAAGACAAACTGGGCTCTTATTTTGTAGCTACTTTTGTGTAGCTTTAAAAACGCTGTCTCTCCTGCTATTCCAACCAAGGACTATGCATGGAGATAACCTAAGACCCCTGCACATATGTAGCCCATGGCAGCTCAGTATCCAAGTGGGTTCCATTGTAATAGGAACAGGAACTGTCTCTGACCTGAACTGATTGGCCTGCTCTTTAATTACCTTCCCCTGAGGGGGAAGCAGCATTACCAGGCCACAGAGGAAAACACTGCAGCCACTCCTGATGAGACCTAATTGACTAGGATCAGAAGGAAGGAAAAGAAGTCCTCCCCTATCAGTGGACTTGGGGAGGGGCATGCATGCAGAGAGTGGAGGAAGGGAGAGATTGGGACGGGAGGAGGGAGGGAACCACGGGGGGTATGCAAAGTGAGTAAAGTGTAATTAATAAAGAAAAATAAAAATTAAAACAAACAAACAAAAAAACCGCTGTCTCTCAACAAGGTGTGACACTGATCTTGATACTTGTTAGGAAGTTGGATGTGAGACAGTAACGTAACAGCTTCTGCTCTCTCCGTGCTTATCTTCAGCACTCATCCGAGGACTGAGCACCATCCTCTTCCCCCGCTTCTCCGTGTCTCCCTGAAGACTCCCCTTCTGGATTGTAGCTCTATATGTTAAGATTCAGTTTCTCGGCTAGTTCTGTGCTGCGAACTTTGCCTGCATCTCCTCGTAATTCTGCTTCTGCTCTTTCGGCAGGGCCAGAGACTCCTCTATAGAGAGCAGCTGTGAAGGCAGATGGTGGAGAAGAAATGTGCTGCTGTCATGTCTTCAAGATGCTGCCTAACCCCGCGTCTTCTGAGGAAACAGGAGACTCACCCTTCTGACAATGACTTGGTGAGTCACTCTGTTGAGTTGGAAACACATTGGTCTTAAACTTATGAGGAGGGGCCACTGGGTTTCTGGCTCGCATTTCTAGCACTTCCATATGAGGCTTCTTAGGAGCCTCACTCTGGAGTCCCGGAAGGTTGTCAGCACTGGTGTTTTCTTCTGAGGGTTCACTCTGGTCTGCGATTGTGATCTTTTGCAATTTAGTGATAAACAGACTGTTAATGTTGCTGAAAATATCTTCCGCTGAACTTGAAACAGGGCACTGGGAGAGACTTACCTTCAGAAGAGGACACCCTCAGTCTGCTGCTAGAAGCTGGCCCTGTGTTCACGGTTCACCCAGCCTCTAAAGTCTCTTCATTCCCTTTGTGAGTGAGATGTGCAGGTCCAAGGGTTGCTGAGGTTGCTTTAGATGATTTAATGTCTGCAGAGGAACATTCAGGAACTAATAATGAAGTATCAAATATCAGGTCAGAATTCTGGGCCTTGTCTACATCAGTATGGACTCTTGTGGTTGCTTTTGCCTCAAGTTACAGTATACACTCACAGGAAGAAACAGTTT